>NC_091153.1:61210791-61520791 GCF_040958095.1 Procambarus clarkii
TTAGGGAAACTGGCCTGTAGTTCAGTGCCTCTTACCTGTCACCCTTCTTGTATATTGGGACCACGTTAGCTGTCTTCCAACTTTCTGGTAAGTCTCCTGTTTCCAGTTACCTGTTATAAACCATAGAGAGTGGCACACTTAGTGCTTCTGCACCTTCCTTTAGTATCCATGGCGAGATACACCAGCTAGAGTGTGAGTGTCACCCCAGCTGTTGGAGTTTGAGTGTCAGTGCACCTGCTAGAGTGTGAGTGTCAGCGCACCTGCTAGAGTGTGAATGTCAGCACACCTGCTAGAGTTTGAGTGTCAGCACACCTGCTAGAGTGTGAGTGTCATCACACCTGCTAGAGTGAGAGTGTCAGCACACCTGCTAGAGTGTGTCAGCGCACCTGCTAGAGTGTGAGTGTCATCACACCTGCTAGAGTGAGAGTGTCAGCACACCTGCTAGAGTGAGAGTGTCAGCGCACCTGCTAGAGTGTGAGTGTCAGTGCACCTGCTAGAGTGTGAGTGTCAGTGCACCTGCTAGAGTGTGAGTGTCAGCGCACCTGCTAGAGTGTGAGTGTCATCACACCTGCTAGAGTGTGAGTGTCACTGCATCTGCTAGAGTGTGAGTGTCAGCACACCTGCTAGAGTGAGAGTGTCAGCACACCTGCTAGAGTGAGAGTGTCAGCGCACCTGCTAGAGTGTGAGTGTCAGTGCACCTGCTAGAGTGTGAGTGTCAGCGCACCTGCTAGAGTGTGAGTGTCAGTGCACCTGCTTGAGTGTGAGTGTCAGTGCACCTGCTAGAGTGTGAGTGTCAGCACACCTGCTAGAGTGCGAGTGTCAGCACACCTGCTAGAGTGTGAGTGTCAGCACACCTGCTAGAGTGTGAGTGTCACTGCACCTGCTAGAGTGTGAGTGTCAGCGCAACTGCTAGAGTGTGAGTGTCAGCACACCTGCTAGAGTGTGAGTGTCATCACACCTGCTAGAGTGTGAGTGTCAGCACTCCTGCTAGAGTGTGAGTGTCACTGCACCTGCTAGAGTGTGAGTGTCACTGCACCTGCTAGAGTGTGAGTGTCAGCACACCTGCTAGAGTGAGAGTGTCAGCACACCTGCTAGAGTGAGAGTGTCAGCACACCTGCTAGAGTGTGAGTGTCAGCACACCTGCTAGAGTGTGAGTGTCATCACACCTGCTAGAGTGTGAGTGTCACTGCATCTGCTAGAGTGTGAGTGTCAGCACACCTGCTAGAGTTTGAGTGTCAGCACACCTGCTAGAGTTTGAGTGTCAGCACACCTGCTAGAGTGAGAGTGTCAGCACACCTGCTAGAGTGAGAGTGTCAGCACACCTGCTAGAGTGTGAGTGTCAGCACACCTGCTAGAGTGTGAGTGTCATCACACCTGCTAGATTGAGAGTGTCAGCACACCTGCTAGAGTGTGAGTGTCAGCGCACCTGCTAGACTGTGAGTGTCATCACACCTGCTAGAGTGAGAGTGTCAGCACACCTGCTAGAGTGAGAGTGTCAGCGCACCTGCTAGAGTGTGAGTGTCAGTGCACCTGCTAGAGTGTGAGTGTCAGTGCACCTGCTAGAGTGTGAGTGTCAGCGCACCTGCTAGAGTGTGAGTGTCAGCACACCTGCTAGAGTTTGAGTGTCAGCACACCTGCTAGAGTGAGAGTGTCAGCACACCTGCTAGAGTGAGAGTGTCAGCACACCTGCTAGAGTGTGAGTGTCAGCACACCTGCTAGAGTGTGAGTGTCATCACACCTGCTAGAGTGAGAGTGTCAGCACACCTGCTAGAGTGTGAGTGTCAGCGCACCTGCTAGAGTGAGAGTGTCAGCACACCTGCTAGAGTGAGAGTGTCAGCGCACCTGCTGGAGTGTGAGTGTCAGTGCACCTGCTAGAGTGTGAGTGTCAGCGCACCTGCTAGAGTGTGAGTGTCAGTGCACCTGCTAGAGTGTGAGTGTCAGTGCACCTGCTAGAGTGTGAGTGTCAGCACACCTGCTAGAGTGCGAGTGCCAGCACACCTGCTAGAGTGTGAGTGTCAGCTCACCTGCTAGAGTGTGAGTGTCACTGCACCTGCTAGAGTGTGAGTGTCAGCGCAACTGCTAGAGTGTGAGTGTCAGCACACCTGCTAGAGTGTGAGTGTCATCACACCTGCTAGAGTGTGAGTGTCAGCACTCCTGCTAGAGTGTGAGTGTCACTGAACCTGCTAGATTGTGAGTGTAACTGCACCTGCTAGAGTGTTAGTGTCAGCACACCTGCTAGAGTGAGAGTGTCAGCACACCTGCTAGAGCGAGAGTGTCAGCACACCTGCTAGAGTGTGAGTGTCAGCACACCTGCTAGAGTGTGAGTGTCATCACACCTGCTAGAGTGTGAGTGTCACTGCATCTGCTAGAGTGTGAGTGTCAGCACACCTGCTAGAGGGTGAGTGTCAGCACACCTGCTAGAGTGTGAGTGTCATCACACCTGCTAGAGTGTGAGTGTCATCACACCTGCTAGAGTGTGAGTGTCAGCACACCTGCTAGAGTGTGAGTGTCACTGCACCTGCTAGAGTGTGAGTGTCACTGCACCTGCTAGAGTGTGAGTGTCATCACACCTGCTAGAGTGTGAGTGTCAGCACACCTGCTAGAGTGTGAGTGTCATCACACCTGCTAGAGTGTGAGTGTCAGCACACCTGCTAGAGTGTGAGTGTCATCACACCTGCTAGAGTGTGAGTGTCAGCACACCTGCTAGAGTGTGAGTGTCATCACACCTGCTAGAGTTTGAGTGTCAGCACACCTGCTAGAGTTTGAGTGTCAGCACACCTGCTAGAGTGAGAGTGTCAGCACACCTGCTAGAGTGAGAGTGTCAGCACACCTGCTAGAGTGTGAGTGTCAGCACACCTGCTAGAGTGTGAGTGTCATCACACCTGCTAGAGTGAGAGTGTCAGCACACCTGCTAGAGTGTGAGTGTCAGCGCACCTGCTAGAGTGTGAGTGTCATCACACCTGCTAGAGTGAGAGTGTCAGCACACCTGCTAGAGTGAGAGTGTCAGCGCAGCTGCTAGAGTGTGAGTGTCAGTGCACCTGCTAGAGTGTGAGTGTCAGTGCACCTGCTAGAGTGTGAGTGTCAGCGCACCTGCTAGAGTGTGAGTGTCAGCACACCTGCTAGAGTTTGAGTGTCAGCACACCTGCTAGAGTGAGAGTGTCAGCACACCAGCTAGAGTGAGAGTGTCAGCACACCTGCTAGAGTGTGAGTGTCAGCACACCTGCTAGAGTGTGAGTGTCATCACACCTGCTAGAGTGAGAGTGTCAGCACACCTGCTAGAGTGTGAGTGTCAGCGCAACTGCTAGAGTGAGAGTATCAGCACACCTGCTAGAGTGAGAGTGTCAGCGCACCTGCTAGAGTGTGAGTGTCAGTGCACCTGCTAGAGTGTGAGTGTCAGCGCACCTGCTAGAGTGAGAGTGTCAGCACACCTGCTAGAGTGAGAGTGTCAGCGCTCCTGCTAGAGTGTGAGTGTCAGTGCACCTGCTAGAGTGTGAGTGTCAGCGCACCTGCTAGAGTGTGAGTGTCAGTGCACCTGCTAGAGTGTGAGTGTCAGTGCACCTGCTAGAGTGGTGAGTGTCAGCACACCTGCTAGAGTTTGAGTGTCAGCACACCTGCTAGAGTTGAGAGTGTCAGCCACACCTGCTAGAGTGAGAGTGTCAGCACACCTGCTAGAGTGTGAGTGTCAGCACACCTGCTAGAGTGTGAGTGTCATCACTACCTGCTAGAGTGAGAGTGTCAGCACACCTGCTAGAGTGTGAGTGTCAGCGCACCTGCTAGAGTGAGAGTGTCAGCACACCTGCTAGAGTGAGAGTGTCAGCGCACCTGCTGGAGTGTGAGTGTCAGTGCACCTGCTAGAGTGTGAGTGTCAGCGCACCTGCTAGAGTGTGAGTGTCAGTGCACCTGCTAGAGTGTGAGTGTCAGTGCACCTGCTAGAGTGTGAGTGTCAGCACACCTGCTAGAGTGCGAGTGTCAGCACACCTGCTAGAGTGTGAGTGTCAGCTCACCTGCTAGAGTGTGAGTGTCACTGCACCTGCTAGAGTGTGAGTGTCAGCGCAACTGCTAGAGTGTGAGTGTCAGCACACCTGCTAGAGTGTGAGTGTCATCACACCTGCTAGAGTGTGAGTGTCAGCACTCCTGCTAGAGTGTGAGTGTCACTGCACCTGCTAGAGTGTGAGTGTCACTGCACCTGCTAGAGTGTGAGTGTCAGCACACCTGCTAGAGTGAGAGTGTCAGCACACCTGCTAGAGTGAGAGTGTCAGCACACCTGCTAGAGTGTGAGTGTCAGCACACCTGCTAGAGTGTGAGTGTCATCACACCTGCTAGAGTGTGAGTGTCACTGCATCTGCTAGAGTGTGAGTGTCAGCACACCTGCTAGAGTGTGAGTGTCAGCACACCTGCTAGAGTGTGAGTGTCATCACACCTGCTAGAGTGTGAGTGTCATCACACCTGCTAGAGTGTGAGTGTCAGCACACCTGCTAGAGTGTGAGTGTCACTGCACCTGCTAGAGTGTGAGTGTCACTGCACCTGCTAGAGTGTGAGTGTCATCACACCTGCTAGAGTGTGAGTGTCAGCACACCTGCTAGAGTGTGAGTGTCATCACACCTGCTAGAGTGTGAGTGTCAGCACACCTGCTAGAGTGTGAGTGTCATCACACCTGCTAGAGTGTGAGTGTCAGCACACCTGCTAGAGTGTGAGTGTCATCACACCTGCTAGAGTTTGAGTGTCAGCACACCTGCTAGAGTTTGAGTGTCAGCACACCTGCTAGAGTGAGAGTGTCAGCACACCTGCTAGAGTGAGAGTGTCAGCACACCTGCTAGAGTGTGAGTGTCAGCACACCTGCTAGAGTGTGAGTGTCATCACACCTGCTAGAGTGAGAGTGTCAGCACACCTGCTAGAGTGTGAGTGTCAGCGCACCTGCTAGAGTGTGAGTGTCATCACACCTGCTAGAGTGAGAGTGTCAGCACACCTGCTAGAGTGAGAGTGTCAGCGCACCTGCTAGAGTGTGAGTGTCAGTGCACCTGCTAGAGTGTGAGTGTCAGTGCACCTGCTAGAGTGTGAGTGTCAGCGCACCTGCTAGAGTGAGAGTGTCAGCACACCTGCTAGAGTTTGAGTGTCAGCACACCTGCTAGAGTGAGAGTGTCAGCACACCAGCTAGAGTGAGAGTGTCAGCACACCTGCTAGAGTGTGAGTGTCAGCACACCTGCTAGAGTGTGAGTGTCATCACACCTGCTAGAGTGAGAGTGTCAGCACACCTGCTAGAGTGTGAGTGTCAGCGCAACTGCTAGAGTGAGAGTATCAGCACACCTGCTAGAGTGAGAGTGTCAGCGCACCTGCTAGAGTGTGAGTGTCAGTGCACCTGCTAGAGTGTGAGTGTCAGCGCACCTGCTAGAGTGAGAGTGTCAGCACACCTGCTAGAGTGAGAGTGTCAGCGCTCCTGCTAGAGTGTGAGTGTCAGTGCACCTGCTAGAGTGTGAGTGTCAGCGCACCTGCTAGAGTGTGAGTGTCAGTGCACCTGCTAGAGTGTGAGTGTCAGTGCACCTGCTAGAGTGTGAGTGTCAGCACACCTGCTAGAGTGAGAGTGTCAGCACACCTGCTAGAGTGAGAGTGTCAGCGCACCTGCTAGAGTGTGAGTGTCAGTGCACCTGCTAGAGTGTGAGTGTCTGTGCACCTGCTAGAGTGTGAGTGTCGGCGCACCTGCTAGAGTGTGAGTGTCAGCACACCTGCTAGAGTTTGAGTGTCAGCACACGTGCTAGAGTGAGAGTGTCAGCACACCAGCTAGAGTGAGAGTGTCAGCACACCTGCTAGAGTGTGAGTGTCAGCACACCTGCTAGAGTGTGAGTGTCATCACACCTGCTAGAGTGAGAGTGTCAGCACACCTGCTAGAGTGTGAGTGTCAGCGCAACTGCTAGAGTGAGAGTATCAGCACACCTGCTAGAGTGAGAGTGTCAGCGCACCTGCTAGAGTGTGAGTGTCAGTGCACCTGCTAGAGTGTGAGTGTCAGCGCACCTGCTAGAGTGAGAGTGTCAGCACACCTGCTAGAGTGAGAGTGTCAGCGCACCTGCTAGAGTGTGAGTGTCAGTGCACCTGCAAGAGTGTGAGTGGCAGCGCACCTTCTAGAGTGTGAGTGTCAGTGCACCTGCTAGAGTGTGAGTGTCAGTGCACCTGCTAGAGTGTGAGTGTCAGCACACCTGCTAGAGTGAGAGTGTCAGCACACCTGCTAGAGTGTGAGTGTCAGCACACCTGCTAGAGTGTGAGTGTCACTGCACCTGCTAGAGTGTGAGTGTCAGCGCACCTGCTAGAGTGTGAGTGTCAGCACACCTGCTAGAGTTTGAGTGTCATCACACCTGCTAGAGTGTGAGTGTCAGCACTCCTGCTAGAGTGTGAGTGTCACTGCACCTGCTAGAGTGTGAGTGTCACTGCACCTGCTAGAGTGTGAGTGTCAGTACACCTGCTAGAGTGAGAGTGTCAGCACACCTGCTAGAGTGAGAGTGTCAGCACACCTGCTAGAGTGTGAGTGTCATCACACCTGCTAGAGTGTGAGTGTCACTGCATCTGCTAGAGTGTGAGTGTCAGCACACCTGCTAGAGTGTGAGTGTCAGCACACCTGCTAGAGTGTGAGTGTCATCACACCTGCTAGAGTGTGAGTGTCATCACACCTGCTAGAGCGTGAGTGTCAGCACACCTGCTAGAGTGTGAGTGTCACTGCACCTGCTAGAGTGTGAGTGTCATCACACCTGCTAGAGTGTGAGTGTCAGCACACCTGCTAGAGTGTGAGTGTCATCACACCTGCTAGAGTGTGAGTGTCAGCACACCTGCTAGAGTGTGAGTGTCATCACACCTGCTAGAGTGTGAGTGTCAGCACACCTGCTAGAGTGTGAGTGTCATCACACCTGCTAGAGTGTGAGTGTCATCACACCTGCTAGAGTGTGAGTGTCAGCACACCTGCTAGAGTGTGAGTGTCAGCACACCTGCTAGAGTGTGAGTGTCAGCGCACCTGCTAGAGTGTGAGTGTCAGCACACCTGCTAGAGTGTGAGTGTCACTGCACCTGCTAGAGTGTGAGTGTCAGCACACCTGCTAGAGTGTGAGTGTCACTGCACCTGCTAGAGTGTGTGTGTCAGCACACCTGCTGGAGTGTGAGTGTCAGCACACCTGCTAGAGTGTGAGTGTCACTGCACCTGCTAGAGTGTGAGTGTCAGCGCACCTGCTAGAGTGTGAGTGTCATCACACCTGCTAGAGTGTGAGTGTCAGCACACCTGCTAGAGTGAGAGTGTCATCACACCTGCTAGAGTGTGAGTGTCATCACACCTGCTAGAGTGAGAGTGTTAGCACACCTGCTAGAGTGTGAGTGTCAGCACACCTGCTAGAGTGTGAGTGTCAGCACACCTGCTAGAGTGTGAGTGTCATCACACCTGCTTGAGTGAGAGTGTCAGCACACCTGCTAGAGTGTGAGTGTCAGCACACCTGCTAGAGTGTGAGTGTCAGCACACCTGCTAGAGTGAGAGTGTCAGCACACCTGCTAGAGTGAGAGTGTCAGCACACCTGCTAGAGTGTGAGTGTCAGCACACCTGCTAGAGTGTGAGTGTCAGCACACCTGCTAGAGTGTGAGTGTCATCACACCTGCTAGAGTGTGAGTGTCATCACACCTGCTAGAGTGTGAGTGTCACTGCACCTGCTAGAGTGTGAGTGTCAGCACACCTGCTAGAGTGTGAGTGTCACTGCACCTGCTAGAG
Organism: Procambarus clarkii; assembly: GCF_040958095.1. NCBI lineage: Eukaryota > Metazoa > Arthropoda > Malacostraca > Decapoda > Cambaridae > Procambarus > Procambarus clarkii. The sequence goes on from NC_091153.1 coordinate 61,218,523, forward strand.
TGTGAGTGTCAGCACACCTGCTAGAGTGTGAGTGTCACTGCACCTGCTAGAGTGTGAGTGTCAGCACACCTGCTAGAGTGTGAGTGTCATCACACCTGCTAGAGTGTGAGTGTCAGCACACCTGCTAGAGTGTGAGTGTCACTGCACCTGCTAGAGTGTGAGTGTCAGCACACCTGCTAGAGTGAGAGTGTCATCACACCTGCTAGAGTGTGAGTGTCAGCACACCTGCTAGAGTGTGAGTGTCACTGCACCTGCTAGAGTGTGAGTGTCAGCACACCTGCTAGAGTGTGAGTGTCACTGCACCTGCTAGAGTGTGAGTGTCAGCGCACCTGCTGGAGTGTGAGTGTCAGCACACCTGCTAGAGTGTGAGTGTCACTGCACCTGCTAGAGTGTGAGTGTCAGCACACCTGCTAGAGTGTGAGTGTCACTGCACCTGCTAGAGTGTGAGTGTCAGCACACCTGCTAGAGTGTGAGTGTCATCACACCTGCTAGAGTGTGAGTGTCAGCACACCTGCTAGAGTGTGAGTGTCATCACACCTGCTAGAGTGTGAGTGTCAGCACACCTGCTAGAGTGTGAGTGTCAGCACACCTGCTAGAGTGTGAGTGTCAGCGCACCTGCTAGAGTGTGAGTATCAGCACACCTGCTAGAGTGTGAGTGTCAGCACACCTGCTAGAGTGTAAGTGTCATCACACCTGCTAGAGTGTGAGTGTCAGCGCACCTGCTAGAGTGTGAGTGTCAGCACACCTGCTAGAGTGTGAGTGTCAGCACACCTGCTTGAGTGTGAGTGTCACTGCACCTGCTAGAGTGTGAGTGTCAGCACACCTGCTAGAGTGTGAGTGTCACTGCACCTGCTAGAGTGTGAGTGTCAGCACACCTGCTAGAGTGAGAGTGTCATCACACCTGCTAGAGTGTGAGTGTCAGCACACCTGCTAGAGTGTGAGTGTCAGCACACCTGCTAGAGTGTGAGTGTCAGCACACCTGCTAGAGTGTGAGTGTCAGCGCACCTGCTAGAGTGAGAGTGTCATCACACCTGCTAGAGTGTGAGTGTCAGCGCACCTGCTAGAGTGTGAGTGTCATCACACCTGCTAGAGTGTGAGTGTCATCACACCTGCTAGAGTGTGAGTGTCACCGCACCTGCTAGAGTGTGAGTGTCACCGCACCTGCTAGAGTGTGAGTGTCACCGCACCTGCTAGAGTGTAAGTGTCAGCACACCTGCTAGAGTGCGTATATCCACACACATATCCCCAGCCTCTACTCTCACACCATACTCTTGGGCACCTCCATAAAACCTAGCCCAATCAGCTCCTCTCAGGGGATGTGCTACGGGACCACCACCACTCCCCCACCGCACGTCCTTAAGAATATACCACGTGATTTTTCCTGCCTCAAGTATCTCTTTAGAGGATTTATATTATTATAAGCTTTCAGAGAGTCGTAAAGCTCCCTCTCCCTCCTCCCAGGAAGACATCTTAGCCAATTCTAACTTTCAAATATGGAGTGTAAAGTGTAGAAGAAAACCCCCTCGTAAATATACATGAGTTTTATGCTCTAAATAGGCCTTTAGTAGGCCATGGAGGATGTAGAGACAGTTGAGAGTAAGAGAGAGAGAAAGAGAGAGAGAGAGAGAGAGAGAAGGGGTTGGGTAGGAGGGAGGGAGAAAGGTTAGGAAGAGAGAAAGAGGGAAGAGAGATTAAATGAGGGTATGGTAAAGCAATTATCAAGAGAAAGCTATTAAAATTATATAATCCCTGGATATGAGGATCAGGATTTAGGATAGGATGGATTAAAAGAATGGTCCCCTGACCTTTTGGACGGTCGGGGATTGAACGCAGACCTGCAATAACCTAAGAAGGGTAGGCAACGTCTGTGACACGTGCCACTAACCGATTCTCTTGTGTGTTCGATTAATCCATATCACAGTCTCACATGTTGCTATGTATCTTGGCTACACCGTGCGGGTTGGTCGCTACTTGCATTTAATCAGGAAGAAAGTAGTTTTAATTGGTCAACAATCGTCCAGTTTATCTTGCCTTCAGTTTCCTTATCTAATATGCCTCGTTTAAGTTCGTGTATCATCCAGTAAGATGTTCAAACTGCACCATTGTTTGGGTAGCGGCTCGGAGCCTTGCCAGAGGTCAGGTGATGAGAGTGAAGAGCCTGTATTTAACCTGTTCGCTAGATCACTGTTTGCTTGGGTGAGTGGCTGTGTGCTAGGAGGAAGAGATTGCATGTTTGAGGAGCGGGATCAGGTTTGATGAGTGCATGTATGTTTGGGGAGTTTGACTGGTATCCATCCCCATTATTTCCATATTTCTAACAACCTTTACAACTCCCCCCTTCCCTTACACAACTTCCCTTTTTTCCACATGTGTATTTAAGGTAAATTTGTACCTTGTATACTCATTCCTTATGTGAAGATCTTTCGGAGTAGAACGAAACGTTGGAGAAAATATACCCTTCAATAATCATTAGTGTTTCTTTACCGTACATTCCGGTAACTTGATTGTTATTCTTAATCCCGAGAGTAAGAAAATAGTAGCATAGAAAGCTTATACTATATGATCAACAACTCCTGCAATGTGGTCATATTTAACCAAATATGCTTAAAGGAACATTTGCTGTCGAAGTATACAAATATCTATGAAAGTAAAAATGGAAATCTTCGTTTGTACATAACCGCTAATCTCCGAAAGTTCTTCGCCGATTGCTTTGAAATTTTCACAAAACGTTCCATTCGCATCCGGCAAGGTTTTTATATGCATACTATATAGATGTCACGTCTGTGACGGTAAAAAAAAACATCAAAATCTTCGAAACCTTTTTACCGATTGCTTTGAAATTTTGACACAACGTTACATTAGAATAGGAGCGTCGTTTTATATACATACTATATAGATGCCACCCCTGTGACAGGTAAAAACATGCGTTTTGAAAAACAGCGCCATCTGTTGCATATAATAGCAACATGCACGGTATACTAAATATGTGAGGAATTCCATTTCAATGTTTCCGATTGCATTGATAAATTTTATTTTCATAGGATTCAATTTATTATATTTTTTATTGTATAATTTTCTGTGACATTGTGTTGAAATTGAGCTGAGTTGTTTACCATACCGTTCATTTCGCAAGTATAAGCACCATCTGTTGCATGTAAGAGCAACTCACATGCTATTCTAAATATGTTACAATTCCATTTCAGTGTTTCTGATTGCATTGATAAATTGAATTTTCATAGATTTTGATTTATTTTCATTTTGATTTAATTATTTTGTGTGAATTGCATTGTAATTGAGCTGTGTTATTTACCATACCGTTCATTTCGTGAATATAGTATATTTATTTATTTATTCATATTTTCATTTCATTTTTAACTGTTTATCTTATATTTCAGTGATGGGAACATCAGATCACTTGATGTTCCCAATTTTCTGATGGGAACATCAGACCATTTGGGAAGGCATCGGACGAGGGAGTGGGGAATGGTGGGGATGACGAGGGGACGGAAGTGAGAGATGGTGAGGAGGACGAGGGGAAAAGGGAGCGAGGGTATTGGTGGGGAAGGACGAGGGGACGGGGGAGTTTGGGATGGTGGCGACGAGGGGACGGGGGAATGGAGAATTGTGCTGAGGACAAAGGGACAGGGAAGTGGGGCATAATGGGAAGGAAGAGGGGATGGGGGAATGGAGAATTGTGCTGAGGACAAAGGGACAGGGAAGTGGGGCATAATGGGAAGGAAGAGGGGTAGGTGGAGTGGGGAATGGTGGGGAGGCCGAGGAGACGGGTGAGGGGGGAATAGTGGGGTCAGCGAAGGTTGCCGTGGCTCAGCAACGCATGTAAGCGAGGCCGGGTACTGCTAGGATTTTATATATATAAATATATATATATATATATATATATATATATATATATATATATATATATATATATATATATATATATATATATATATATATATATATATATATATATATATATATATATATATATATGTTAGTATATTTTGGTAGCAGTCTTTCCTGTAGACATATTTTATTAAATATGACCGAAAAAGTAAGATTAATAATTCTAACACGAATTTTCTCAATCTTTCGTACATTATGCTTCACTGTTGGAGGTAAATCAAAAATCACTTCTCCAAAATTCATTTTTATTTCTAGTCTGACGCGACACGGGCGCGTTTCGTAAAACTTATTACATTTTCAAAGACTTCACAAATACACAACTGATTAGAACTTGCGTTTCCCTGATTTTATATCTACATTTGAGTGAGGTGGGAAGGGTGATGTGGCATTACATTTGAGTAAGGTGGGAAGGATGATGTGGCATTAGAGGATATTAATAGGGTATTAAAAGTATCAACACAAGACAGAACACGAAACAATGGATATTGAATAGAAGTGTTTGTAGAAAGCCTATTGGTCCATATTTCTTGATGCTTCTATATTGGAGCGGAGTCTTGAGGTGGGTAGAATATAGTTGTGCAATAATTGGCTGTTGATTGCTGGTGTTGACTTCTTGATGTGTAGTGCCTCGCAAACGTCGAGCCGCCTGCTATCGCTGTATCTATCGAAGATTTCTGTGTTGTTTACTAGGATTTCTCTGGCGATGGTTTGGTTATGGGAAGAGATTATATGTTCCTTAATGGAGCCCTGTTGTTTATGCATCGTTAAACGCCTAGAAAGAGATGTTGTTGTCTTGCCTATATACTGGGTTTTTTGGAGCTTACAGTCCCCAAGTGGGCATTTGAAGGCATAGACGACGTTAGTCTCTTTTAAAGCGTTCTGTTTCGTGTCTGGAGAGTTTCTCATGAGTAGGCTGGCCGTTTTTCTGGTTTTATAGTAAATCGTCAGTTGTATCCTCTGATTTTTGTCTGTAGGGATAACGTTTCTATTAACAATATCTTTCAGGACCCTTTCCTCTGTTTTATGAGCTGTGGAAAAGAAGTTCCTGTAAAATAGTCTAATAGGGGGTATAGGTGTTGTGTTAGTTGTCTCTTCGGAGGTTGCATGGCTTTTCACTTTCCTTCTTATGATGTCTTCGATGAAACCATTGGAGAAGCCGTTATTGACTAGAACCTGCCTTACCCTACAGAGTTCTTCGTCGACTTGCTTCCATTCTGAGCTGTGGCTGAGAGCACGGTCGACGTATGCGTTAACAACACTCCTCTTGTACCTGTCAGGGCAGTCGCTGTTGGCATTTAGGCACATTCCTATGTTTGTTTCCTTTGTGTAGACTGCAGTGTGGAAACCTCCGCCCTTTTCCATGACTGTTACATCTAGAAAAGGCAGCTTCCCATCCTTTTCCGTCTCATAAGTGAAACGCAGCACGGAACTCTGCTCAAATGCCTCCTTCAGCTCCTGCAGATGTCTGACATCAGGTACCTGTGTAAAAATGTCGTCAACATACCTGCAGTATATGGCCGGTTTCAAGTTCATGTCGACTAAGACTTTTTGCTCGATGGTACCCATGTAGAAGTTTGCAAACAGGACACCTAGGGGAGAACCCATAGCGACCCCATCTACTTGCTTATACATGTGCCCATCCGGGCTCAAGAAGGGTGCCTCTTTAGTACAAGCTTGGAGTAGTTTCCTCAGAATACTTTCTGGCATGTCAAGAGGAGTACAGGCTGGATCACGATACACTCTGTCGGCTATCATTCCGATTGTCTCGTCCACAGGTACGTTGGTAAACAGCGATTCTACGTCCAACGAGGCTCTTATCCCTGTGGCCCGTGCGCCCCGCAGTAAGTCCACGAATTCCTTTGGAGACTTCAGGCTGAAGGCGCAAGGAACATAAGGAGTCAGCAGGCCGTTGAGTCGCTTCGCCAATCTGTACGTGGGTGTGGGTATCTGGCTAATGATTGGCCGAAGTGGGTTTCCAGGCTTGTGCGTCTTGACATTTCCATACGCATATCCAGGTTTATATTCCCCAATGACCTTTGGCAGGTGGAGTCCGGATTTCTTGGCGTTCACAGTTTCGATCAGTTTGTTGACCTTTGCTTTTAATTCGGCTGTAGTGTCCTTCGTTACCCTTTGGAACTTAGTTTGGTCAGAGAGGATGATGTTCATTTTCGCCAGATATTCGTCTTTTTTAAGAATGACATATATTGGCGACTTGTCACCTCTCCTGACAACTATCTCCTTGTTCTCACGAAGGCTTTTAGCTGCCGCTCTAAGCTCGGGGGACAGTATGGTGCTTCTGTAGTTGCCTCGATTCTTTCCTCCTTCTGCAATAAGTTCTGCTTGTAAGGTATCTTTGGTAGTGACCTTCTTTTGTGTCTCGAGGTCGAATATGTCGTCCAACAGAATTTCCAACTCCACTTTCCGGGCCATTTCACTCGGTCTGGACATAACATGACAGTTTATGCCCAGATTTAGGAGAGTGACTTGGTCCTCAGTGAGGTTAATTCCTGCAAGGTTCAGGAAGCCATCTCTTGGTCGTGGAATTGCCATAGGTCCTCCATATAATGTTGTTAGTTTCAAGTCTTAGTCGACATGAACTTGAAACCGGCCATATACTGCAGGTATGTTGACGACATTTTTACACAGGTACCTGATGTCAGACATCTGCAGGAGCTGAAGGAGGCATTTGAGCAGAGTTCCGTGCTGCGTTTCACTTATGAGACGGAAAAGGATGGGAAGCTGCCTTTTCTAGATGTAACAGTCATGGAAAAGGGCGGAGGTTTCCACACTGCAGTCTACACAAAGGAAACAAACATAGGAATGTGCCTAAATGCCAACAGCGACTGCCCTGACAGGTACAAGAGGAGTGTTGTTAACGCATACGTCGACCGTGCTCTCAGCCACAGCTCAGAATGGAAGCAAGTCGACGAAGAACTCTGTAGGGTAAGGCAGGTTCTAGTCAATAACGGCTTCTCCAATGGTTTCATCGAAGACATCATAAGAAGGAAAGTGAAAAGCCATGCAACCTCCGAAGAGACAACTAACACAACACCTATACCCCCTATTAGACTATTTTACAGGAACTTCTTTTCCACAGCTCATAAAACAGAGGAAAGGGTCCTGAAAGATATTGTTAATAGAAACGTCATCCCTACAGACAAAAATCAGAGGATACAACTGACGATTTACTATAAAACCAGAAAAACGGCCAGCCTACTCATGAGAAACTCTCCAGACACGAAACAGAACGCTTTAAAAGAGACTAACGTCGTCTATGCCTTCAAATGCCCACTTGGGGACTGTAAGCTCCAAAAAACCCAGTATATAGGCAAGACAACAACATCTCTTTCTAGGCGTTTAACGATGCATAAACAACAGGGCTCCATTAAGGAACATATAATCTCTTCCCATAACCAAACCATCGCCAGAGAAATCCTAGTAAACAACACAGAAATCATCGATAGATACAGCGATAGCAGGCGGCTCGACGTTTGCGAGGCACTACACATCAAGAAGTCAACACCAGCAATCAACAGCCAATTATTGCACAACTATATTCTACCCACCTCAAGACTCCGCTCCAATATAGAAGCATCAAGAAATATGGACCAATAGGCTTTCTACAAACACTTCTATTCAATATCCATATATATATATTTATATATATATATATATATATATATATATATATATATACATATATATATATATATATATATTTACTATATATATATATATATATATTTACTATATATATATATTTGCCTATATATATATATATATATATATATATATATATATATATAAATATATAAATAAATATATATATATATATATATATATATATATATATAAATATATAAATATATATATATATATATATATATATATATATATATATATATATATATATATATATATATATATATATATATATATATATATATATATATATATATATATTTATATATTTATATATATATATATATATATATATATATATTTATTTATATATTTATATATATATATATATATATATATATATATATATATATATGTATATATATATATATATGTATATATATATATATATATATATATATATATATATATATATATATATATATATATATATATATATATATATATATATATATATATATATATATATATATATATATATATATATATATATATATATATATATATATATATATATATATATAACCGAAAAAGATAGATCAATAATTCTAACACGAATTTTCTTATGTTTCTTTTCACTGTCGATGGTAATTGAAAAATCAGTTCTCCAAAGTTCATTTTTATTTCTAGTCTTACGCAACACATGAACGCATTTCGTAATAACTTATTATATATTCAAAGACTTTCGTTTACACACATACAACTATAACCTGCAAACACTAAACAGAGTTCTACTATGCTATCATTTAAACAGCTTTCATCAAATTGAAGCCTGCTACGTAGAGAACGCTTGGGAAAAGTAGACATGACTCTTACTGCAGGCGTGGGAGAATTATAAGGGGGGGAACACCGTCGCAATATATATATATATATATATATATATATATATATATATTGCGACGGTGTTCCCCCCCTTATAATTCTCCCACGCCTGCAGTAAGAGTCATGTCTACTTTTCCCAAGCGTTCTCTACGTAGCAGGCTTCAATTTGATATATGGGAGAGAGTGAAGTGTTCTCGGAGAGCCGAGAAATTTGTGAAATAGTAATATTTTGGCCTGTGGTATAGGCCCTTTAGGGAGCCAAGATGGCGCTGGCCTTCCTGATTTCCCGCCAAAACCATGTGACGTAAGTGGCACCGGATTGGTCACCGACAGCAATGTGGCACCGGGAGCCAATGAAAACCTCCCGTGGCGAAAGTGACGTCACGGAGGAAGGGGGTCCGGCCAGCATGCCGAGCTGGCGCCAGCAGTCAGACACGACACGTCAAAGAGGTCGGACGTGCGACGATTGGTCCTGTCAGTTTGACAGTTGTTTCCCGCTCCCGTGGATTTACGCGTCACCTGAAGTCTGCCAGTACTCTGAGAGGTCTTCCCTAGTTCATGTGTTGAACCAGAGAGGGAATCGATGGTTATTTGAGCAACAAGTGCTCCAGTCAGGTACTGTGCAAGAAGCAGTGAAGCCGTGCAGTGGCGTATGTGACGTCTGTGGCAGTTCACCAGTTCGTGACAGCGTAGTGGCTGACAGAGCCACTGGGTAGCTGAGGAAGGAGAGGACTATTTGGGGAATCCGAACGACTGTTGCTGAGACGTAGGCGGCAGCCGTTGCTGGGAGAAGACGACGGCCAGGAGACCGACTCCAACCCTTCAAGAAGTCAAGAAGGAGGACGGACCTGCAGTGAAGAGGGCACGGAGACGACGCGCTAAACGGTGGGACGACGAGAGGTTCCGGTAGGACACGTCGACGTGTCGTGTGGGGGCGTTCCCGACACGAGGACCAGGAGCTACATCTCGACTCTCATCGGAGGATAGGTTGAAGTAGGTGTTTCTAGTTCCCTCCCCATTCCCCTTTAGTTAGCTATATTATTCTGCTATATGATCTAGCCTGAGGATTTTATATGCCGTGAGCAAGTCTCACCAATGTCACAGTGAGGCACCAGTTTATCGTGTAGTACTATCAAGAGTACTTGTAATATTCATGTTTATTATTGGTGTGTACAGGCACCAGGAACAAGTGATAAATTTACTGTGTTTTGTATATCTTTCTACAGATTTTGATGTGAACATATAGTGATAAATTATATATAATATTATGCCAGTATTTGGAGGTTAGGCTACGTGCCCAGAGACTATTTATTTTCCATGTATTGATGTTTGATTGGTATACACTATATATGTCTTATGTTCATGCAGTGATTAATCAGTTGTGAGTACAGTGAATTATTGCGTTTTCGCCCTCGAGAGAAAGTACTGAAAACTCAAGTGTTAATACTTCATAATATGTCATTGAATGAAGGCCAGTGAAAGCCATTACAGTGAGTCATTGTAGCATTGATTGTAGAAAAGACTGTTTGAGCCTGAGTACAGTGTAACTAAGTAGTACGTGCTATTTGTACTAATATCGAGTGTGCGAGTTTCTAGTAATATTGGAGAATTTAAAGAAACAGCGCGCGTGAATCTGAAAACAAGCAATAAGCTTTCGCGCGGGGGCCAGGCGATCAGCTGTTCTTGACACTTGATGAGGAGGGGAGGTGTTGCCACTTAGTGAGTGCATACTATTCGTGGGAACTACCGGCCGCTGCCAGGATCAGTTGATTTATTTATTATTGTTTGGCCTTGTGACATCTTTCATGCATTTTAAGTAAAATACAAAACTATCTTTGTGTTTATATCATCTCCTCCATTGATCTTGTGGCTATATTATACTGAAAGCATAGAGTGGTAACAGTAAGTACCTGCCTGATTCCTGATCTTTTGAGTGTGACCTTGCCAAGGCTACCACTAATTCAACCAGTCCACTGAGGTGTTACTGGCCACCTAAAACACCAGTTGGCGACCTTGTGGTTAACCGTAGAGCCCGATTGTTGGGGAGGGCACATGACAGTCAAGTGAACGAGTCGTGTTCCCACTCTTTCTTAATCAGAGGCCGTTGAGATTGACTGGGAGACTCTCCTGGCGTGCAGTGGCGCCATGAGGATCGAGTGAAGACCCGCAGGGCTACGGTGAGTGACCTTGAGCATAACCATTGCTCACCCCAGAGTAAGAATAGAGAAGTGTAAACCCCAACAATATATATATATATATATATATTCGCTTTGATCGACTTGATAATGGTCCGGGACGGACCGAAACGTTGTCGTCTCTTCATCTTCTGGTGTGTGGTCTGATCATCATATCTTCGGTCATGGTATTGTGACTCATCGTCTGAATAATCTGTTACTGTTTGAACTTCTGTATATATAGACTTGTTAGTACTAGAAATTGAGGAATTATAAATGCATTTGGTGCTATAGCAGTGAGGCGGGGCCCAAGAGTTAGCTCCAGTTCCTTGTAGGCATAGGGAGGTAAGTGTGTGCACGGACTAACACGCACCCATGCACATATTTACATGCGCCCGCACAAACACACACACACACACACACACACACACACATCGCACACACACACACACACACACACACACACACACACACACACACACACACACACACACACACACACACACACACACACACACACACACACACACACACACACACACACACACACACACACACATTCAGTGTTGTCTTACACTAGCCAATGTTAGAGTCATTCTGGCCGATGTTACCATCAGTCACACTCTCTCACTGTATAACGGAAACCGATAACACCTTAGCAACAAAAGCAACAAGACAGAGTGTCTGCGGTATCCAGACTGAGCCACACGCTGCCGGGGAAAAAAACAAAAACCAGCGTATCCGATATCCTCACCGGGGTATTTATAGCGGTGGTTTAGTTCCGATTTAATGTTGCGAAAATGAAAAACAAAATTATTTGCTTCGTATTTGTTTCGAGAGGCAATGTGGGGGACATAGAACTCGTGGAGGTGATAGTTTAATGGTATTTAAAATACCTGTCTGACATGCATCAGTTGTTCTTGCGTGTGTTTGGAATCAGAAGCTTGCGATGGGTCTGTCATGACCACAGCAAAGTCTTTCATAGTAGACCTCACCACGGGCGGCAGCTGAGGAAGGTAGATTAAGCGCCCGGTACTGAGGGGGAGTGGAGCAGCCCGTCCTCCTCAGGTTTGCCAACATCACGAACCCGTCGTACTAAACTACTCTTTTCCTAGCCTAACCAGACGACCCGAAACAGAAAACGGGACGGTTTGTCAATTTCTCCAAACGCTACTTTTTTCTAGTACGACGATTTTTGGCCTTAGAGTATACGTCTAAAGGCGACGTTCTATTAGGAGGACGGGTTGGGCGGAGAATGTTAAGGGCGAGAGTAAAGTAAGTCAAATGAGAGTGGGAAACTATTACAACTTAACCACTCGGTGCTCTTACCCAGGGACGTGTCTTGCTTGTCAAGTATATAAACAATTTAGAAAGAACTGAGGAGCAACATAAACAAATTGGACGTTGATGCTAATCTAGATAACGATGGAAATAAGTTTTGCCTCAATGTCGATACAGGATTACTGCTTATAACTGACAGTTGATTGGGAAATACAGTTTAATTCTGAGAGCTGTAGGGTTGTGGGCCATTGGCGTTCACAGTAAGCAAGGATCTGAGACCTACCTAAGTGGAACCTGCAGATATCTAAGCGGTATTTCAGGCTCTTAAATGTGTGAAGCTTTGGATGAAAATTTTTCCTCTTCCTTCCATGTGAAGAAGGGTCTATGAAAAGTTTCAAAGGTTTGCACCAGAATCATTGATCTCTCTTGGTAATATTTAATATCACACGCACATGTGTGTGCACGCACCCTCACACACACACACATCAGTCACATCAAAAGGAAAACAACAGTGAAAGAACAGGTAGTGAAACTTAGAACAGGCGAGGACAGGTATACAGAGAATGACAAAGAGGTGTGTGAAGATCTCAACAAGAGGTTCCAAGAGGTCTTCACAACAGAACAAGGTGAGGTTACTGTGCTAGGACAAAGGGAAGTAAACCAGGCGGCCTTGGAAGAGTTCGAAATTACGAGAGAGGAGGTCAAGAGACACCTGCTGGATCTGGATGTTAGAAAGGCTGTTGGTCCAGACGGAATCTCGCCATGGGTACTGAAAGAGTGTGCAGAGGCACTTTGCTTGCCACTCTCCATAGTGTATAGTAGGTCACTAGAGAGGGGAGACCTACCAGAAATATGGAAGACGGCGAATGTGGTCCCAATATACAATAAAGGGTGACAGGCAAGAGGCACTGAACTACAGGCCAGTGTCCTTGACTTGTATACCATGCAAGGTGATGGAGAAGATCGTGAGAAAAAACCTGCTAGCACATCTGGAGAGAAGGGACTTCGTGACAAATCGCCAACATGGGTTCAGGGAGGGTAAATCTTGCCTGACTGGCTTAATAGAATTCTACGACCAGGTGACAAAGATTAAGCAAGAAAGAGGGGCTGGGCGGACTGCATTTTCTTGGATTTTCGAAAAACCTTTGACACAGTAACGCATAAGAAGCTGGTACATAAGCTGGAGAGACAGGCAGGTGTAGCTGGTAAGGAGCTCCAGTGGATAAGGGAGTACCTAAGCAAGAGGAAGCAGAGAGTTACGGTGAGGGGTGAGACCTCAGATTGGCGTGAAGTCACCAGTGGAGTCCCACAGGGCTCTGTACTCGGTCCTATCTTGTTTCTGATATATGTAAATGATCTCCCGGAGGGTATAGATTCATTTCTTTCAATGTTTGCGGACGATGTCAAAATTATGAGAAGGATTAAGACAGAAGAGGACTGTTTGAGGCTTCAAGAAGACCTAGACAAACTGAAGGAATGGTCGAACAAATGTTTGTTAGAGTTTAACCCAACCAAATGTAATGTAATGAAGATAGGTGTAGGGAGCAGGAGCCCAAATACAATGTATCATCTGGGAGTGGAAATTCTTCAGGAGTCAGAGAAAGAAAAAGACTTGGGAGTTGGTATCACGCAAGACCTGACTCCTGCAGCCCATATCAAGAGGATAACATCAGCGGCATATGCCAGGCTGGCCAACATACGAAGGGCATTCAGAAACTTATTTAAAGAATCATTCAGAACTTTGTATACCACATATGTCAGGCCAATCCTGGAGTATGCAGCCCCAGCATGGAGTCCATATCTAGTCAAGGATAAGACTAAACTGGAAAAGGTTCAAAGGTTTGCCACCAGACTAGTACCCGAGCTGAGAGGTATGAGCTACGTGGAGAGACTACGGGAATTAAACCTCACTTCGCTGGAAGACTGAAGAGTTAGAGGGGACATAATCACCACATTCAAGATTCTCAAGGGAATTGATAGGGTAGATAAAGACAGGCTATTTAACACAAGGGGTATATGCACTTGGGGACACAGGTGGAAACTGAGCACCCAAATGAGCCGCAGAGATATTAGAAAGAACTTTTTTAGCGTCAGAGTGGTTGACAAATGGAATGCATTTGGAAGTGATGTGGTGCAGGCTGACTCCATACACAGTTTCAAGTGTAGATATGATAGAGCCCAATAGGATCAGGAATCTGTACACCTGTTGATTGACGGTTGAGAGGCGGGACCAAAGAGCCAGAGCTAAATCCCCGCAAACACAACTAGGTGAGTACACACACACACACAGTGGAGTGGAGGACGTACAGAAGACAAAGGACAGAGGACAACAGGATCAGATGCAACAGAGCTAGGAACGATTACATTAACATAAGACGAACACCGGAAAGGGACAATGAGAACGATATTGCGATCAAAGCGAAAAAGCAACCTAAGTTACTACACAGTCATATAAGAAGAAAAATGTCGGTGAATGACCAAGTGACAAGACTAAGGAAAACAGAGGGGGCATATACTGAAAGTGACAAGGAAATCTATGAGGCACTGAATATCAGTTTCCATGGAGTGTTCACTACCGAGCTAGAGCAGCTCCCATTGTTAGAAGAGGTTACCTTAGATCAGGGGTCTCCAAACTTTTCAATGTAAGGGCCACATTATATATTTCCCATATTTATGCGGGCCGGAGGAATAAAAAATGAAAAAAAACAAAAAACAAATCAGTGCCAGTAATTTAATTTCCTCAAATATTAAAGTATAAACATGGAAAAATTAAAACATATCTTTTTGGAAAAAATCAGGGTAAACTAAATAGATTCCTGCCTTTAGTTTTATGCAACCAAATTAGTGTGACGAATGATACTGTCGTTTTGACTTCAAAATTTCATTAAAATCAGGTTCCAGATTAGATGAGCCAATTGTAAGAATTGATTTCAAGTGATCATCAGACAAATTTGCTCGATAGTTAGATTTCACATACTTCATTTTGGAAAAAGTTTGTTCACACAAGTATGTTGAACCAAAAATGGACACAAAACTACAAGCAAACTTTATCAAATTTGGAAACTGATCTGGCTGCAGGCATTTATAAAACTCAATCAGATTTCCTTCTCTATACTTATCTTTCAGTCTGTCATCTGCCTGGAGATCAATAATTTCCATTTGAAATTGAGTTGGAAGATTTTCAGCATTGCAGTCAAATGGATTATGAAAGAGCCTGATTTCATTTGCTTTGGCATCAAGGTCAGCAAATCGCTTCTGAAACTGTTTTTTCAAATCTGAAATTATTTCATTTGCAAATGAAAAAGGAAATTCAACTTTACTTTCTGCATGAAATTTTTCACAACATGGAAAATGAGCAAAATTCTTAACCTTCACCTGGTCTTCAAGTAGCGCAAGTTTTGCTCTGAATGCCTTGACATGAACAAAGTAGTCACTGATCAAATTTGTTTTGCTTTGCAATTTCAGATTCAAGTTATTCATATGACCTGTCATATCTGCAAAAAATGCCAATTTCCAAATCCATTCACATTCTGATAATAATGGCTGAGGTTTATTTTTCTCTGTGAGAAATAAATCAATTTCTAATCTGAGCTCAAAGAAATGCAGCAAAACCTTTCCACAACTAAGCCATCTAACTGCTGTATAATAAGGCAAGTTAACAAACTCCGCATCAATTTCTTTCAAGAAATCACAGAACTGGCGATGGTTGAGTGCATGAGATCTAGCGAAATTAACCACAGATACAACAGGTTTCATGACACAAGACATATCAACATATTTTTGGCACAATGCTTGTTGATGGATAAGGCAATGCAGAAAAATGGGTTTTGAGAATCCTCCAACCTCACAAGCTGTTGTAATTTGCCCAACCAAACCCTTCTTTGTCCCAGACATATTCTTTCCTCCATCAATTGTCACACACTGCACTTGTTTCCATTCCAGGTTATATTCTGTCATAGTTTTTCTTACTTCATTGAAAATGTCCTCTCCAGTTGTTGTGGTGTGCATGCTGTGAACTGATGCTAATTCTTGGCTCACATTAAATTCACTATCAGCACCACGAATGAATACTAAGAGCTGAGAAGTATCACACACATCAGTTGATTCATCCAACGCAAGAGAATACCAACAAAATCTTTTTGTTTTTTCCTTTATTTGCCGAATTATGTCGCCTCCTAAATCTTCAATTCTACGAGCAACAGTATTTGACCCAAGACTTATCATTTTGAAGAGGTTTACTTTTTCTGGACATACCTCTCCTGCTGCTCCCACTATACACTCTTTTATGATACTACCATCAGTGAAAGGTTTTCCTATTTTAGCCAACACATAGGCAACTTTGTAACTGGCTCTATTTGAATTTTCATTTTCAGATTTTTTCTTACTGAAAACAGCTTGTTGAGAATTCAGACTGTGCTGAAATGATTCAAACTTTTTAGTGCGTTCTGCTCCTGTGATGTGAGAATAACTTGAGCCATGTTTAGATTCATAGTGCCGAGGAATATTGTATTCCTTCAGAACAGCAACACTGTCTCTACATATTATGCATAAAGCTTTATCATTTGCTATCACAAAAAAGTACTTTATCTTCCATTCGTCATTGAACCGACGGCACTCACTGTCCACTTTTCTTTTCTTTATCTTTTCCATATCTGAAAACATAAGGGTAAAATAAATAAAATAAATTCTACAGGAAAAAAACAGCTTGTATGTGGTGTTAAAAAGCATAGCATATTATTATATAGTGGTAAATATTATGGCAACAGCTTTCGTTGATAAACTTAATGGTTACCATTTTAACTATTTTAAACATGCAATATTTTTGGCTACAATAGTATTATTGCTATTTTGTATAACTAAGATAAAGGCATTGTCAAAGTACAGAAAAAGAATATTGTACAGTGTTTGTGCTCCCTGAAACGGAAGCAGCGAAGCCCCACTCGCCCTCCATCCCCACAATATACAGTTATACACAACTGATTGGTTGTAATGCACAACACATACCTACCAGTATTAGTATCTGTGCGTCACACTATCGAGAGAGAGGACAACTGACTCGGGTTGAGTGCCACCAGTCAGCAGCCCCAGCTTTGAATAATTCTGCGATGCCATTCGTACGATAATTATTTTTTCAAGGCCACCACACAGGGATTTGTTTGGAGGGCCGGATGAAATTATGTGGCGGGCCGGATGTGGCCCGCGGGCCATAGCTTGGAGACCCCTGCCCTAGATGAAAGACTATCAGATATAGAGGTGATAGCAGGGGAGGTAACAAAACAGTTGACAATACTGGATGCAACTGAAGGTGTTGGACCAGACAAAGTATCACCCTGGATACTAAAAGAAGCAGCGCAGGCCCTCAGCGTGCCTCCGGCAATGATCTTTAATGAGTCACTAATGTCGGGAGGATTGCCCAGTTGCTGGAAGAAGGCAAATGTCGTACCGAACTTCAAGAAAGGTGATAGGGAGGAGGCACTTAACTAAAAACCTGTATCACTGACAAGCATCCCCTGTAAAATACTGGAAAAAATAATTAGGCAACGACTGGTTGCACACCTGGAGAACGTTAGGTTTGTGAACAAATAACAATATGGATTCTGGTAAAGGAAAATCGTGCCTAACAAACCTTCTGGAATCCTATGATAAAATAACGAGGATAAGACAAAACAGAGATGGTTGGGCAGACTGCATATTTCTGGACTGCCAAAAAGCCTTTGATACAGTACCGCACATGAGACTGCTGTTCAAACTCGAGAGGCAAGCGGGGGTGGGAGGAAGGGTCCTAGTATGGATAAGGAACTACCTAACAGGAAGGAGCCAAAGAGTTACAGTAAGGGGCGAGAAGTCGGACTGCCGAATTGTAACGAGTGGAGTACCACAAGGATAGGTACTGGGACCAATTCTATTTTTAGTATATGTTAACGCCATCTTTGCAGGAGTAGAGTCTTACATGTCGAGGTTCACAGATGATGTAAAGTAAAGTTGATGAGAAGAGTTGTGACAGATGAAGATTGCAGCATCCTCCAAGAGGACCTGAACAGGTGCAGAAATGGTCAGAGAAATGGCTATTGGAGTTCAACACGAGCATATGTAAAGTTATGGAAATGGGACTATGAGATAGAAGACCAAAGGGACAGTACACAATAAAGGGGAACTGCCTACCTGTAACGACGCGAGAAAGAGACCTGGGCGTAGACGTAACACCTAATCTATCTCCTGAAGCACATATAAATAGGATAACGACAGCAGCGTACTCTACACTGGCAAAAGTTAGAACATTATTCAGAACCTAAGTAAGGAGGCATTTAGGGCGCTTTATACTGCCTACGTTAGGCCAGTCTTAGAGTATGCCGCCTCATCATGGAGTCCCTATCTGAAGAAGCATGTAAGGAAACTGGAAAAGGTTCAGATGTTTGCAACAAGACTCGTCCCAGAGTTACGAGGGATGGAGTATGAGGAACGCCTGAGGGAACTGTGCCTTACGACACTAGAAAGAAGAAGGGAGAGGGGGGACATGATAGGAACGTATAAGATACTCAGAGGGATTGACAGAGTGGACATAGACGAAATGTTCACACGGAATAGTAACAGAACGAGGGGACATGGGTGGAAGCTGGAAGATGAGTCACAGGGATGTTAGGAAGTTTTTTTTAGCGTGAGAGTAGTGGGAAAATGGAATGCACTTAAGGAACAGGTTGTGGAAACAAATACTGTTCATAATTTTTTAACTAGGTATGATAGGGTAATAGGACCATAGTCATTGCTGTAAACAACCGATTCGCGAAAGGCGGGATCCAAGAGTCAATGCTCGATCCTGCAGACACAATTAGGTGAGTACAATTATGTAAGTATTCACAAACACACACACACACACACACACACACACACACACACACACACACACACACACACACACACACACACACACACACACACACACACACACAGGCACACACACGCACACACACGCGCGTCAGTCGTGTGGGAAGGTAGAGGGAGGGTCGCCGTCAATATTCTCGGGCTTATTAAGACTACAGTGATGGATCACAGATCTCACTTATCACAAAGTGAATAACCGCACATAGGAAAGAAAAAATACAGTGATATCACTAGAACTTTGTGGTAAACAGTGATCACTCACTCACCAGCACCAGGCTACGTGGGAACGAGGGCCATGAGGCTTATGTTTACATATTGGTACCCAGGGATACTTGCACTATAGTGAACAGTGATACAGTAAATTAGTGAATTGTAACAAAACAGACATAACGATACAGTGACTGACTTCAGAGCTTGGTGTTAGAGAAGAACCACCATCGGCAATCTACTGGCACGTAGTAAAGCATCACGTTAGGGCAACGACGGACTCACCTCGACATAAGGGCAGTATATACGTACCTAGTTGTGTGAGCGGAACGTCTCTGGCTGGTATGTACTGCCTCTTGTCAATTATTCAGGTGTACAGAGTGAGGTAAAATATTATCAAATTCTTGTTCAGTATCATATATATTTAAAATCTCAAAGCTCAAAGTAGTTTATTCCAATTAGAGGTTGACACTTAAGGGGCCCTCGCGACACAAGCACACCCACGCACGCACACGCACGCACGCACACGCACGCACACACACACACGCACGCACGCACGCTAGTCCAACAAATGACAGAAGACCCAAGCAAGAGTATGACAGAAACAACATGGCAGTTATTAACATAATTGAGAAGGCAGCCTCAGCTGCCTGTAGAAATCGATCCCATCTGCTCATCATGGGGGACTTTATTCACAGAAGGATAGACTGGGAGAACAAGGAACCACATGGAGGAGATGATACATGGAGAGCCAAACTAGTGGAGGTGGCAACAAGAAACTTTTCTAAGTCAACATGTCAGGGGAACCCTCTAGTATGAGGGGAAACGGTGAACCAGTGAGACTCGACCGAATCTTCACTCTGAATGACTCCGACATAAGGGAAAGTGACTTCGAGGCCCCAGTAGGAATGAGCGGTCACAGTGTACTGACGTTTGAGTATCTGGTCGAAGAAAGGCTAAAGTACTCGAGAAAGGGAACTGAAAACAAAAGGCTGGCATTCCGTAAGGGAAATTACGAGGAGATAAGAAAATTCCAAACGGATATAAAATGGGAATCAGAGCTAAGGGGAAAAGACGGCCCAAGACATGATGGAATACATCACGCAAAAGTGCAAATAGGTAGCAGAAAAGTTCATTCCGGCCCAAAAGGTAAAAAAGGAAAAGCAGATGAGAAACCCATGGCTTAATCAGATATAAACTAGCTAAGCAACAAAGTAAAAGAGCATGGAGAAACTATAGAAATAACAGAACACTTGAGAGCAGAGAAGGTTACCAGAGAGCCAGGAATGAACACGTCAGGGTGAGAAGAGAGGCAGAAGGGCAATATGAAAACGACATAGCAAGAAAGCTAAGACCCAACTCAAATTGCTGCACAGCCACATCAGGAGAAAGACAACAGTGATGGAACAGGTAATGAAACTGAGGATAGGGGCAGACAGATTCACTACAAACGACAAAGAAGTGTGCGAGGAATTCAATATGAAATTCCAGGAAGTCTTCACATTAGAGCAAGGAGAAGTTCCAGAGATAAGAGGAATAATTAACCAGCACCACTAGAGGAATTTGAGATTACCAGTGGAGATGAAAGGAAGCTTTTGGTTGAGTTGGATGTGACAAAGGCTATAGGCCTGGATGGAATATCACCATGGATACTAAAAAAAGGAGCAGAAGCACTGTGCCTGCCACTCTCCATGGTGTATAACAAATCACTGGTAACAGAAGAACTGCCAGAAATTTGGAAGGTGGCAAACGTAGTCCCATTATACAAGGGGGATAGACAGCAGGTACTGAACTACAGGACAGTGTCTTTAACTTCCATACCATGCAAGTTCATGGAGAAAATTGTGTGAAAAAAGCTAGTCAAACATATAGAGCGAAGGAACTTTGTGTCACAACACCAACATGGGTTCAGGGATGGCAAATCATGCCTCACAGGATTAATTGATTTCTACGATCAGGCAACAAGAATCAGATAAGAAAGAGAGGGGTGGGTAAACTGCATATTTTTGGATTGCCAGAAAGCCTTTGATACAGTGCAACATCAGAGACTAGTGCGAAAGCTGGAAATGCAGGCAGGAGTGAAAGAGAAGGTACTCCATTGGATAAGGGAGTAGTACCTAAGTAACAGAAGGCAGCAAGTCACTGTGCGTGGTGAGGTCTCAGATTGGCTAGCCGTCACCAGTGGAGTCCTGCAGGGTTCAGTCTTGGGACCCATACTGTTTCTTATATATGTAAATGATCTTCCAGATGGTATAGAATCATTCCTCTCATTGTTTACTGATGATGCCAAAATTATGAGGAGGATTAAGACGAAGGGAGACAGTATGAGACTACAAGATGACCTAGACAGACTGCATGAATGGTCCAACAAATGTCTATTAAAGTTCAACCCGAGTAAATATAAGGTAATGAAACTAGGCACTAGAAAAAGATGGCCAGACACAGGATACAGAATGGGATATGAAGTACTCCATGAAACGAATAGAGAGAAGGATTTAGGAGTTGATATCACACCAACCCTGTCTCCTGAAGCCCACATCAAAAGAATAACATCTGTGGCGTATGCGAGACCGGCTAACATCAGAACTGCCTTCAGAAACCTGTGAAAGGAATCATTCAGAACCTTGTACACCACATATGTAAGACCAATCCTGGAGTATGCGGCCCCAGCATGGAGCCCGTACCTTGTCAAGCACAAGGCGAAGCTTGAAAATGTTCAGAGTTATGCCTCTAGGCTAGTCCCAGGACTAAGAGGCATGAGTTACGAAGAAAGGCTGCGACAAATGCACCTCACGACACTAGAAGACAGAAGAGTAAGGGGAGACATAATCACTACGTACAAAATTTTCAGGGGAATTGACAGGGTTGATAAAGATAAACAGTTTAAAATGGGTGGTACGCAAACAAGGGGACACAGGTGGAAACAGAGTACCCAAATGAGCAACAGGGATGTTAGAAAGAACTTTTTCAGTGTCAGAGTAGTTAACAGATGGAATGCATTAGGCAGTGATGTGGAGGATTCTGACTCCATACACAGTTTCAAATGTAGATATGATAGAGCCCAGTAGGCTCAGGAATCTGTATATCAGTTGATTGACAGATGAGAGGCGGGACTAAAGAGCCAGAGCTCAACCCACGCAAGCACAATTAGATGAGTACACACACGCACGAACGCACGCCCGGACGCACGCACGCACGAACGCACACACATACACACACACACATGGTTGAGAGACGGGACCAAAGAGCCAGAGCTCAACCCATCGCAAGCACAATTAGGTTAGTACACACACACACACACACACAGGGGGAAATGCAACACCCCAGCCCACCACCCAATAGGGCCCTCCCTATCCCCCAGCACAAACCCTTCCTTGCCCCTGCATAATGCCCATCATGAAACCCCAAATCCTTCCCCCTCCCCTTACCCAAAGTAGCCCCTGCTTTCCCAGCCCCTGGTCTTCTCCCTGCCCCAAGCAGACCTGAGCAAGACCAAAGCCCCTCTATCCCCCACTCCACCTCCCTCCAAACCCCTGTCAACTACACCCCAGGAGGGCGTGCCCTCTCCCCAAGCAATCCCTGCCCCCCTCACCCCCAGGAATTCTTCCTGCCCCAAGCAGGCCTGAGGATGACCTAAGCCTTCCATTCCCCACTCCACCTCCCCCTGAACCCTTGGCAACTACCTCACAGGAGGATGAGCCTACCCAAGCAGCAATGACCATGGAACAACCTCCTACACTTGTTGGGAGTGAGGGTGAAATTGGATATAAGAAAGTGAGCTTCAAGGTAATGTACTCAAACATTGATGGGATTACCAATAAAGCAAGTGAACTGGCAGAAAGGGTGCAAGAAGAAAACCCATATGTAATAGGACTAACGGAAACAAAATTGTCAGGAGTCATAACAGATGCTGTGTTTCCAAAGGACTACTATATAGTAAGGAAAGAGAGGGAAGGGAGAGGAGGTGGAGGAGTGGCCCTGCTGATAAGGAAGGACTGGAGTTTTGATGAGATGGAAATTCCGGGCTGTGACGGATTCAGAGATTACATAACAGACTATAACAATGGGTGGACCTAAGATAATAGTAGCAGTCATTAACAACCCTCCCATAAATGACAGAAGAACTAGACAGGAGTTTGATAGGAACAACATGGCAACCATTAATATGATAGAGAGAGCAGCTTCAGTTGCGTGCAGGAATGGCTCAAGACTCTTAATCATGGGCGATTTCAACCATGGAAAGATAGACTAGGAGAATGGGGACCCACATGGTGGTGCAGATACATGGAGAGCTAAACTCTTGGAAGTGGCAAGAAGGGATTTTCTGAGCCAGCATGTCAAGGAACCCACAAGAGTGAGAGGCAATGATGAACCAGCTAGACTCGACTTGATATTCACCCTGAATGAGTTAGAAATAAGGGAAGTCAAAGTTGAAGCCCCCATAGGAATGAGTGACCACAGTGTACTGACCTTTGAGTACTTGGTGAAGGTAGGGATAACCTATCCAAGGATGGGAGCAGAGGGAAAAAGACTGAATTACTGAAGAGGAAAATATGACGAGATGAGGAACTTCCTCAGGGAAATATCATGGGAAACAGAACTTAGAGACAAGAATGTGCAGGTCATGATGGATTTTGTCACCCAGAAGTGCCAGGAAGCTGCAGACAGGTTTATTCCCGTCCAAAAGGAGAAAAACGAAAAACAACAGAAAAACCCATGGTTCAACCAGGAATGTAAGGTAGCGAAGCAACGGAGTAAAAGAACATGGAGAAACTACAGAAATAACAGAACACCAGAGAGCAGGGAGAGATACCAGAGGGCCAGAAATGAGTACATCTGAGTGAGGAGGGAAGCAGAGAGACAGTTTGAAAATGACATTGCGAGTAAAGCCAAGACACAACCAAAGCTGTTCCACAGCCACATCAGTAGGAAAACAGCAGTGAAGGAACAAGTGATGAAGCTGCGGAAAGGGGAGAACAGATACACAGAGAATGACAAGGAGGTGTGAAGAACTCAACAAGAGATTCCAGGAGGTCTTCACAATAGAACAAGGAGAAGCCCCTGCACTAAATGAGGAGGGGGCAAACCAAGCAACCTTGGAGGAATTTGACCTCACCAGTGATGAGGTCAAAAAGTGTCTGCTGGAGCTGGATGTGACAAAGGCTGTTGGGCCTGTTAGAATCTCACCGTGGATACTGAAGGAAGGTGCAGAAGCACTAAGTGTGCCACTCTCTATGGTGTATAACAGGTCACTGGAAACAGGAGACTTACCAGAAAGTTGGAAGACAGCTAACGTGGTTCCAATATACAAAAAGGGTGACAGGCAAGAGGCACTGAATTACAGGCCAGTTTCCTTAACTTGTATACCATGCAAGGTGATAGAGAAGATCGTGAGGAAAAGGCTCGTAGAGCATCTGGAGGGAAATAACTTTGTAACGCACCACCAACATGGGTTCAGAGATGGTAAATCGGGCCTCACAGGTTTAATAGAATTTTATGACCAGGCAACGAAAATTAGGCAGGAAAGAGAAAGGTGGGCCAACTGCATTTTCCTGCATTGCCAAAAAGCCTTTGACACAGTACCCCATAAAAGGCTGTTAATAAAGTTGGAGCAACAGGCAGGAGTAAAAGGGAAGGTGCTCCAGTGGATAAGGGAGTACTTAAGCAACAGGAAACAGCGAGTAACGGTGAGGGGAAGACATCAGAGTGGCGAGATGTCACCAGCGGAGTCCCACAGGGCTCAGTACTTGGACCCATCCCGTTTCTAATATATGTGAACGATCTTCCAGAGGATATAGACTCATTCCTCTCAATGTTTGCTAATGATGAAAAAATTATAAGAAGAATCAAGACGGATGAAGATAGACAGAGACTACAGGATGACCTGGATAAACTGGAGGAATGGTTTAGAAAATGGCTGCTAAAGTTCAACTCAGGAAAGTGTAAGGTAATGAAATTAGGCGAAGGGAGCAGGAGGCTGAACGCAAGGTACCATCTGGGAGAGGAAATCCTGCAAGAGTCAAAAAGAGAGAAGGATCTGGGGGTTGATATCACACCGAACCTGTCCCCAGAGGCCCACATCAAAAGAATATCATCAGCGGCATATGCTAGACTGGCCAACATAAGAACTGCCTTCAGAAACTTGTGTAAGGAATCTTTCAGAACCCTGTATATCACTTATGTAAGACCAATCCTGGAGTATACAGCTCCAGACTGGAGTCCATACCTAGTTAAACACAAGACAAAGTTAGAGAAGATTCAGCGGTATGCCACCAGGCTCGTCCCGGAACTGAGAGGATTGAGCTACGAGGAAATGCTAAAGGAGCTGAACCTCACATCCCTGGAAAACAGAAGAGTAAGGGGAGACATGATAACCACCTACAAAATTCTCAGGGGAATTGACAGGGTGGACAAAGACAGTCTCTTCAGCACGGGTGGGACACGAAGAAGGGGACGCAGGTGGAAACTTAGTACCCAGATGAGCCACAGAGACGTTAGAAAGAATTTTTTCAGTGTCAGAGTCGTTAATAAATGGAATGCATTAGGCAGTGATGTGGTGGAGGCTGACTCCATACACAGTTTCAGATGTAGATATGATAGAGCCCAGTAGGCTCAGGAATCTGTACACCAGTTGATTGACAGTTGAGAGGCGGGACCAAAGAGCCAAAGCTCAACCCCCGCAAGCACAATTAGGTGAGTACAATTAGGTGAGTGAGTACACACACACACACACACACACACACACACACACACACACACACACACACACACACACACACACACACACACACACACACACATGCACACACACACACACATGCACACACAGTATGCGGCCCCAGCATGGAGAGCCCGTACCTTGTCAAGCACAAGACGAAGCTGGAAAAAGTCCAAAGGTATGCTACTAGACTAGTCCCAGAACTAAGAGGCATGACTTATGAGGAAAGGCTGCGGGAAATGCACCTTACGACACTGGAAGACAGAAGAGTAAGGGGGGACATGATCACAACCTACAAAATCCTCAGGGGAATCGACCGGGTAAACAAGGATGAACTATTCAACACTGGTGGGACGCGAACAAGGGGACACAGGTGGAAGCTGAGTACCCAAATGAGCCACAGAGACGTTAGAAAGAACTTTTTCAGTGTCAGAGTAGTTAGTAAATGGAATGCATTAGGAAGTGATGTGGTGGAGGCTGACTCCATACACAGTTTCATATGTAGATATGATAGAGCCCAATAGGCTCAGGAATCTGTTCACCAGTTGATTGACGGTTGAGAGGCGGGACCAAAGAGCCAGAGCTCAACCCCCGCAAGCACAATTAGGTGAGTATTAGGTGAGTACACACACACACACACAAACACACACACACACACACACACACACACACACACACACACACACACACACACACACACACACACACTAACACGGTTCAGAGGCGGGACCAAAGAGCAGAGCTCAACCCCGGCAAGCTCAACTAGGTGAATACAACTAGGTGAATACAAACATACACAGTGAATACACAGGTTTACTGACTTCAGGCTTTTAAACCTAAGTGAGGAGGCTGACCTTCGGTCCTCTCTCACTCTCTCACAATCCTATTTCCCCCTCTCCCCCTGTACCGCCTTCCTTTCCTCCTCCCTCTCTTCCTATGTCCATATCTGTCTATCTCATTTTCCAGGCCCTAGTGACCAACTATACCCCCTATTTCCCCCCCAGCGTCACAGATCCTTGCATTCGCCCAAAACACCCCCCCCCTTCCTCCAACGCACATCCCCCCCCCCCCGCACGAGCACCCACCCACACACACACACACACGCACGCGCACACGTGAACACGCGCACACACTCTCCCTCTCTCACCCCTCCCTGGAACCCCTCATCCCACACACCCAAATGCACATGACTGCATAGAATATCATACACACACACACAAACCCAGACATAATAGCACTCACAAAGCTATTATTGTCACAAAACAATAATAAATGTAGTGTTTCCACAGGACTACTGTGTTGTGAAGAAAGAGAGAGAAGGAAAAGGTGGTTGTGGTGTAGCTCAGCTGGTAAGAAAAGGCTGGGATTCTGAGGAGATGGTTATACTGGGCTTTGAAGTTTTCAGTGACTACATAACAGGTACCATAGCAACTGGAGGACAAAAAATTAGTGTCGCTGTCATATATATCAAACCTTCAAATGACAGAAGACCCAGACAGGAATATGATAGAAACAACATGGCCACCATTAACATAATAGAGAGAGCAGCTTCTCTCGCTAGCAGGAATGAATTTGGACTACTAATCATGGGGAATTTCAACCACGGGAAGGTAGATTGGGAGAACAGAGACCCACATGGAGGACCAGATACATAGAGAGCTAAGCTACTGGGCGCAGCAACAAGAAACTTTCAATGCCAACTCTTCAAGGGATCGACAAGAATGAGACGGGAAGATGAACCAGCTATGCTTGATCTGATATTTACCCTAAATGAGTGAGATATAATGGAAGTTAAGTTGGAAGCACCCTTGGGAAGGAGTGATATTATAGACTGTGGGGTGGTGGTGTTGTCGTCGTTGATCCTTCTCTATGGACAACCCAACCCACAACTCGGTAGAGTGCTTATACTAGGAGATCACCCTTGGCGCTTCTGGCTCTTGGAGAGGGGCTCAGCGTCACACGTTTAGGGGATACGGCTCCAACACTTAGCCTCGTTGTCACGTGCACACACCCACTCGAGCCGCTGTGACTCCCCACTCTCTCCTTATGAGATATGATCTCCTCAATCCCCTATGACTTACTAGTATTACCTTCTACCCTGTCCACAGCAGTGGTTCTTGGTTCTTTCTCTCTCTCTCTCCTTCTTTACTACCTCCTGGGAAGCCTCACTAGGACAAGGGCAAACACCAGCAAATTGGGATACATTTACTGGACAAAGCACATACACGATACATACACACACATAATAATAATGAATCCTATACTCTATAATATTACAATCAGGTTGCACTCCAACACCATCAGAACTCTATTATCAGCTTATCTAGTGGTATCCTATCTCCTGGTTCACCACCTGATACTATCAACCACCTCAAGTTGATCAAGTCTACATACACTGTTGCACCATCAGCAAGATAATATATATATAGAAAATCAGCATTTGAATGCAATCACATATATCAGTACAAATGTTCATTGATACACAACAATGATCCATCGATCACTGTCAGTCCTGGAACGCATACATCTGTAGGTAATCCAGCCTACGACTGTAACTCTAAACTTCAGTATAAAACACTCCTTGACATAAGACTGCAAACAACCACTCACCTCTCACTGCGTCTTGCACACTAATGACAACCAAACACTATCAACTCCCTACAAGTAATCCACCAGAACTTCCCCTTCCACCTCTGGAAGTTCACTACCCTAATATCTTTAGGTTCTTCCGGGCTTCACTACCAGGATCCTTTGCAGCTCCTCCAGGCTGCTATCATGAAGTTTCCTTGAGCAACTACGGTGCTTCACCCTTCTGCTAGGTTCTCCACAGCTCTCTTGGCTGCTACACCATGAAGTTTCCTCGAGCAACTATGGTGCTACACCATCTCTACAGAAGTACGTGACACTCCTCTTCACTGCTTCTCACAGCTCGAGGTCCTCGCCTCCACTATCTTGGAGTCTCATCAGCTACTTCATCTGCTGGCTTCGAAGTTCTCAGCAACTTCTTCCCCAAAGACAAACCTGCAACCCATCGACACTCCAATAAAATTGTTTCCCCTTTGACACATAAACAAAAATAATCACACAATATGTTTGCCTCCAACCTCTATCTGTTCTCTACATACAGTGAGAGTGGACTCCCCCGTTTTGGGCGGGTCCATACTCCACCTCGCCTGGCGGCGGTCCTCACTCGCTGGGAGGGTCTTCCTCCGTCAGGAGCCAGGCTCCCTCAGTCGCCCCCCAGCGCTCAGAGGGGATGGACGTCGCTTCGTGTTCCTCCCTCTCCAGTCTCTTATTTCAGGCCTTCTGCCTTATTAAAACATGTCTAACTTATAAATAAACATCGCTACTGTCGCTGGGCACACGACCAACTACAAGCAATCACTATGAACTGGCGTATATCGTGCTTACCACAGATCGTCTGGTCGAGGGCGCTTCTTCCTCTGACGAGGCTTGGTCAGGGCGGTCCACGGCCCACAATAATGCCTCCGGGTGGCTTAATATTCACTAATTATCGCCCACGACTTGAGACCACACGGTCCCAGCTCGATTCCACAGCTGGTACGTCTGCACACTTCTCTTCTCTTCGAGATATATCACTAGGGGTTCCCTTCTGACGGGAGCTCAACGGAGCGCGGCTTTTCCCCTGCGATGTCTGGCCTCAAGTGAGGTCAAAGCCCCTCCAGAAGCGAGCCTCACGCCTCCAGCAAAATGTCCACATCTCCTAGCCAGTAATTTATCTGTTTTCTTCTTCATTGCCCATAATCTCAAATTGTTATACATATCCAAGCAACTATTTTACATATGCGTTATCACCTCAATATTTGCTAGACCTTTTAATCAGGTCAGGCTTGACGAATAACTCTCAAGGAGGGAGACTCGTTTCTCCTGCAGGCTGAGATCATAAAAGTGATCACAGTGTATTGATCTTTGAGTACTTGATACAGCTAGGACATATCTCCGAAAGGGGAATTATGAGGGGGATGAGAAGTTTCCTAAGGGATATACCATGGGACGCAAACCTCAAAGCTAAGTCTGTACAAGAGATGATGGACTCTGTCACTGAAATGTGTCAGGAGGCAGTAAACATGTTCAACCCGGCCCAAAAGGAAAAATCCGAGAAGCAAAAGAAGAATCTATGGTTTAATAGGGCGTGTAGGGAAGCAAATTAACTGAACAAAAGGGCGTGGAGGAACTTCCGAAATAGCAGAATACCAGAAAGCAGAGAGACAGAGATACCAAAGAACCAGGAATGA
Organism: Procambarus clarkii; assembly: GCF_040958095.1. Taxonomy (NCBI): domain Eukaryota; kingdom Metazoa; phylum Arthropoda; class Malacostraca; order Decapoda; family Cambaridae; genus Procambarus; species Procambarus clarkii. The sequence continues at coordinate 61,248,468 of NC_091153.1, forward strand.
GTATGATAGTGTGAGAAGAGAAGCAGAGAAAAATTATGAAAATAATATAGCAAGCAAAGCCAAGACCGAACCAAAGCTATTCCACAGTCACATCAGGAGGAAAACAACAGTGAAAGAACAGGTATTGAAATTTAGAACAGGCGAGGATAGGTATACAGAGAGTGAAAAAAGAGGTGTGTGATGAACTCAACAAGAGGTTCCAGAAGGTCTTCACAACAGAACATGGTGAGATCACTGCGATAGGAGAGGGGGCAGTAAACCAGGCGGCCTTGGAAGGGTTCGAAATTGTGGGAGATGAGGTCAAGAGACACCTGTTGGATCTGTATGTGAGAAAGGCTGCTGGTCCAGACGGGATCTCACCATGATTATTGAAAGAGTGTGCAGAGGCACTCTGCTTGCCACTCTTCACAGCGTATAATGAGTCACTGGAGACGGGAGACCTACCAGAAATATGGATGACGACTAATGTGGTCCCAATATGCAAAAATGGTGACAGAAAAAAACCACTGAACTACAGGCCAGTGTCCTTAACTTGTATACCATGCAAAGTGATGGAGAAAATCGTGAGAAGATCGTGAGAAAAAACTTGGTAATACATCTGGAGAGAAGGGAATTCATGACAAATCGCCAACATGGGCTCAGAGAGGGTAAATCTTGCATAACTGGCTAAATACAATTCTACGACCAGGTGACAAAGATTAAGCAAAACGAGAAGGCTGGGCGGATTGCATTTTTCTGGACTTTCGGAAAGCCTTTGACACAGTCCCCCATAAGAGGCTGGTACATAAGTCGGAGAGACAGGCAGGAGTAACTGGTAAAGTGCTCTAGTGGATAAGGGAATACCTAAGCAATAGGAAGCAAAGAGTTACAGTAGGATTAGAGACCTCAGATTGGTGTGAAGTCACCAGTAAAGTCCCACAGGGCTCTTTACTCGGTCCTATCCTATTTTTTATATACATAAACGATCTCCCTAAGGGTATTGACTCATTCCTTTCAATGTTTGCTAACGATGCCAAAATTATGAGAAGGATTAAGATAAAGGGGGACCTCATGAGGCTTCAAGAACACCTAGACAAAGTGAAGGAATGGTCGAACAAATGGTTGTAAGAATTTAACCCAAGCAAATGAAATGTAATGAAAATAGGTGTAGGGAGAAGGAGGCCAGTTACAAGGTATCATTTGGGAGACGAAATACTTCAAGAGTCAGAGAGAGAGAAAGACCTGGGGGGTTGATATCACGCCAGACCTGTCCCCTGAAGCTCATATCAATAGGATAACATCAACGGCATTTGCCAGGTTGGCTAAAATAAGAACGGCATTTAGAAACTTGTGTGAGGAATCTTTCAGAACATTACATACCACATATGTCAGACCAATCCTGGAGTATGCGGCTCCAGCATGGGGTCCATATCTAGTCAAGCATAAGACTAAACTGGAAAAGGTTCAGAGGTTTGCCACCAGACTAGTACTCGAGTTGAGAGGTATGCGCTACGAGGAGAGACTACGGGAATTAAACCTCACTTCGTTGGAAGACAGAAGAGTTAGGGGGGACATGATCACCACATTGAAGAATCTCAAGGGAATCGACAGGGTAGATAAAGACAGGTTATTTAACACAAGGGGCACACGCACTAGGGGACACAGGTGGAAACTGAGTGCCCAAATGAGCCACAGAGATATTAGAAAGAACTTTTTTAGTGTCAGAGTGGTTGACAAATTGAATGCATTAGGAAGTGATGTGGTGGAGGCTGACTCAATACACAGTTTCAAGTATAGATATGATAGAGCCCAGTAGGCTCAGGAACCTGAACAGTTCAACCCCCGCATGCACAATTAGGTGAGCAATTAGATGAGTACACACCAACACACACACACACAAACACACACACACTCAAACACACACACATTGGATTGGAAAATTTGAATACGAAACACACACTCTCCCGCCCATTGGATTGGATAATTGGAATAAAAAACAAACATGGAAGGGGGAAGACGTAACACAGAGGGAGGAGAAGGACAAGATGTGTCGCTTCAAGAGATACTCTTTTCAAATGTTGAGAGACATAAGGGAGGAGCTAAGGGTAATGGGGAAGAGAGTAGCCAACCTGCAGGAGGAGCTGAATGAGGCAAGGGAGGAGATTAAAAGCCTGAAAAAGGATCCCAAACATCAGACACGAACCAGCCCTCAGGAAGATGGTAATGTATCCGTGTAAGGAACTTCTACAATACAATATTCATTTGCAGACATACCTAGAAGGACCCCAGAAGTTGTCTCTGCAGTAAAGAAAACTGCGCTGAGAGTTGCTGCTTCTCAGGAAGCAGCAAGATGCACTAGCCGACTGATAGAGAGGAAAAGAACAATAATCTTAGTAGGTATTAAGAAGCACATAGGGGCCAGTCCAGAGGAGAGGAGAGATATGGACAAAGCCACAGCCAAAGAGATATTTGAAGGGGTACAGATGGAGAGGATAGACAGAATATAGAAAAGGTTTTCAGGCTCGACCGGTACAACAAGGATCGATTGATAAAAGTAGTTTTCAAAAGCGAGGACACAAAAGGAGAAATTTTAGCAAAGTGCAGCTTATTCAATGTACCGAAGTTCAAAAAAGTATTCCTGCCTCGAAATGACCAGGGAGGGGAGATTGAGGGCAGCAACAGCGAGGAAGGAGCGCATGACGAGAGACAGGAATCAGGGAACCACAGCCCAGAACCCTACGATCCCAGAAGGGAGTGGAGAACCCTCCACAGGTAGTTCAACAGCCCCAGTGGGAGGAAGATCACAACCACCTCCCACCCGATGGAAGCCCTACCTGCTCCAGCCCTTACGCTGCTCCACCACCTTAAGCCCTCCCTTCTCCCCCATCCCCCTAATCTCTCCCTTCTCTCCCACCCCACTAAGCCCTCCTTTCTCCCTCACCCCCCACTAAGCCCTCCCCCTCCTCTCCTGCCCCAACAAGACCTCCTTTTTCCCCCCTCCTCCCTAGCCCTCCTTTCTCCCCCACCCACAAAGCCCTCCCTCTTCCCCTACTCCCACAAGCCCCCCTCTTTTCCCTTACACCCCAAGCCTCCCATCTCCCCCACCCACCCATGCCCTCCTTTCCCCTCCTACCCTCTCCAAACCAGATCCCCCAAGCCCCCTCACAACCCTGGGCCCTCCTTCCTTATACCAGACCCTTCATGTTTACATACTCCAGTAGAACCAACAGGAACTGAGGATGGACAGAAAAGAATCAGCTTCAAGGTGATGTACTCGAACATAGATGTGATTACAAGCAACGCAAGTGAACTTAGGGAAAGAGCACAAGAAGTAAACCCAGATATAATTGGACTCCGAAAACAAAACTCTTAGGAATCATAACGAATGCGGTGTTCCCACAGGAATACACTGTAATAAGGAAAGAGTTCCCCACTCCGCCCTCATGAGTAGGGCGAAGTGGCCTTACTCTTGAGAAAAGAATGGAGTTTCATGGAGATGGTTTTCCCAGGCTGTGAGGGGTTTAGAAACTACATAACAGGCACCATGACGATGGGAGGACCAAGAGTAGTAGTAGCAGTGATATATAACCCTCCACCAAATGACAGACTACCCAGGCAAGAGTATGACAGAAACAACATGGCAATTAACAATATTATTGAGAGGGCAGCCTCTGCTGCAGGTAGAATTCGATCCCATCTGTTCATCATGGGGGACTTCAATCACGGAAGGAAAGACTGGGAGATCTAGGAACCGCATAGAGGATAGGAAACATGGAGAGCTAAACTGCTGGAGATGGCAACAAAAAACGTTTTAAGCCAACATGCCAGGGAACCCACGAGAATGAAGGGAAACGATAAACCAGCGAGACTCGACCTTCACTCTGAACGACTCTGACATAAGGGAAATTGACTTCGAGGCCTCAGTAGGAATGAACGATCACAGTGTACTGACGTTTGAGTATCTGCTCGAAGAAGGAATAAATTACTCGAGAAATGGAACTGAAAGCATAAGGCTAGCATTCCGTAAGGGAAACTATGAGCAGATGAGAAAATTCCTACCAGATAAAATATGGGAAACAGAGCTAAAGGGAAAGATGGCCCAAGACATGATGGAATACATCACGCAGAAGTGTAAGGAGGCCGCAGAAAAGTTTTTCCTTGCCCAAAAGATAAAAAATTAAATGCAGATGAGAAACCCATGGTTTAATCAGAGAAGTAAACTAGCTAAGCAACAAAGTAAAAGATCATGGAGAAACTATAGAAATAACAGGACACTTAAGAGCAGAGAAGGTTACCAGAGAGCCAGGAATGAATACGTCAGGGTGAGAAGAGAGGCAGAAGGGCAATATGAAAACGACATAGCAAGCAAGGCTAAGACCCAACCTAAACTGCTGCACAGCCACATTAGGAGAAAGACAACAGTGAAGGAACAGGTTATGTAACAGAGGATAGGGGCAGACAAATTCACTACAAACGACAAAAAAGTGGGCAAGGAACTCAATAAAAAAATCCAGGAAGTCTTCATATTAGAGCAACGGGATTTTCCAGAGATAAGAGAAGGAATAGTTAACCAGGCACCACAAGAAGAATTTCAGATTACCAGAGGGGAGGTAGGGAAGCTTTTGTTAGAGTTGGATGTGACAAAGGCTATAGGCCCGGATGGAATATCACCATGGATACTAAAGGAAGGAGCAGAAGCACTGTGCCTGCCACTCTCCATGGTGTCCAACAAATCACTGGTAACAGATGAACTGCCAAAAATTTGGAAGACGGCATACAAAGTCCCGATATACAACAAGGGGGATAGACAGGAGGCAATGAAATATAGGCCAGTGTCCCTAACTTGCATACCATGCAAGTTATTGGAGAAAATTGTGCGAAAAAAGGTAGTGGAACATCTGGAGCGAAGAAACTTTGTGTCACAACACCAACATGGTTTCAGGGATAGCAAAACATGCCTCACAGGATTAATTGAATTCTACGATCAGACAACAAGAATCACAAGAAAGAGTAGGGTGGGCAGGCTGCATATTTTTGGATTGCCAGAAAACCTTTGACACAGTACCACACCAGACACTAGTACGAAAGCTGGAGATGCAGGCAGGAGTGAAAGGGAAGGTACTCCAGTGGATAAGGGAGTACCTAACTAACAGAAGACAGCTGTGAGGGGTAAGGTCTCAGATTGGCGAGACGTCACCAGAGGAGTCCCGCAGGGTTCAGTCCTTGGACCCATACTGTTTCTTATATATGTAAATGATCTTCCAGATGGTATTGAATCATTCCTCTCATTGTTTGCTGATGATGCTAAAATCATGAGGAGGATTAAGACGGAGGAAGATAGTATGGGGCTACAAGATGACCTAGACAGACTGAATGAATGGTTCAACAATTGGCTGCTAAAGTTCAATTCGAGTAAATGTAAGGTAATCAAACTAGGCAGTGGAAACTGGAGGCCAGACTCAGGATACAGAATGTGAGATGAAGTCCTTCATGCAACGGAGAGAGAAAAAGATCTAGGAGTTGATATCACACCAAAGCTGTTTCCTGAATCCCACATCAAAAGAGTAACATCTGCGGCATATGCAAGGCTGGCTAACATCAGAACTGCCATCAGGAACCTGTGTAAGGAATCATTCAGAACCTTGTATACCATATATGTAAGACCAATCCTGGAGTATGCGGCCCCAGCATGGAGCCCTTACCTTGTCAAGAACAAGGTGAAGCTTGAAAAAGTTCAGAGGTATGCCACTAAGCTAGTTCCAGAACTAAGAGGCATGAGTTACGAGGAAAGGCTGCGGGAAATGCGCCTCACGACACTGGAAGACAGAAGAGTAAAGGGAGACATGATCACTACGTACAAAATTCTCAGAGGAATTGACAGGGTAGATAACGATGAACTGTTTAACACTGGGTGGTACGGGAACAGGGGGACACAGGTGGAAACTGAGTACCCAAATGAGCCACAGGGACGTTAGAAAGAACTTTTTCAGTGTCAGAATAGTTGGACTGGTGGTGGAATGGAATGTATTAGGCAGTGATGTGGTGGAGACAGACTGCATAACCAGTTTCGAATGTAGATATGATAGAGCTCAGTAGGCTCAAGAATCTGTACACCAGTTGATTGACAGTTAAGAGGCGGGACCAAAGAGCCAGAGCTAAACCCCCATAAGAACAACTAGGTGAGTACAACTTGGTGAGTACACACACACACACACAAGGGGATTGGTGGCTGAGTGGACAGCGCTCAAGAGTCGTGGATCTAGGGACCGGGGTTCGATTCCCGCACCCGGCGGAGACAGATGAAATGGGCAGAAGCGCCTGTTACCTTGCAGTAAATAGGTACCTGGGAGTTAGATAGCTGCTATGGGCTGCTTCCTGTGTGTGTGTGTGTGTGTGTGTGTGTGTGTGTGTGTGTGTGTGTGTGTGTGTGTGTGTGTGTGTGTGTGTGTGTGTGTGTGTGTGTGTGTGTGTGTGTGTGTGTGTGTGTGTGTGTGTGTGTGTGTGTGTGTGTGTGTGTGTGTGTGTGTGTGTGTGTGTGTGTGTGTGTGTGTGTGTGTGCGTGTGTGTGAGCGTGTGTGTGTGTGTGTGTGTGTGTGTGTGTGCGTGTACTCACCTAATTGTGCTTGCGGGGGTTGAGCTCTGGCTCTTTGGTCCCGCCTCTCAACCGTCAATCAACTGGTGTACAGATTCCTGAGCCTATCGGGCTCTATCATATCTACACTTGAAACTGTGTATGGAGTCAGCCTCCACCACATCACTTCCTAATGCATTCCATTTACTAACTACTCTGACACTGAAAAAGTTCTTTCTAACGTCTCTGTGGCTCATTTGGGTACTCAGCTTCCACCTGTGTCCCCTTGTTCGCGTCCCACCAGTGTTGAATAGTTCATCCTTGTTTACCCGGTCGATTCCCCTGAGGATTTTGTAGGTTGTGATCATGTCCCCCCTTACTCTTCTGTCTTCCAGTGTCGTGAGGTGCATTTCCCGCAGCCTTTCCTCATAACTCATGCCTCTTAGTTCTGGGACTAGTCTAGTAGCATACCTTTGGACTTTTTCCAGCTTCGTCTTGTGCTTGACAAGGTACGGGCTCCATGCTGGGGCCGCATACTCCAGGATTGGTCTTACATATGTGGTGTACAAGATTCTGAATGATTCCTTACACAGGTTCCTGAACGCCGTTCTGATGTTAGCCAGCCTCGCATATGCCGCAGACGTTATTCTCTTTATGTGGGCTTCAGGAGACAGGTTTGGTGTGATATCAACTCCTAGATCTTTCTCTCTGTCTGTTTCATTAAGTACTTCATCTCCTATTCTGTATCCTGTTCCTGGCCTCCTGTTTCCACTTCCTAGTTTCATTACTTTGCATTTACTCGGGTTGAACTTCAACAGCCATTTGTTGGACCATTCACTCAGTCTATCCAGGTCATCTTGTAGCCTCCTACTATCATCCTCTGTTTCAATCCTCCTCATAATTTTTGCATCGTCGGCAAACATTGAGAGGAACGAATCTATACCCTCTGGGAGATCATTTACATATACCAGAAACAGTATAGGTCCAAGGACTGACCCCTGCGGGACTCCACTTGTGACGTCTCGCCAATCTGAGACCTCACCCCTCACACAGACTCGTTGTCTCCTGTTGCTTAGGTATTCCTCTATCCACCGGAGTACCTTCCCTCTCACTCCAGCCTGCATCTCCAACTTTCGCACTAGCCTCTTGTGTGGCACTGTATCAAAGGCTTTCTGACAATCCAAAAATATGCAGTCTGCCCACCCTTCTCTTTCTTGCCTTATTTTTGTTGCCTGGTCGTAGAATTCAAGTAACCCTGTGAGGCAGGACCTGCCATCCCTGAACCCATGTTGATGCTGTGTTACAAAGTTCCTTCGCTCCAGATGCTCCACTAGTTTTTTTCGCACAATCTTCTCCATCAGCTTGCATGGTATGCAGGTTAGGGACACTGGCCTGTAGTTCAGTGCCTCCTGTCTATCCCCTTTCTTGTATATCGGGACTACGTTAGCTGCTTTCCAAATATCTGGCAGTTCCCCCTGTTGCCAGTGATTTGTTATACACTATGGAGAGTGGTAGGCTCAGTTCTCTTGCTCCTTCCTTTAGAACCTTCCTTTCCTTCCTTATGTGTGTGTGAGCGTGTGTGTGTGTGAGCGTGTGTGTGTGTGTGTGTGTGTGTGTGTGTGTACTCACCTAGTTGTACTCACCTAGTTGTGTCTGCAGGATCGAGCATTGACTCTTGGATCCCGCCTTTCGAGCATCGGTTGTTTACAGCAATGACTCCTGTCCCATTTCCCTATCATACCTGGTTTTAAAATTATGAATAGTATTTGCTTCCACAACCTGTTCCAGAAGTGCATTCCATTTCCCCACTACTCTCACGCTAAAAGAAAACTTCCTAACATCTCTGTGACTCATCTGAGTTTCAAGGTTCCATCCATGTCCTCTCGTTCTGTTACTATTCCGTGTGAACATTTTGTCTATGTCCACTCTGTCAATTCCTCTGAGTATCTTATACGTTCCTATCATGTCCCCCCTCTCCCTTCTTCTTTCTAGTGTCGTAAGGCACAGTTCCCTCAGGCGCTCTTCATACCCCATCCCTCGTAGCTCTGGGACGAGTCTCGTTGCAAACCTCTGAACCTTTTCCAGTTTCATTATATGCTTCTTCAGATGGGGACTCCATGATGAGGCGGCATACTCTAAGACTGGCCTTACGTAGGCAGTGTAAAGCGCCCTAAATGCCTCCTTACTTAGGTTTCTGAATGATGTTCTAACTTTTGCCAGTGTAGAGTACGCTGCTGTCGTTATCCTATTAATATGTGCCTCAGGAGATAGATTAGGTGTTACGTCCACCCCCAGGTCTCTTTCACGCGTCGTTACAGGTAGGCTGTTCCCCTTCATTGTGTACTGTCCCTTTGGTCTCCTATCTCCTAGTCCCATTTCCATAACTTTTACATTTGCTCGTGTTGAATTCTAGTAGCCATTTCTCTGACCATCTCTGCAATCTGTTCAGGTCCTCTTGGAGGATCCTGCAATCCTCATCTGTCACAACTCTTCTCATCAACTTTGCATCATCAGCAAACATCGACATGTAGGACTCTACGCCTGTAAACATGTCGTTAACATATACAAGAAATGGAATTGGTCCCAGCACCGATCCTTGTGTACTCCACTTGTTACTGTTCTCCAGTCCGACTTCTCGCCCCTTACCGTAACTCTTTGGCTCCTTCCTGTTAGGTAGTTCCTTATCCATTCTAGGACCTTTCCCCCCACCCCCACCTGCCTCTCGAGCTTGAACAACAGTCTCATGTGCGGTACTGTATCAAAGGCTTTTTGGCAGTCCAGAAATATGCAGTCTGCCCAACCATCTCTGTCCTGTCTTATCCTCGTTATTTTATCATAGGATTCCAGAAGGTTTGTTAGGCACGATTTCCCTGTCCAGAACCCATGTTGATGTTTGTTCAAAAAACCTAATGTTCTCCAGGTGTGCAACCAGTCGTAGCCTAATTATTCTTTCCAGTATTTTACAGGGGATGCTTGTCAGTGATACAGGTCTGTAGTTAAGTGCCTCTTCCCTATCTCCTTTCTTGAAGATCGGCACGACATTTGCCTTCTTCCAGCAACTGGGCAATTCTCCTGACATAAGTGACTTATTAAAGATCATTGCCAGAGGCACGCTGAGGGCCTGTGCTGCTTCTTTTAGTATCCACGGTGATACTTTGTCTGGTCCAACTGCTGTAGTTGCATCTAGAGTTGTCAACTGTTTCATTACCTCCTCTGCTGTCACCTCTATATCTGATAGTCTTTCATCAAGAGTAACCCCTTCCAACAATGGGAGCTGCTCAGGCTCGGTAGTGAACACTCCATGGAAACTGGCATTCAGTGCCTCGCAGATTTCCTTGTCACTTTCAGTATATGCCCCCTCTGTCTTCCTTAGTCTTGTCACTTGGTCGTTCACCGACATTTTTCTTCTTATATGACTGTGTAGTAACTTAGGTTGTTTTTTCGCTTTTGTTGCAATATCGTTCTCATAGTCCCTTTCCGATGTTCGTCTTATGTTAATGTAATCGTTCCTAGCTCTGTTGTATCTGCTTCTGTTGTCCTCTGTTCTTTGTCTTCTGTACTTCCTCCACTCCCGCCTGCTGGCCATTTTTGCTTCCTGACACTGTCTATTAAACCATGGGTTATTATATTCCTTCTTATTTTTTCCCTTTACCGTTGGTATAAATCTCTCTTCGGCCTCCTGGCATTTCTGTATGACTAGGTCCATCATATCTTGGACTGTTTTTCCTCTAATTTCTTCCTCCCACTGCACTTCACCCAGATAGTCCCTTATCCTCATACAGTCCCCTTTCCTGTAGTCAGCTCTCCTTTCCCAGATCTCTTGTCCCATGGTCATAAGTTTGAATTCCATCATGTAGTCAAAGACTAGGACACAATGGTCACTGGCCCCTAGAGGTATTTCATGCTCTAAATTCTCGATATCTACTACGTTCTGGGTGAAAATCAGGTCTAATAGGCTCGGTGCATCTCCTCCTCTTTCCCTTGTGTCTTCCTTCACATGTTGTGTCAGGAAATTCCTGTCTATAACATCTACTAATTTTGCTCCCCACGTTTCGTCCCCTCCATGGGGATTCCTTGATTCCCAATTTATCTCTCCATGATTTAGGTCCCCCATGATCAGCAGCTTCGCTCTCATTCTGTGGGCTAGTGTTGCTGCCTTCTGCAGTTCATCTATACATGCTTTGTTGTTGTCATCATACTCCTGCCTGGGTCTTCTACTGTTTGGTGGGGGATTGTAGATTACCAAGATCACAATCTTCCTCCCATCTACTGTCAGAGTTCCATGTATGAAGCTTGTGCACTCATTGGTAACTTGATTTCCCAGGTCTTCAAACTTCCATTTCCGCTTTATTAGGAGTGCTACTCCCCCTCCCTGTCTCTGTGTCCTCTCTTTTCGTATCACCTGGTACCCTTCAGGAAAGATTGCATCTGAGATCATGTCATTAATTTTAGTTTCCACAATTGCAACTATGTCAGGATCTGCTTCACTCACTCTTTCTTTTATCTCTTCTGCTTTATTAGATACCCCATCCGCATTGGTGTACCAGACCTTGAGATTCTTCATGGAAACTCTTGTACCAGAGTTCTCCCCTTTCTCTGGGGGTCTGGGGGGATCTGGGGGATGTCTGGGGGGTGACTGGGGGCAGAGGGGATCTGGGGGATCTGGGGGGTGTCTGGGGGCGGGGAGGGTCCGGGGGATGTCCGGGGGGATCCGGGGGGTGTCTGGGGGGGTCCGGGGGGTGTATGGGGGGTGAAAGAGTTCAGGAGGGGTGCTTGGGGGGCTACTGGGGGCTGGGCGTCTAGGAAGGTAGGTAGGAGGGTCTGGGGTAGGGCCTGGGTAGGTAGGTCTGGAGTAGGAAGGGCATACTGGGTCTGAAGATTAGGGAGGGCATAGAGGGGTTGGGAGATAGCGTAAGGTTGGGAGACAGATAGAGGTTGAGAGGTTGGGAGGGGGAAGGATAGAGGGGGTGGGGGGGACCTCCCACCTCCCTCGCAAGGGTGGGGGGTCACATGGAAGGAGAGGGGATGAGGAGGGGTGAGGGCTGGGTAGGCTTTGGGTGTTGAGGGGATGAGGTCTGGGTGGGTTCTTGGGGTTGAGGGGATGAGGTCTGGATGGGTTTTGGGGGTTGAGGGGATGAGAGCTGGGTGGGTTTTGGGGGTTGAGGGGATGAGGGCTGGACGGGTTTTGGGGGTTGAGGTGATGAGGGGGTCCTTGGAATGTGGGATGAATTTGACTCCAGTGGGGTCAGAGGGGTCAAGGGATGTGCTGGGGAGATAAGCAGGGGCGGCTGATTTGGGGAAGGGGTGACCTGAGAAGCACGTGTGAGCTGGTTAGCATGGGGTGGATTAGCACTGGGGTGTGTAGCTGCGCTCAAATGGGAAGAGTCGTATTGTTGTTTGCTTGCTCTGTGGGCAATCTGTTCCTCGTTCGTCATGAATTTGTCAATAAATACGTTGTAGTAATTTTCGCTACCTCTGAGTAGGTGTTTGTGATGCAGTATGTAATCCACTGCCTCTTCGTTAGTGAACTGTACCAGGACAGGTCGTTTCCTGTTACAGTTGTATGGTCCAATGCGTCGGTGGACTTGCACCTCATTCCCTGCCATCTGGGCTCTCATGTCTCTCAAGATCCCCTGTAGTTCCAAATCCTCAATCTCCATCCTTTCCTGCCTCGATGGTGCCCTGGCTTCAAGTAATCCATGGATTATGATTGTCCTCTTTCTCAGTTCAGGGTCATGCTGGTGGCCCTCTCCCTGGCTGACCCCCACCCCTCCTACACCCGCTACTCCACCTACTACTACTCCCCCTTCCCCTGCCAAGCTTCCCTTATTCCTTATTCCTTATTTATTATTATTTTACCAAATTCATTAGTAAGCCTATATATTTCTCCTTGCCATTCTACCCTGCTCTTCCTGATTTCCTCTTGAATATAATCCATAAACTCTTGTTTGAGTCTTTGAACCTCGCCCTGTATCTTATTAAAGACTTCACTTTTAATCCCCTGGATTAGATCACCTATCCAAACATCCCTCTTCTCTACAAATTTCCCAATCATCTTCTCCACAAACCTATCTTCTTCCTCAATCATAATACTGTTGGACCTAGACAGTATCAATCATAATACTGTTGGACCTGTTGTGTGTGTGTGTGTGTACTCACCTAGTTGTACTCACCTAGTTGTGTTTTCGGGGGTTGAGCTCTGGCTCTTTGGTCCCGCCTCTCAACCGTCAATCAACAGGTGTACAGATTCCTGAGCCTATCGGGCTCTGTCATATCTACACTTGAAACTGTGTATGGAGTCAGCCTCCACCACATCACTTCCTAATGCATTCCATTTGTCAACCACTCTGACACTAAAAAAGTTCTTTCTAATATCTCTGTGGCTCATTTGGGCACTCAGTTTCCACCTGTGTCCCCTAGTACATGTGCCCCTTGTGTTAAATAGACTGTCTTTATCTACCCTATCAATCCCCTTCAGAATCTTGAATGTGGTGATCATGTTCCCCCTAACTCTTCTGTCTTCCAGCGAAGTGAGGTTTAATTCCCGTAGTCTCTCCTCGTAGCTCATACCTCTCAGCTCGGGTACTAGTCTGGTGGCAAACCTTTGAACCTTTTCCAGTTTAGTCTTATCCTTGACTAGATATGGACTCCATGCTGGGGCTGCATACTCCAGGATTGGCCTGACATATGTGGTATACAAAGTTCTGAATGATTCTTTACACAAGTTTCTGAATGCCGTTCGTATGTTGGCCAGCCTGGCATATGCCGCTGATGTTATCCGCTTGATATGTGCTGCAGGAGACAGGTCTGGCGTGATATCAACCCCTAAGTCTTTTTCCTTCTCTGACTCCTGAAGAATTTCCTCTCCCAGATGATACCTTGTATCTGGCCTCCTGCTCCCTACACCTATCTTCATTACATTACATTTGGTTGGGTTAAACTCTAACAACCATTTGTTCGACCATTCCTTCAGCTTGTCTAGGTCTTCTTGAAGCCTCAAACAGTCCTCTTCTGTTTTAATCCTTCTCATAATTTTAGCATCGTCCGCAAACATTGAGAGAAATGAATCGATACCCTCCGGGAGATCATTTACATATATCAGAAACAAGATAGGACCGAGTACAGAGCCCTGTGGGACTCCACTGGTGACTTCACGCCAATCGGAGGTCTCACCCCTCACCGTAACTCTCTGCTTCCTATTGCTTAGATACTCCCTTATCCACTGGAGCACCTTACCAGCTACACCTGCCTGTCTCTCCAGCTTATGTACCAGCCTCTTATGCGGTACTGTGTCAAAGGCTTTCCGACAATCCAAGAAAATGCAGTCCGCCCAGCCCTCTCTTTCTTGCTTAATCTGTGTCACCTGATCGTAGAATTCTATCAAGCCTGTAAGGCAAGATTTACCCTCCCTGAATCCATGTTGGCGATTTGTCACGAAGTCCCTTCTCTCCAGATGTGTTACCAGGTTTTTTCTCACGATCTTCTCCATCACCTTGCATGGTATACAAGTCAAGGACACTGGCCTGTAGTTCAGTGCCTCTTGTCTGTCGCCCTTTTTGTATATTGGGACCACATTCGCCGTCTTCCATATTTCAGGTAGGTCTCCCGTCTCTAGTGACTTACTATACACTATGGAGAGTGGCAGGCAAAGTGCCTCTGCACACTCTTTCAGTACCCATGGTGAGATCCCATCTGGACCAACAGCCTTTCTAACATCCAGATCCAGCAGGTGTCTCTTGACCTCCTCTCTCGTAATTTCGAACTCCTCCAAGGCCGCCTGGTTTACCTCCCTTTCTCCTAACACAGTGACCTCACCCTGTTCTATTGTGAAGACCTGGAACCTCTTGTTGAGTTCCTCACACACCTCTCTGTCATTCTCTGTATACCTGTCCTCGCCTGTTCTAAGTTTCAATACCTGTTCTTTCACTGTTGTTTTCCTTCTGATGTGACTGTGGAGTAGCTTTGGTTCGGTCTTGGCTTTGTTTGCTATATCATTTTCAAAATTTTTCTCTGCTTCTCTTCTCACCCTGACGTACTCATTCCTGGTTCTCTGGTATCTCTCTCTGCTTTCTGGTGTTCTGTTATTCCGGAAGTTCCTCCACGCCTTTTTGTTCAGTTTCTTTGCTTCCATACATGCCCTATTATACCATGGATTCTTCTGTTGCTTCTCGGATTTTTCCCTTTGGGCCGGGATGAACCTGTTTACTGCCTCCTGACACTTTTGGGTAACATAGTCCATCATACCCTGTACAGACTTGTCTCTGAGGTCTGTGTCCCAAGGTATTTCACTTAGGAAACTTCTCATCTGTTCATAATTCCCCTTTCGGTATGCCAGCCTTTTGATTCCTAGTTCTTTTTGGGGGGAGATAAGTCCTAGCTCTACCAGGTACTCAAAATTCAATACACTGTGGTCACTCATTCCCAAGGGCGCTTCCATCTTAACTTCCCTTATATCCCATTCATTTAGGGTAAATATCAAATCAAGCATTGCTGGTTCATCTTCTCCTCTCATTCTTGTTGGTTCTTTGGTGTGCTGGCTTAGAAAGTTTCTTGTTGCCACGTCCAGCAGCTTAGCTCTCCTTAGCTTAGCTTAGCTCTTGTGTGTGTGTGTGTGTGTGTGTGTGTGTGTGTGTGTGTGTGTGTGTGTGTGTGTGTGTGTGTGTGTGTGTGTGTGTGTGTGTGTGTGCGTGTGTGTGAGCGTGTGTGTGTGTGTGTGTGTGTGTGTGTGTGTGTGTGTGTGTGTGTGTGTGTGTGTGTGTGTGTGTGTGTGTGTGTGTGTGTGTGTGTGTGCGAGTGTGTGAGCGTTTGTGTGTGTGTGTGTGTGTGTGTGTGTGTGTGTGTGTGTGTGTGTGTGTGTGTGTGTGTGTGTGTGTGTGTGTGTGTGTGGAAAAAAAAATTTGTTAATAGTTAGTAATAGTTGATTGACAGTTGAGAGACCCGATTTTGACTTATTAGGCCCGATTTGCCTAATAAGCCAAGTTTTCCTGAATTAATATATTTTCTCAAATTTTTTTCTTATGAAATGATAAAGCTACCCATTTCATTATGTATGAGGTCAATTTTTGTTTATTGGAGATAAAATTAACGTAGATATATGACCGAACCTAACCAACCCTACCTAACCTAACCTAACCTATCTTTATAGGTTAGGTTAGGTTAGGTAGTGTTATGATCTCAGCCTGCAGGAGAAACGAGTCTCCCTTCTTGAGAGTTATTCGTCAAGCCTGACCTAACTAGAAGGTCTAGCAAATATTGAGGTGATAACCCATATGTAAAATGGCTGGTTGGATATGTATAACAGTTTGAGATTATGGGCAATGCAGAAGAAAACAGATAAATGACTGGCTAGGAGATGTGGACATTTTGCTGGAGGCGTGAGGCTCGCTTCTGGAAGGGCTTTGACCTCACTTGAGTGCCAGACATCGCAGGGGGAAGCCGCGCTCCGTTTGAGCTCCCGTCAGAAGGGAACCCCTAGTGATATATCTCGAAGAGAAGAGAAGTGTGTAGACGTACCAGCTGTGGAATCGAGCTGGGAACGTTGTGGTCTCAAGTCCTGGTCGGCGAGCAGATATTAAATCGCCCAGAAGCATTATTGTGGGCTGTGTGGAGCGCCCTGACCAGACGCCGTCAGAGGAAAAGCGCCCTCGATCAGTTAATCTGTGGTAAGCACGATATACGCCAGTTCATAGTGATCGCTTGTAGTTTGGTCGTGTGCCCAGCGACAGTAGCAATGTTTATTTATAGGTTAGACATGTTTTAATAAGGCAGAAAACCTGAAATAGGAGAGTGAAGAGGGAGGAGCACGGAGCGACGTCCGTCCGCTCTGAGCGCTGGCGGACGACTGAGGGAGCCCGGCTCCGGATGGAGGAAGACCCTCCCAGTGAGTGAGGACCGCCAGGCGAGGTGGAGTATGGACCCGCCCAAAACGGGGGAGTCCACTCTCACTGTATGTAGAGGACAGATAGAGGTTTGAGGCAAGCATATTGTGTGGTTATTTTTGTTTATGTGTTAAAGGGGAACATTTTATTGGAACGTCGATGGGTTGCAGGTTTGTCTTTGGGGAAGAAGTTGCTGAGAACTTCGAAGCCAGCAGATGAAGTAATTGATGAGACTCCAAAGGTAGTGGAGCAGAGGACCTCGAGCTGTGAGGAGAAGCAGCAGTGAAGAGGAGTGTCACGTGCTTCTGTAGAGGTGGTGTAGCAGCCAAGAGAGCTGTGGAAGAACCTAACAGAAGGGTGAAGCACCGTAGTTGCACAAGGAAACTTCATGATAGCAGCCTGGAGGAGCTGCAGAGGTTCCTGGTGGTGAAGCCCGGAAGAACCTAAGGATATTAGGGTTGTGAACTTCCAGAGGTGGAAGGGGAAGTTCTGGTGGATTACTTGTAGGGAGTTGATAGTGTTTGGTTGTCATTAGCGTGCAAGACGCAGTGAGAGGTGAGTGACTGTTGGCATTCTTGCGTCAAGGAGTTTTTTTATACTGAAGTATCAATGAACATTTATACTGGTATATGTTATTGCATTCAAATGCTGATTTCCTATATATATATGTTATCTTGCTGATGGTGCAAGTGTATGTAGGCTTGACCAACTTGAGGAGGTTAATGGTATCAGGTGGCGAACCAGGAGATAGGATACCCCTTTGATAAGCTGAAAATAGAGTTCTGATGGTGTTGGAGTGCAACCTGATTGTGATATTATAGAGTATAGGATTCATTATTATTATTATATGTGTGTATGTATCGTGTATGTGCTTTGTTCAGTAAATGTGTCACAATTTGCTGGTGTTTGCCCTTGTCCTAGTGAGGCTTCCCAGGAGGTAGTAAAGAAGGAGAGAGAAAGAACCAAGAACCACTGCTGTGGACAGGGTAGGAGGTAATACTAGTAAGTCATAGGGGGATTGAGGAGATCATATCTCATAAGGAGAGAGTGGGGAGTCACAGCGGCTCGAGTGGGTGTGTGCACGTGACAACGAGGCTAAGTGTTGGAGCCGCATCCCCTGAACGTGTGACGTTGAGCCCCTCTCCAAGAGCCAGAAGCGCCAAGGGTGATCTCCTAGTATAAGCACTCTACCGAGTTGTGGGTTGGGTTGTCCGTAGAGAAGGATCAACGACGACAACACCAACCAACCCACAGTCTATAATAAATTGGGGGCCTGTCCGGGAGAGTGAACTGACACACCCACACCCTGTCCAAGAGTGGATTTGTACACCCTTGCTGAGATAAACTGTGTGACCGCAGGTGTATATTCTCTCTTGGGAAGACTCACAGGACAAGATGGATAAGGTGCAAGCGTTTGTGGAGTCAGGCAAGCCTGAGGACTTGGAAGGTTGCACGAGGGATCAATTGAAACAAATAGCAGAAAAATGTGGCATCAGGTTGAAAGCATCTAAAGTAGCTGGGATGAAGGATGAGATCCTGAGGCAGTTGAGAGCCAGAAGTGAAGCGGCAGAACAAGGAGCCCAGGAAGGAGCTGAAAGTAGAAAGGAGGATGATGGGCAGGATGACGTGAGATCCCAGGGATCGAGTAGGAGCAGCAAGAGTAGCCGCAGTAGCAGGAGTAGCCGGAATAGGAGCTTGGAGAGATTCCAGTTAGAGCTCCAGATGCAGCGTGAGGACAAGGAGAGACAGTTCCAGCTGGAAAAGATGAAATTAGAACTCCAGATGAAAAATGAAGCCGAGAAGGAAAAAGAGAAAACCAGGCTGGAAGTAGAAAAAGAGAAAACCAGGCTGGAAGTAGAAAAAGAGAAAACCAGGTTGGAAGTAGAAAAAGAAAAAGCCCAGGTCGAAAAAGAAAAAGCCCAGGTCGAAAAAGAAAAAGAGAGAACAAAACAAATGCAGATAGAAGCGAATAGAACCTTGGCTGAGCAGAGGATTGAACATGGGTTGCCAGAGAGCACCACCCAGGTATCACACCCACCAGATGTTAGGGTTAGGGAGAAGGACATTCCCTTGTTTGTTCCCGAAGAGGCAGAGAGCTTCTTCGAGCATTTTGAGAAAGTAGCCAGTATCAAGGAGTGGCCACAGGAGGAATGGGCCCAGCTGGTCCAGTTAAGATTGACCGGTGCAGCCAGGGAGGCATACACCCAATTGTCACTGGAAGAGTGCCAGGATTACGCCACAGTAAAGAGCAACATATTGCGCTCGTTTCAGTTAACCCCAGAAGCTTATAGGAAGCGCTTCAGAGAGATGGTGAAAGTTGGAGCATGTACGTTTGCTGAGACAGCAAGAGATCTGGAAAGACGATTCCAGAAGTGGATTGAGGCTGCTGGAGTTGGATCTTATGCTGACCTGAAGCAACTGATGGTCATGGAGAAGTTCTTGGAGATGATGCATCCCGAAACAAAGTTCAAGATCCAAGAAGCAGGGATAAAGGAGGTGAAAGATGCCGCAGATAGGGCGGATATGATTACTGAAGCATACAATAGCTTGAGGGAGAACAGAGTGAGAAGCGAGGCGAGACGCAGCAATGGCAGATCCAATGGAGTCTGGGGAGGAAGAAATTATGAGAAACCCAGAGGAGTCTGGGGTGAGAAAAATTTTGATAAATGGGCAGATAAAAGTAAGTACCCTAAAACTCAGAAGAGTAGGTCGCGCACTTCATCTGAAAGTGAAGATGGAGGAGCTAAACGAGAAACTGATCGGTATCCGGGAAATCAAGAGTCCAGTAAAGCTCCACAGAGTACGAGTAGTACGTCTGGCCCGAGGAAGTCCAATACGAGTGGGCAGAGTCAGAGCCGCTTTGGTACATATAGAAGAGATTTTTCCCAGATGAGATGTTACAATTGTAACGGATTGGGTCACGTGATGCGAGATTGTCGGCAGGGCAAGAGAGTTGTGACCCTGGCCATGTGTGACCCCCGAAGTAAATATACTAATGTGTTCCGAGACAAACCACAGAAGATGAACTTAGTGAACGAGAGGTATAGACCGTTCATGAGCAAAGGTTGGATCAGTGTAGGAGGCCAACCTGAGGTAGAAGTTGGTATCTTAAGAGATACCGGAGCTAATCAGAGCTTGATTGCGAGAAGCCTGATTGGGGATGGTCGACGGTTAGCTGGCAGTGGGAAGATGGAAGTATATGGGTTATTGTCGGAGAGTGACATGCCCGTATGTGCTGTCCAGCTAAGGTCGGAATATGTGTCGGCGGAGGTGATGTTGGGAGTGTGCCCCGACATACCTATTCCAGGAGTCCAAGTGATCCTGGGGAATGACTTGTGCGGGACAAAGGTGTTGCCAAGAGTCGTAGCGGAGACTGTGCCAGAGGAGTGCCCAGAAGGCCACTGCACGTGTGGGACACCTGAGAGTGTGAACCTGACTGACATCCGAGGAGATGCGTCAGGAGACCGCCAAGCCATTGAGTACCCTGTCTCGGTAGTGATGAAGACAGAGGTGGCCGACGAGGAAGACACTGGAGAAGATGAGACAGTGTCGATTCAACCAGTGGAAGATATGGACGTAGATATAGCGTGGCTGTTTGATGAAGGTCCAGCCCAGGAAAATGAAGTCTTGGTGAGGTCAAAAGTGAGGACGACCCAGCCGAAGAAGAATCATGTGAAGAGAGTTGACCTGAGTAGAGCCCAGACTGCTGAAATTAAGAGTCGGAAGGTGAATGCAACTGTGCTGAGTGGGAATGAGGAAAGATGTGGACATACTGAGGACGGGAGTAGAGCGTCACGTTGTCCACGAGCACAGAGGCATAGGGATAGTGGAATTAAGTTGTTTGAGATGTCAAGAGTTGACATGTTCCACAGGAAACGTGAAGAAGAGATAGTGAAGAAGAGTAATAGCCGAGAAAATGAAAGGAGAAGAGACAGTATGTGTGGAGAGATGCTTACGAGCACTCTAGGAGAGGTAGAGCGACATGTATGGTCGAGTGCTGTTGGATGTAGTGCAGTGCTCGAAGAAACTTTTAGGAAACGAAGAAGAGTTGAAGGAGAAGAAATGGAGTTGTATAGAGGTGAAAAGTGTGGGAAGAGGATGATGATACAAGCATGGATGAATAGAAGAAAGCCGAGGACTCGATGGGAGTCGAACAGGATGAGGTCTCAGATAAATGAGGAGACGAAAAGGAGAATCGTCGGTGAAGACGAGGGAGTGAAGTATGATGGCAGGAGACGAAAGTATAATGGCAGTAGATGGAAGAGTGAAGACGACAGAGGAGATACAGACAGTAGATGTCTGACTCTGGACGGGAAGAGAAGGAGACGAGGAAACGGAGGGTGGAGACAGTAAGTAGAGTGGACCAATGGAGTGCAGGCGTCCAAGGAGGACAGCCTAGCCAAGAGGTGCCAGAGAGGTCAGATTATTTGTGAGAAGAACATGTTCCTGGAGAGTTGTGAGCCGGATGTTGCAAGGTGCAACGAACTAATTGTAGACTCCTAAGAGAGTATATGGGGTGAAGAACGAGACAGCGTGGTGGCGGATGTATTATCCCGAGCTTTGCCACTGGAATAACTCTCAAAAATAAGGGGAGGGGAGTGTTATGATCTCAGCCTGCAGGAGAAACGAGTCTCCCTTCTTGAGAGTTATTCGTCAAGCCTGACCTAACTAGAAGGTCTAGCAAATATTGAGGTGATAACCCATATGTAAAATGGCTGGTTGGATATGTATAACAGTTTGAGATTATGGGCAATGCAGAAGAAAACAGATAAATGACTGGCTAGGAGATGTGGACATTTTGCTGGAGGCGTGAGGCTCGCTTCTGGAAGGGCTTTGACCTCACTTGAGTGCCAGACATCGCAGGGGGAAGCCGCGCTCCGTTTGAGCTCCCGTCAGAAGGGAACCCCTAGTGATATATCTCGAAGAGAAGAGAAGTGTGTAGACGTACCAGCTGTGGAATCGAGCTGGGAACGTTGTGGTCTCAAGTCCTGGTCGGCGAGCAGATATTAAATCGCCCAGAAGCATTATTGTGGGCTGTGTGGAGCGCCCTGACCAGACGCCGTCAGAGGAAAAGCGCCCTCGATCAGTTAATCTGTGGTAAGCACGATATACGCCAGTTCATAGTGATCGCTTGTAGTTTGGTCGTGTGCCCAGCGACAGTAGCAATGTTTATTTATAGGTTAGACATGTTTTAATAAGGCAGAAAGCCTGAAATAGGAGAGTGAAGAGGGAGGAGCACGGAGCGACGTCCGTCCGCTCTGAGCGCTGGCGGACGACTGAGGGAGCCCGGCTCCGGATGGAGGAAGACCCTCCCAGTGAGTGAGGACCGCCAGGCGAGGTGGAGTATGGACCCGCCCAAAACGGGGGAGTCCACTCTCACTGTATGTAGAGGACAGATAGAGGTTTGAGGCAAGCATATTGTGTGGTTATTTTTGTTTATGTGTTAAAGGGGAACATTTTATTGGAACGTCGATGGGTTGCAGGTTTGTCTTTGGGGAAGAAGTTGCTGAGAACTTCGAAGCCAGCAGATGAAGTAATTGATGAGACTCCAAAGGTAGTGGAGCAGAGGACCTCGAGCTGTGAGGAGAAGCAGCAGTGAAGAGGAGTGTCACGTGCTTCTGTAGAGGTGGTGTAGCAGCCAAGAGAGCTGTGGAAGAACCTAACAGAAGGGTGAAGCACCGTAGTTGCACAAGGAAACTTCATGATAGCAGCCTGGAGGAGCTGCAGAGGTTCCTGGTGGTGAAGCCCGGAAGAACCTAAGGATATTAGGGTTGTGAACTTCCAGAGGTGGAAGGGGAAGTTCTGGTGGATTACTTGTAGGGAGTTGATAGTGTTTGGTTGTCATTAGCGTGCAAGACGCAGTGAGAGGTGAGTGACTGTTGGCATTCTTGCGTCAAGGAGTTTTTTTATACTGAAGTATCAATGAACATTTATACTGGTATATGTTATTGCATTCAAATGCTGATTTCCTATATATATATGTTATCTTGCTGATGGTGCAAGTGTATGTAGGCTTGACCAACTTGAGGAGGTTAATGGTATCAGGTGGCGAACCAGGAGATAGGATACCCCTTTGATAAGCTGAAAATAGAGTTCTGATGGTGTTGGAGTGCAACCTGATTGTGATATTATAGAGTATAGGATTCATTATTATTATTATATGTGTGTATGTATCGTGTATGTGCTTTGTTCAGTAAATGTGTCACAATTTGCTGGTGTTTGCCCTTGTCCTAGTGAGGCTTCCCAGGAGGTAGTAAAGAAGGAGAGAGAAAGAACCAAGAACCACTGCTGTGGACAGGGTAGGAGGTAATACTAGTAAGTCATAGGGGGATTGAGGAGATCATATCTCATAAGGAGAGAGTGGGGAGTCACAGCGGCTCGAGTGGGTGTGTGCACGTGACAACGAGGCTAAGTGTTGGAGCCGCATCCCCTGAACGTGTGACGTTGAGCCCCTCTCCAAGAGCCAGAAGCGCCAAGGGTGATCTCCTAGTATAAGCACTCTACCGAGTTGTGGGTTGGGTTGTCCGTAGAGAAGGATCAACGACGACAACACCAACCAACCCACAGTCTATAATAGTAGCCAAAAAAATTAGGTTAGGTTAGGTTAGGTAGGTTAGGTAGTCGAAAAACAATTAATTCATGAAAACTTGGCTTATTAGGCAAATCGGGCCTTGAATAGTAGGCTGAGAAGTGCGTTCTGGCTACTAGGTACGACATATGTATATATATATATATATATATATATATATATATATATATATATATATATATATATATATATATATATATATATGTCGTACCTAATAGCCAGAACGCACTTCTCAGCCTACTATTCAAGGCCCGATTTGCCTAATAAGCCAAGTTTTCATGAATTAATGTTTTTTCGTCTACCTAACCTACCTAACCTAACCTAACCTAGCTTTTTTGGCTACCAAACCTAACCTTACCTATAAATATAGGTTAGGTTAGGTTAGGTAGGGTTGGTTAGGTTCGGTCATATATCTACGTTAATTTTAACTCCAATAAAATAAAATTGACCTCATACATAGAGAAAAGGGTTGCTTTATCATTTCATAAGAAAAAAATTATAGTAAATATATTAATTCAGGAAAACTTGGCTTATTAGGCAAATCGGGCCTTGAATAGTAGGCTGAGAAGTGAGTTCTGGCTACTAGGTACGACATATATATATATATATCAACCCATCCTCCGAATTGACAGTACGATTTAATACTA
This sequence comes from Procambarus clarkii, assembly GCF_040958095.1. Taxonomy (NCBI): domain Eukaryota; kingdom Metazoa; phylum Arthropoda; class Malacostraca; order Decapoda; family Cambaridae; genus Procambarus; species Procambarus clarkii. Next base: position 61,272,132 of record NC_091153.1, read on the forward strand.
AGTGTAATAAGTACACTTTCTTACTGTCATAAGCAGTGCATAATTGCACTTATGGGGCTGTTACATTGACCCAACTCCCTCCCCCGATTTAATTTTTCTCGTTTTCTGTTAAGACACTCAGAATTTTAGGATGACGGTTTCAACTTCAAATAGCAATACACAAGTTTTAAATATCAGGAATTTCGTTTTCAGATTTATTAAATAATATAGATTTTATACAAAATTTTAAAATATCCTGAGTTACTTTACAATTTATTGATATATTTTAGTTTTGTTTTATTAGTTTAATAAAGCTGTAATATCAATATAGCTATAGGTTAAGTACTAATTGTAATTAAGAAGTAATAAAATTATTATCTTCAAAAACTAAGACGGTTAGGTGAGGTTGTGGTTTTCTATTCAGTTTTTCGGGTAAACTCAAATATTCACAATATATTTGACAGTACGATTTAATACTGAGTGAAAATAAGTACAATTCCTAACTGCTATGAATAGTACATAATTGCACTTAATTGTCTCCTTACATTTACCACCCCATTTTTGGAGGACGGGCTGATATATATATATATATATATATATATATATATATATATATATATTTATATATATTTATATATATAATGTATATATTTATATATATAATGTTGTACTTAGTAGCCAGAACGCAGTTCTTGGCCTTCTATGGATCTCCCGATTTGCCTAATAAGCTAAGTTTTCCAGAATTTCAATACTTTTTTTTTTCTTATGAAATGAAAAAGCTATTCATTTCATTATGTATGAGCAATTTTTTTTAAATTTCAGTTAAAACTAAAGTATGAACGAACCTAACCAAACCTACCTAACCTAACCTAACCTATCTTAACCTACCCTAAACTAACATAACTAAATCAATAATTTCTGTTCTTAATATAATATAATAATAATAATATTTGAAATAAACCAATAGGAAACAATTTATTGAAAATAAAGAAAATCCCTCGGCCTATTGGGCAAATCGGTCCTTGCATAGCAGGCCGAGAAGACAGAAGGCAGTGTGAGGGACAGATAGATACAAGGACGGAATGACATAGAAACTTGATTGACCCCAGGTACCGTCCTGTGTCAATTAAGGTGTACTCACCTATTTGGTGCTTGCGGGGGTTGCACCTCACATAATAGGTGCACTCACCTATTTGTGCTTGCGGGGGTTGAGCTTCGACTCTTTGGTCCCGCCTCTCAACTGTCAATCAACTGGTGTACAGGTTCCTGAGTCTATTGGGCTCTATCATGTCTACTCTTGAAACCGTGTATGGAGTCAGCCTCCACCACATCACTGCCTAATGCATCCCATTTGTCAACGACTCTGACACTAATGAAGTTCTTTCTAATATCTCTGTGGCTCATGAGGGTACTCAGTTTCCACCTGTGTCCCCTTGTTCGCGTCCCACCAGTGTTGAATAGTTTATCATTGTCTACCCGGTCGATTCCCTTGAGGATTTTGTAGGTAGTGATCATGTCTCTGTGAGATTTTTATTTCTTTGACAATTATCAAAAGAATTAAGTCCTATTGATGTTACGTTAATCGTAACTTCCTCGCAAGAGAGGTAGTTACGATTACGAGGAGAGGGAGACCTTAAACAGCAAGAGCTGCCAGTGGCAGATATTTAATCTTAAAGCCTAAGATCATAGGACCGAGGGAGCAAACCGCCAGGCGAAACCACACGGGTAACACCTGTCACTTAGGTCGCTGGCTCCTCCTAGTTGACAACTATTAAAGGGTAGCCGACGGATTCTCACTTCTTATTTATAGAAGTGTGGTGCTGTGCAATGGACTCGAGCTTCAGATACAGACTTGATATGAACATAAGCAGGCAAAGCGTTGCAGAACATGAAATGTGGGGCAGTAATATTGGAAGGTTTGACGTAAACGACCGTTTTCTATAACAAACAATTTATTCACAAAAACAAAACTAAAACTACTACACAGTGAATTTACGTTACTTTACTGTCACTACAGTGGCACATTAAAGTACAGCTAATCAACAGCCTGATGGACCCACGGTATCCTTATCCCGTCGTCGCTGACTGAACAATGACACTAACTGAACAAAGTGGTGCCCACTGGTGACGCAAGCTTGCAATCAATGTTGTCACGGCTTCACGGTGATCAATACTATAATCACAACAACTTGACTGGCACTCGCTGCCCTCAACGAGGTACCAAGTAACAAGGCGGTTAATCCAAGAATGATAACCCCTTATAAAAAACCTTACGTTAACACTTGTCTCTCAGGACAATCAACAACACAACTTACTCTAATCGAATTTAAACAATTACGTTAATACACACGTGTCTCAACGACACTTAAATGGCAGCAATATCTCGTAAGTCAATTAATTACATCAACTTGAAAGTCAAGCATTCGGTGAGTAATTCCCAATTAATTACTGAATACAACAGCCTATTAATTCAGACGAGTATCGATAAAGCCTACTGTCTCTCAACTGACAGTTCTCTTCCGGTCTTACGACAAGATTACCTTAACGAGGGTAGACTACTGTACCACACAAAAGGTTACAAGACACTCCGTGTAAACAACAACATCAACACCTGGTGAATTCACTAAGTGGCGGTTACTAATCCTTTTTAATTAGCTACGAGTGCTTAATCACTCTGTCCGCAGGCAGGTCTGATCAGTTCAACGAATTACAGCAGCTTAATTACAGCGCAATTGACTCCGATCATAACAGACCGTCAACCCCTTACGTTAATCAATCAATTAACGACAGCTCGTTAAATCGTTAACACTACGTTAGTCTTCACTTGACAATTCCTCCATTGCGTGAACTTCACTGTGACTGTTGCCTTTACACGTCTCTACGTTAATCACAACAATGTTCAACGAACAAGTGACCACTTTCGCGCTCCCTGGGAATAGGCTGACCATAAGCCCTAAGTGGGCCGTTCGTGTCGGCCTACTGCGCGTCAGCACTAAAATGTTTATAATCTTTTCGGGGTGGGGAGCTTAATTTTGGCGGTATGTATTTAAATTTGGTATCATTGTGTTCGCGAGAGAATGCTCTAGAGGAATATATATATAAAATGTCACCAAAGACAACATGAGAACCACACCGAATAACAAACTGTGGCGTTCGTTAGCGGTGAGCGTAAAACCGGGCATCAATGTTTACGATGTTTTTATGTTTGCGAACCCCAGAATTGTTATTCGTGGTTTATTTTGGTATCATTGTGACCGCAATAAAATTCCCTACACGGACATATAAATATACACAATAAATAATGGTGTCGCCCCACCCACAGGAATGTGGGAAGTTGGCTTAGGGTTACCCGCTCCAGCGCGCCCAGCTGCACATGCGCTCAACCACAACTGAAAAGTTTATACTCTCCTCATGTCTGTGACCCTCATTTTCGATGTACGTGTTTTTTTTGTATCACTGTGTAGCTAATGAAATGTTCTATAAGAACATGTGTATAACATTTCACCAAAGCTAACATTACGCGACCAGCAACCAAAGAACTGCGTGCTTTGTTTCGCGCTCACGCTAAACTCCGCTAAACTCTCCCTATATGTTGCTACTCTGATTGTGTTTATCAAGTCAAAACTTGTTGCATATGGTTTTGTTTGGTATCACGGTGATCGCAATAAAATTGCCAACACAGACATATGCATAAAAGTGGGTTACACGTGCGCGCCTCACCCCCAAACACCCCCAAACACGTCGATGCCTCACCCGCCCAAACACCCGTTTCCACACCCGCTACACCCGACAAACAAAAATATTGTTCCAATGGAAGTTTTTGTGCTACATTGTTCATTTTGGTGTCAAAATACTCGCAATAAGATGCACTATGTAGACATACCAATCTGAGCACTAAGAACCGGAATATATATAGAGCTACCCACAGCAAAGTATGAAGAAGTAATAACCTCAAAATGTGTAATATAAATTATGTGTTCTTACCCACGATGTGATGAAGGAAGGTCAACAAGTTGAGCATTTGATTATCCACTCCACCGGCTTCAGGAAAATGTCCCTGAAGTTGCTCAACAGATGTTACGTTAGGTGGAGTGGAAGCTTGCAGAAGAGTTATTTTCTTTGCTTTCCAAAATATCCTCTTGCGGTGATATTTTGTGTAGCATGGTGTGGCACATTGAGCAACTCCACATGTCCTGCACTGCACATGTCTTTTCTAATTCCCGACTTCATACAAACTCGGCACCGTTTCCGTTTAGCAATTTTCACTAATGCATGAGTCAACTTCCTGTTTAGCCTGTCCTCTGAATCAACAATGCGTGGGTTTTTCACAGGTGGAGGAGTAGCTTCAGCTTGAGGTGCAGGCGTTTCAGTTTCAGGTTCAGTGTCTGATGAGGATGAGGCATGTGGTTGGCGTGGAAGACGATGAAATAAAGGACGCCTCGCTCCAGATGGGCCAGGTGTTGCCAAATCATGAGAAGGATCCTGGTAATCATCAGCATGTGTGAGAGGGCTTTCAGTAGCAGGCCACTCATCCATGTCCCACCTCAACAGGGCCCATATTGCTACTTCATGAAAGTGGAGTAGGGTCAGTTTCTTGGCATCAGTTGTGTACATCTTGTACAACACATAGGCATTGTGTATAGCCATCTGAAGGAAGTAAAATGTGATCTTCTTAGTCGACTTATGCGACTTCCTGGTGAACCTGTAATATTTGACCATTTGGTCGAAGTGATCAACTCCCTTCATGTTGTTGTTGTAGTCGCAAATGGCTGTTGGTTTGTTTACAGTTACAATCTGAACAGATGATGTTCCATCACGTTTCTTCACTCTCTTCCTTCTCTGTACTTCCTGGGGTGTCAGCATTATGGCAGTTTGTGTTCACTGACACCACTCTCTTGTCTTTCCAAAGGATAACAAAAGTGTTATCCTTGCGCCTGAAAATAGTCTGATCAACAGCGAATTTACCTTTGGCAAGTTGTTGCAGCTCTTTAGGGGCACCACGCTGCAATCTGAGTGTTCCACAAGTGTACACACCATTTTCCCTTAGCAATTCTGTGAGATGGACAGAGTTATAATAATTGTCCATATAAAGATGATAACCTTTGTTCAACAAGGGTCGCATAAGGCTGTTGAAGACGTCCTGCACGCCTCCTTACAGGTGCCTTGGGGCGGCCCACATCCGCTGCCTCATCCTCAATCCCCTCGCTACTCTCCTCACTCGATGATGAATCAAACTCATCAGACGACGCTATCCCCTCATTATCACTACTGAAATCACTCTGATGCTCTTCCCCTTCAGGTGTGTGACTAACTCAACTAGAGGTTCCAGGAGGTTTTCACAATAGAACATGATGAGGTCACTGTACTAGGAGAGGGGGCAGTAAACCAGGCGGCTTTGGAAGGGTTCGAAATTACGAGAGATGAGGTCAACAGACACCTGTTGGATCTAGATGTTAGAAAGGCTATTGTGTTCAGGCGGGATCTTACCATGGGTATTGAAAGAGTGTGCAGAGGCACTCTGCTTGCCACTCTCAATAGTGTCCTATCCCTTTCGATCAATCACCAGGTAGCTTCACCACTACCATCACCAGGTAGCTTCACCACTACCATCACCAGGTAGCTTCACCACTACCATCACCAGGTAGCTACACCACTACCATCACCAGGTAGCTCCACCACTACAATCACCAGGTAGCTCCACCACTACAATCACCACGTAGCTACACCACTACAATCACCAGGTAGCTCCACCACTACAATCACCAGGTAGCTACACCACTACAATCACCAGGTAGCTACACCACTACAATCACTAGGTAACTGCTCCACTACAATCACCAGGTAGCTCCACCACTACAATCACCACGTAGCTTCACCACTACAATCACCAGGTAGCTTCTCCACTACAATCACCTTGTAGCTGCCAGGTGGGTGTCGTATTTCTGCATGTTGTAACACATCTCATTTCCAACATTAGCGATGAAGAATTCAGCAACAAATTAATAATATTCTGGTAAAAACAAAATACTTTTCAGAAATAATAAAACATAAATAATGAGCACTGATAGAATCAACTCCTCCATGATGATGGTGGTGGCGGTGGTGTGTCGCGTGTTTTGGTACGTCTGGGGTGTGGTCCAGGACCACCTCCGTCTGCGCCTCCTCTAGCGGCAGTTCGACTCCAGCTGGCGAGGACTGTTGAGTAAAGTCCCCCTCTTGAAGGTGATCGTCCCTCCACGCCCCGGGACCTTCACTACCCCCTGGACCTGCTGGACCATGTCCAGGTGCTTCGTCACGGGCGTCCTCGAGGTGGCGGTCTGGTGGGCCTTCATCAGGACCCTTAGTATCCTTCTCGACCTGGACCCAGTTGAGTCCTAAGTGAAGGAGACGGAGTCGATGGGGCCACCTCCAGTGACCACCCCCGTGACAACACCCGTGACAACACCAGTGTCACACACTCTGCGCATAACACCACAGCCCGTGACTCCCGTGATCCGGGGCAGGCGTGTCGGGATACGACCCTGGTCACGACCCAGGTCACCTGTGACACAGAAGTGGTGCTACAGGACACCACCTGAGGCATAATTGGTGTTGACCACCCCCGTGACTACATCCGTGACAACCCCTGTGACTACATCCGTGACAACCCCTGTGACAACAGCAGTGACCACCCCAGTGACAACCCCTGTGACAACACCAGTGTCACACACTCTGCGCATAACACCGCAGCCCGTGACTCCCGTGATCCGGGGCAGGCGTGTAGGGATACGACCCAGGTCACGACCTAGATCACCCGTGACACAGACGTGGTGCTACAGGACACCACCTGTGGCATAATTGGTGGTGACAACTATTATAGACTGTGGGTTGGTTGGTATTGTCGTCGTTGATCCTTCTATACGGACAACCCAACCCACAACTCGGTAGAGTGCTAATACTAGGAGATCACCCTTGGCGCTTCTGGCTCTTGGAGAGGGGCTCAACGTCACACGTTTAGGGGATGCGGCTCCAACACTTAGCCTCGTTGTCACGTGCACACACCCACTCGAGCCGCTGTGACTCCCCACTCTCTCCTTAGGTGATATGATCTCCTCAATCCCCTTTTTGACTTATTAGTATTACCTTTTACCCTGTCCACAGCAGTGGTTCTTGGTTCTTTCTCTCTCTCTCTCCCTCTTTACTACCTCCTGGGAAGCCTCACTAGGACAAGGGCAAACACCAGCAAATTGGGATACATTTACTAGACAAAGCACACACACGATACATACACACATATAATAGTAATGAATCCTATACTCTATAATATCACAATCAGGTTGCTCTCCAACACAACCAGAACTCTACCATCAGCTTATCAAGTGGTATCCAATCTCCTGGTTCACCACCTGATACTATCAACCACCTCAAGTTGATCAAGTCTACATACACTGTTGCACCATCAGCAAGATAATATATATATAGAAAATCAGCATTTGAATGCAATAACATATATCAGTATAAATGTTCATTGATACGCAACAATGATCAATCGATCACTGTCAGTCCTGGAACGCATACATCTGTAGGTAATCAAGCCTACGACTGTAACTCTAAACTTCAGTATAAAACACTCCTTGACATAAGAATGCAAACAACCACTCACCTCTCACTGCGTCTTGCACGCTAATGACAACCAAACACTATCAACTCCCTACAAGTAATCCACCAGAACTTCCCTTTCCACCTCTGGAAGTTCACTACCCTAATATCCTTAGGTTCTTCCTGGCTTCACTACCAGGATCCTCTGCAGCTCCTCCAGGCTGCTATCATGAAGTTTCCTTGAGCAACTACGGTGCTTCACCCTTCTGCTAGGTTCCTCCACAGCTCTCTTGGCTGCTACACCATGAAGTTTCCTCGAGCAACTATGGTGCTTCTCCACCTCTACAGAAGCACGTGACACTCCTCTTCACTGCTTCTCACAGCTCGAGGTCCTCGCCTCCACTATCTTGGAGTCTCATCAGCTACTTCATCTGCTGGCTTCGAAGTTCTCAGCAACTTCTTCCCCAAAGACAAACCTGCAACCCATCGACACTCCAATAAAATGTTTCCCCTTTAACACATAAACAAAAATATTCACACAATATGTTTGTCTCCAACCTCTATCTGTCCTCTTTATACAGTGAGAGTGGACTCCCCCGTTTTGGGCGGGTCCATATTCCACCTCGCCTGGCGGCGGTCCTCACTCACTGGGAGGGTCTTCCTCCGTCAGGAGCCGGGCTCCCTCAGTCGTCGGTCAGAGCTCAGAGGGGACGGACGCCGCTCCGTGCTCCTCCCTCTTCACTCTCCTATTTCAGGCTTTCTGCCTTATTAAAACATGTCTAACTTATAAATAAACATTGCTACTGTCGCTGGGCACACAACCAACTACAAGCAATCACTATGAACTGGCGTATATCGTGCTTACCACAGATTAAATGGTCGAGGGCGCTTTCCCTCTGACGGCGTCTGGTCACGGCGCTTACACCGCCCACAATAATGTCTCTGGCCGGCTTGATACTCTCTTCTTCGACCAGGACTTGAGACCACAACGTTCCCAGCTCGGTTCCACAGCTGGCACGTCTACACACTTCTCTTCTCTTCGAGATATATCACTAGGGGTTCCCTTCTGGCGGGAGCTCAACGGAGCGCAGCTTCCCCCTGCGATGTCTGGCACTCAAGTGAGGTCAAGGTCCTCCGGAAGCAAGCCTCACGCCTCCAGCAAAATGTCCACATCTCCTCGCCAGTCATTTATCTGTTTTCTTCTTCATTGCCCATAATCTCAAACTGTTATACATATCCAAGCAACTATTTTACATATGCGTTATCACCTCAATATTTGCTAGACCTTCTAATCAGGTCATGCTTGATGAATAACTCTCAAGGAGGGAGACTCGTTTCTCCTGTAGGCTGAGATCATAACACTCCCCTCCCCTTATTTTGAGAGTTATTCTAGTGGCTAGGCTCGAGATAACGCATCAGCCACTACATTGTCTCGCCCTCTTATGTGCGTTATCACCAGGTCATACTCTTGGAGCGATAAAAACCATCTGGTTAATCTCTGGTTTGCATGCTTCATTTTCTTTAGGAAAACTAGGGGATTATGGTCTGTATAAACCGTCACTGGGTGTCCTCCCCCACTCACATACACTTCAAAATGTTTCAATGCCATCACCAGGGCCAAAGTCTCTTTCTCGACTGTACTGTACGACCTCTGCTGCTTAACGAACTTCTTCGAGAAGAAGGACACGGGGCGGCAAATTTCATCATTCCGCTGCGTCAGTACAGCTCCGGCCCCTATATCACTGGCATCTACAAATAACGTAAACGGCGCTTTAAAATCTGGCGACACTAGTACAGGTGCCTCAGCCAACAGTCTTTTGGTCTTCTCGAACGCTTCTTGTGCTGTTCCATTCCACTCCCACTTCTTGCTCTTTGATAGCAAACTCGTCATAGGAGCGGCTATGGTGGAGAAATTTTCACAGAACTTCCGGTAATACCCAATCATACCGAGGTATCTCAACAATTCTTTCTTACTCCTGGGCACCGGGAAGTTGTCAATGGCCTCCACCTTTGTTCTTACCGGAGCAACCTCGCCTTGCCCTACTATATATCCAAGGTACTCCAGGCGGGCTCTCCCGAACTCGCTTTTTGCCAAGTTGATCGTCATGTTGGCCTTCTCCAACCGATCGAACAAATCTAAAAGTCGATCCACGTGATCCTTCCAGGAATCAGCGAACACCACAATATCATCGATGTACACTGCACATCCAGTCGCGCCTTGTAATACCTGATTCATTACTTGTTGAAAACAACTACCACTATTCTTCATTCCGAACGGCACCACGTTATATTGGTACAAGCCGTCGGGTGTCACGAACGCTGAGATCCTCTTGGCCTCCTCGGACAGGGGAATCTGGTAGTATCCCTTCAACAGGTCTATCTTCGAGACATACCGTGCACTCCCAATCCGATCTATGCAATCGTCAATGCGCGGTATCGGAAACGAGTCAGCGACTGTGACTGCATTCACTTTCCTATAGTCGGTGCAGAACCGGTACGTGCCATCACTCTTCTTCACGAGGAGGCACGGCGAACTCCAGTCACTGTCGCTAACCTCTGCCAAGTCGTTATCTAGCAGATACTTCAATTCTGCTCTCATTGCCGCCGCTTTCTCCGGGTTAACTCTGTAAGGGTGCTGCTTGATGGGCTCAGCACTCCCTACATTCACTTCATGCACCGTTCTACGGTGTCTTCTGGGCACGTCCATGAATAACGACTTATTCCTCCGTAGGATCTCCACTAGCTCCTGGCGTTGGTCATCCTCCAAATGACCCAGACGCTCACCTATCTTGGCCAGGCTTTCTGTATTTGATATCTTCGCGCCATCGGCCCTCTCTAACTTACAGTTCTCCTCTTCTATTCCTTTGCCGTCTCCTCCACACAGCACCGTCGCCTGCAATGGGGTTTCCATCGGTTCTTCACCGCCTAGAGGCTTATCTCTGTCATAGTACCTCTTTATCATGTTCACGTGGCAAACCTGTGACTTCCTCGGACGATCTGGCATGCGGATTACATAATTCACATCCCCTAATGCCTTCTGGACGGTATATGGTCCACAAAATCTCGACTCGTATATACTTCCTTTTACCGGTAGTAGGACTAACACCTGATCTCCTTCTTGAAATTTCCTGCCCTTCGCCTTCCTGTCGTGGTACCTTACCATCTCTGCCTGGGATGTCCTCAAATTTTCCTTGGCCAAATCTCTGGCCCTAGAGAGTCGTTCTCTAAAGGTTTTCACATATTGTCCCACGTCCACCTTTGGCCTATCCACGGTGAGCTGCTCCTTCAGCGCGCCCACTGGGCTCCTCACGGAGTGTCCGTACACCAGTTGAAATGGGGTGAATCCGAGTGATTCTACTACCGCATCCCTGATGGCGAACAACACAGATGGTAATGCCTCGTCCCAACTACTCCCTTCCTCCGCGCAGTATATCCTCAACAAGCTCTTCAGCGTTCCATGGAAACGCTCCAACGCTCCCTGCGACTGAGGGTGATATGGTGACGAGCGCACTTGCTCTACCCTCCATCCTTTCACAGTTTCCCTAAACAACTTCGACTGGAAGACACTCCCCTGGTCCGTCTGGATAACCTTGGGCATTCCTACCCACACAATGTAGTTTTGTAGTCTATCCAGAACGGCTCTCGACGTCACTCTTCTCAGGGGGATTGCTTCGGGGAAACGAGTGGCCGTGCACATTACGGTCAGTAAGTACTCATGGCCTTTTCTGGTCCTTGGCAACGGACCTACACAGTCTATCAAGACTCTCTCAAAAGGCTCGCCAAATGCCGGTATGGGCTTTAAGGGTGCCTTTGGTATAGCCGGAGCCGGCTTACCTACACGTTGGCATGCCAAACATGTCCTACAATACTTCTTTACCTCCTTCCACACGTTCGGCCAGTAGAAGTGCTCCTGCACCTTATTTAAGGTCTTCTTCACCCCTAAGTGCCCTGCCATATCTACGGAGTGGGCTAGTTCTAACACAGCCGCCCTAAACTCCTTCGGCACTAACACTTGGTGCTTCTCCAACCATACCTTATCTGCGCCGGCCTTGTCCGGTCGCCACTTCCTCATTAGTACGTCATCGTCCAAGTAGTAGTACACGGGGGACTCCGGACATGAGTTTACCCCCTTTTGCCTCCCTGATTAGATCTATAAACTCCTCTTTCTGAGCCCTAATCAGGTCCGCTCGGTTCACCCTGAACTTTTCAGGTAGGGTCATCTTCACTTCCTGTCTCCTCGAATCCTCATTCTTCTGAGCTGGATCTTCATCGAACAGCCCAGATATGTCCATGTTGACCTCCTCCCTTGGTGGAGTCGACACTGCTATATCATCTCCAATGTCTTTCTCGGCGGCTACGTCCGACTCTGTCACTACACAGGCCGGGTATACGATGACTTGACTGTCCTCTGCCTCATCTTCAAGGATGCTGGCTAGATCTATTTTGTCCGGCGTTCCACTTGTACCGCGGTCCTTCTGGTTCACCTCCGGCACAGCTTTTACTATCAGCTCTGGCAACACCTTGGACCCACACAAGTCGTTCCCCAGGATCGCTTGGACTCCTGGAACAGGTATGTTGGGGCACACTCCCAACATCACCTCCGCCGACAAATAATCTGACTTCAACTGGACAGCACACACGGGCATGTCACTCTTAGACAACAACCCATGAACCTTTATCCTCCTACTGCCAGCTAACAGTCGATCATTTCTTATTAGGCCTCTCAGAATCAAGCTCTGATTGGCTCCAGTATCCCTGAGGATACTAACCTCCACCTCGGGTTGATCTTCTATGCCGACCCAACCTTTACTAATGAACGGCCTATACCGCTCGTTCATCAAATCTACCTTTTGTGGTTTGTCTTGTTGTACATCAACGTACTTCTTCCGGGGATCACATGTCGTCAGGGTCACGACTCTCTTGCCCTGCCGACAATCTCGCATCATGTGACCTGATCTGTTGCACTTGTAGCATCTCATTTGGGAGAAATCTCTCCTATACGCCCCCGAGTGGCTCTGACTCTGCCCACTCGTATTGGAGTTCCTCGGGCCAGATGTACTACTCATACTCTGTGGAGCTTCATTGGACTCTTGTCTCCTCTGCACATTTTTATTTTCCTGCTAACCTCCAGCAGGCGGACTCGGCAACTTTCCTTCCTGGGGCTTAAAACTAGCTGGTCTGCTTGTCTGCCCCCCAAAACTTCTTCCTCCCCAGACTCCACTGGGTCTGCTATTGCTGCGTCTCGCCTCGCTTCTTACTCTGTTCTCCCTTAAGCTCTTGTACGCTTCAGTAATCATATCCGCCCTATCTGCGGCATCTTTCACCTCCTTTATCCCTGCTTCTTGGATCTTGAACTTTGTTTCAGGATGCATCATCTCCAAGAACTTCTCCATGACCATCAGTTGCTTCAGGTCAGCGTAAGATCCAACTCCAGCAGCCTCAATCCACTTCTGGAATCGTCTTTCCAGATCCCTTGCTGTTTCAGCAAACGTACATGCTCCAACTTTGATCATTTCTCTGAAGCGCTTCCTATAAGCTTCTGGGGTTAACTGAAACGAGCGCAATATGCTGCTCTTTACTGTGGCATAATCCTGGCACTCTTCCAATGACAATTGGGTGTATGCCTCCCTGGCTGCACCGGTCAATCTTAACTGGACCAGCTGGGCCAATTCCTCCTGTGGCCACTCTTTGATGCTGGCAACTTTTTCAAAATGCTCGAAGAAGTTCTCTGCCTCTTCGGGAACAAACAAGGGAATGTCCTTCTCCCTAACCCTAACATCTGGTGGGTGTGATACCTGGGTGGTGCTCTCTGGCAACCCATGTTCAATCCTTTGCTCAGCCAAGGTTCTATTCGCTTCTATCTGCATTTGTTTTGTTCTCTCTTTTTCTTTTTCGACCTGGGCTTTTTCTTTTTCGACCTGGGCTTTTTCTTTTTCTTTCTCTTGTCCCAACTCCAGTTCTCTTACTCTGGTTTTCTCTTTTTCTTTCTCCACCTCTAGTCTTGCTTTCTCTTTTTCTATTTCCAGTCTGGTTTTCTCTTTTTCCTTCTCGGCTTCATTTTTCATCTGGAGTTCCAATTTCATCGTTTCCAGCTGGAATTGTCTCTCCTTGTCCTCTCGTTGTTGCTGCATCTGGAGCTCTAACTGGAATCTCTCCAAGCTCCTATTTCGGCTACTCCTGCTACTGCGGCTACTCTTGCTGCTCCTACTCGATCCCTGGGATCTCACTTCATCCTGCCCATCATCCTCCTTTCCACTTTCAGCTCCTTTTTGGGCTCCTTGCTCTGCCGCTTCATTTTTGGCTCTTAACTGCCTCAGGATCTCATCCTTCATCCCAGCTACTTTAGATGCTTTCAACCTAATGCCATATTTTTCTGCTATTTGTTTCAATTGATCCCTCGTGCAACCTTCTAAATCCTCAGGCTTGCCTGACTCCACAAACGCTTGCACCTTATCCATCTTTGTCCTGTGAGTCTTCCCAAGAGAGAGAATATACAACTGCAGTCACACAGTTTATCTATTTCCACAAGGGGTGTACAAATCCACTCTTGGACAGGGTGTGGGTGTGACAGGCCCCCAATTTATTATAGACTGTGGGTTGGTTGGTATTGTCGTCGTTGATCCTTCTCTATGGACAACCCAACCCACAACTCGGTAGAGTGCTTATACTAGGAGATCACCCTTGGCGCTTCTGGCTCTTGGAGAGGGGCTCAACGTCACACGTTTAGGGGATGCGGCTCCAACACTTAGCCTCGTTGTCACGTGCACACACCCACTCGAGCCGCTGTGACTCCCCACTCTCTCCTTAGGTGATATGATCTCCTCAATCCCCTTTTTGACTTATTAGTATTACCTCTTACCCTGTCCACAGCAGTGGTTCTTGGTTCTTTCTCTCTCTCTCTCCCTCTTTACTACCTCCTGGGAAGCCTCACTAGGACAAGGGCAAACACCAGCAAATTGGGATACATTTACTAGACAAAGCACACACACGATACATACACACATATAATAATAATGAATCCTATACTCTATAATATCACAATCAGGTTGCTCTCCAACACAACCAGAACTCTACCATCAGCTTATCAAGTGGTATCCAATCTCCTGGTTCACCACCTGATACTATCAACCACCTCAAGTTGATCAAGTCTACATACACTGTTGCACCATCAGCAAGATAATATACATATAGAAATTCAGCATTTGAATGCAATAACATATATCAGTATAAATGTTCATTGATACGCAACAATGATCAATCGATCACTGTCAGTCCTGGAACGCATACATCTGTAGGTAATCAAGCCTACGATTGTAACTCTAAAGTTCAGTATAAAACACTCCTTGACATAAGAATGCAAACAACCACTCACCTCTCACTGCGTCTTGCACGCTAATGACAACCAAACACTATCAACTCCCTACAAGTAATCCACCAGAACTTCCCCTTCCACCTCTGGAAGTTCACTACCCTAATATCCTTAGGTTCTTCCGGGCTTCACTACCAGGATCCTCTGCAGCTCCTCCAGGCTGCTATCATGAAGTTTCCTTGAGCAACTACGGTGCTTCACCCTTCTGCTAGGTTCCTCCACAGCTCTCTTGGCTGCTACACCATGAAGTTTCCCCGAGCAACTATGGTGCTTCTCCACCTCTACAGAAGCACGTGACACTCCTCTTCACTGCTGCTTCTCCTCACAGCTCGAGGTCCTCTGCTCCACTACCTTGGAGTCTCATCAGCTACTTCATCTGCTGGCTTCGAAGTTCTCAGCAACTTCTTCCCCAAAGAACAAACCTGCAACCCATCGACACTCCAATAAAATGTTCCCCTTTAACACATAAACAAAAATAACCACACAATATGCTTGCCTCAAACCTCTATCTGTCCTCTACATACAGTGAGAGTGGACTCCCCCGCTTTGGGCGGGTCCATACTCCACCTCGCCTGGCGGTGGTCCTCACTCGCTGGGAGGGTCTTCCTCCCTCAGTCGTCCGTCAGAGCTCAGAGAGGACGGACGTCGCTCCGTGTTCCTCCCTCTTCACTCTCCTATTTCAGGCTTTCTGCCTTATTAAAAGATGTCTAACTTATAAAATAAACATCGCTACTGTCGCTGGGCACACGACCAACTGCAAGCAATCACTATGAACTGGCGTATATCGTGCTTACCACAGGTCGTCTGGTCGAGGGCGCTTCTTCCTCTGACGAGGCTTGGTCAGGGCGCTCCACGGCCCACAATAATGCCTTCGGGCGGCTTAATATTCACTAATTATCGCCCACGACTTGAGACCACACGTTCCCAGATCGATTCCACAGCTGGTACGTCTGCACACTTCTCTTCTCTTCGAGATATATCACTAGGGGTTCCCTTCTGACGGGAGCTCAACGGAGCGCGGCTTCCCCCTGCGATGTCTGGCACTCAAGTGAGGTCAAGGTCCTCCGGAAGCGAGCCTCACGCCTCCAGCAAAATGTCCACATCTCCTCGCCAGTCATTTCTCTGTTTTCTTCTTCATTGCCCATAATCTCAAACTGTTATATATATCCAAGCAACTATTTTTACATATGGGTTATCACCTCTATATTCCTTAGACCTTCTAATCAGGTCAGGCTTGACGAATAACTCTCAAGGAGGGAGACTCGTTTCTCCTGTAGGCTGAGATCATAACACTCCCCTCCCCTTATTTTTGAGAGTTATTCCAGTGGCAAAGCTCGGGATAATACATCCGCCACCACACTGTCTCGTTCTTCACCCGATATACTCTCTTAGGAGTCTACAATTAGTTCGTTGCTCCTTGCAACATCTGGGTCACCTCTCTCCAGAAACATGATCTTCTCATAAACGATTTGACCTCTCTGACACCTCTTAGCTAGGCTGTCCTCCTTGGACGCCTGCACTCCATCGGTCCACTCTACTTACTGTCTCCACCCTCCGTTTCCTCGTCTTCTTCTCTTCACGTCCAGAGTCAGATATCTGCTGTCTGTACCTCCTCTGTCGTCTTCACACTTCCATCTACTGCCATTATACTTTCGTCTCCTGTCATCATACTTCACTCCCTCGTCTTCACCGACGATCCTCCCTTTCGTCTCCTCGTTTATCCGAGACCTCATCCTGTTTGACTTCCATCGAGTCCTCGGCTTTCCCCTATTCCTCCATGCTTGTATCATCATCCTCTTTTCACATTTTTCACTTCAATACCACTCCATTTCTTCTCCTTCAACTCTTCTTCGTTCCCTAAAAGTTTCTTCGAGCACTGCACTACATCCAACAGCACTCGACCGTACATGTCGCCTTGCCTCTCCCAAAGTGCTCGTAAGCATCTCTCCACACATCCTGTCTCTTTTCCTCTCATTTTCTCGACTATCACTCTTCTTCATTATTTCTCCTCCACGTTGTCTGTGAAACATGCCAACTCTTGACATCTCAAACAACTTAACTCCACTATCCATATGCCTCTGTGCTCGTGGACCATTTGACGCTCTACTCTCGTCCTCCGTATGTCCACATCTTTCCTCATTCCTACTCAACACAGTTTCATTCGCCTTCCGGCTCTTAATTTCAGCAGTCTGGGCTCTACTCAGGTCCGCTCTCTTCACGTGATTCTTCTTCGGCTGGGTCATCCTCACTTTCGACCTCACCGAGACTCCATTTGCCTGGGCTGGACCTTCATCAAACAGCCATGCTATATCTACATCGATATCTTCCACCGGTTGAATCGACACTGTCTCACCTTCTCCAGCGTCTTCCTTGTCGGCCACCTCTGTCTTCATCACTACCGAGACAGGGTACTCAATGTCTTGGCGGTCTCCTGACTCATCTCCTCGGATGTCAGTCAGGTTCACACTCTCAGGTGTCCCACACGTGCCGTGGCCTTCTGGGCACTCCTCTGGCACAGTCTCCGCTACGACTCTCGGCAACACCTTTGTCCCGCACAAGTCATTCCCCAGGATCACTTGGACT
Organism: Procambarus clarkii; assembly: GCF_040958095.1. NCBI lineage: Eukaryota > Metazoa > Arthropoda > Malacostraca > Decapoda > Cambaridae > Procambarus > Procambarus clarkii. Next base: position 61,289,641 of record NC_091153.1, read on the forward strand.
CCTGGAACAGGTATGTCGGGGCACACTCCCAACATCACCTCTGCCGACACATATTCCGACCTTAGCTGGACAGTACATACTTGCATGTCACTCTCAGACAATAACCCATATACTCTCATCTTACTCCTGCCAGCTAACCGTCGATCATTCCCAATCAGGCTTCTCGTAATCAAGCTCTGATTAGCTCCGGTATCTCTTAAGATACCCACTTCTACCTCAGGTTGGCCTCCTACACTGATCCAACCTTTGCTCATGAACGGCCTATACCTCTCGTTCACTAAGTTCACTTTCTGTGGTTTGTCTCGGAACACATTAGTATATTTACTTCGAGGGTCACACATGGCCAGGGTCACAACTCTCTTGCCCTGCCGACAATCTCGCATCACGTGACCCAATCCGTTACAATTGTAACACCTCATCTGGGAAAAATCTCTTCTATATGTACCAGAGTAGCTCTGACTCTGCCCACTCGTATTGGAGTTCCTCGGGCCAGACGTACTACTTGTACTCTGTGGAGCTTTACTGGACTCTTGATTCCCTGGATAACGATTAGTTTCTCGTTTAGCTCCTCCATCTTCATTTTCAGATGAAGTGCGCGACCTACTCTTCTGAGTTTTAGGGTACTTACTTTTATCTGCCCATTTATCAAAATTGTTCTCACCCCAGACTCTTCTGGGTCTTTCATAATTTCTTCGTCCCCAGACTCCATTGGATCTGCCATTGCTGCGTCTCGCCTCGCTTCTCACTCTGTTCTCCCTCAAGCTCTTGTACGCTTCCGTAATCATATCCGCCCTATCTGCGGCATCTTTCACCTCCAATATCCCTGCTTCTTGGATCTTGAACTTTGTTTCGGGATGCATCATCTCCAAGAACTTCTCCATGACCATCAGTTGCTTCAGGTCAGCATAAGATCCAACTCCAGCAGCCTCAATCCGTTCTGGAATCGTCTTTCCAGATCTCTTGCTGTCTCAGCAAACGTACACGCTCCAACTTTGATCACCTCTCTGAAGCGCTTCCTATAAGCTTCTGGGGTTAACTGAAACGAGCGCAATATGCTGCTCTTTACTGTGGCATAATCCTGGCACTCTTCCAGTGACAATTGGGTGTATGCCTCCCTGGCTGCACCGGTCAATCTTAACTGGACCAGCTGGGCCCATTCCTCCTGTGGCCACTCCTTGATACTGGCTACTTTCTCAAAATGCTCGAAGAAGCTCTCTGCCTCTTCGGGCACAAACAAGGGAATGTCCTTCTCCCTAATCCTAACATCTGGTGGGTGTGATACCTGGGTGGTGCTCTCTGGCAACCCATGTTCAATCCTTTGCTCAGCCAAGGTTCTGTTCGCTTCTATCTGCATTTGTTTTGTTCTCTCTTTTTCTTTTTCCACCTCTAGCCTTGCTTTCTCTTTTTCTTTCTCCTGTTCCAATTCCGGTTCTCTTACTCTGGTTTTCTCTTTTTCTTTCTCCACCTCTAGTCTTGCTTTCTCTTTTTCTATTTCCAGTCTGGTTTTCTCTTTTTCCTTCTCGGCTTCATTTTTCATCTGGAGTTCCAATTTCATCTTTTCCAGCTGGAACTGTCTCTCCTCACGCTGTTGTTGGATCTGGAGCTCTAACTGGAATCTCTCCAAGCTCCTATTTCGGCTACTCCTACTACTGCGGCTACTCTTGCTGCTCCTACTCGATCCCTGGGATCTCACTTCATCCTGCCCATCATCCTCCTTTCCACTTTCAGCACCTTTCTGGGCTCCTTGTTCTGCCGCTTCATTTTTGGCTCTTAACTGCCTCAGGATCTCATCCTTCATCCCAGCTACTTTAGATGCTTTCAACCTGATGCCACATTTTTCTGCTATTTGTTTCAATTGATCCCTCGTGCAACCTTCTAAGTCCTCAGGCTTGCCTGACTCCACAAACGCTTGCACCTTATCCATCTTGTCCTGTGAGTCTTCCCAAGAGAGAATATACACCTGCGGTCACACAGTTTATCTATTTCAGCAAGGGTGTACAACTCCACTCTTGGACAGGGTGTGGGTGTGTCAGTTCACTCTTCCGGACACAGGCCCCCAATTTATTATAGACTGTGGGTTGGTTGGTGTTGTCGTCGTTGATCCTTCTCTATGGACAACCCAACCCACAACTCGGCAGAGTCCTTATACTAGGAGATCACCCTTGGCGCTTCTGGCTCTTGGAGAGGGGCTCAACTTCACACGTTTAGGGGATGCGGCTCCAACACTTAGCCTCGTTGTCACGTGCACACACCCACTCGAGCCGCTGTGACTCCCCACTCTCTCTATGAGATATGATCTCCTCAATCCCCTATGACTTACTAGTATTACCTCCTACCCTGTCCACAGCAGTGGTTCTTGGTTCTTTCTCTCTCTCTCTCCTTCTTTACTACCTCCTGGGAAGCCTCACTAGGACAAGGGCAAACACCAGCAAATTGGGATACATTTACTGGACAAAGCACATACACGATACATACACACATATAATAATAATGAATCCTATACTCTACAATATCACAATCAGGTTGCACTCCAACACCATCAGAACTCTATTATCAGCTTATCAAGTGGTATCCTATCTCCTGGTTCACCACCTGATACTATTAACCTCCTCAAGTTGATCAAGTCTACATACACTGTTGCACCATCAGCAAGAGAATATATATATGTATCTATAAATGTGTACCAAGAAAATCAGCATTTGAATGCAATAACATATCAGTATAAATGTTCATTGATACACAACAATGATCAATCGATCACTCTATCAATCCTAGAACGCATACGTCTGTAGGTAATCCAGCCTACGACTGTACTCTAAACTTCAGTATAAAACACTCCTTGACATCAGAATACCAACAATCACTCACCTCTCACTGCGTCTTGCACTCTACTGACAACCAAACACCATCAACTCCCTACAAGTAATCCACCAGTACTTCCCTTCCACCTCTGGAAGTTCACTACCCTAATATCTTTAGGTTCTTCCAGGCTTCACTACTAGGATCCTCTGCAGCTCCTCCAGGCTGCTATCATGAAGTTTCCTTGAGCAACTACGGTGCTTCACCCTTCTGCTAGGGTCCTCCACAGCTCTCTTGGCTGCTACACAATGAAGTTTCCCCGAGCAACTATGGTGCTTCTCCACATCTACAGAAGCACGTGATACTCCTCTTCACTGCTGCTTCTCCTCACAGCTCGAGGTCCTCTGCTCCACTACCTTGGATTCTCATCAGCTACTTCATCTGCTGGCTTCGAAGTTCTCAGCAACTTCTTCCCCAAAGAACAAACCTGCAACCCATCGACACTCCAATAAAATGTTCCCCTTTAACACACAAACAAAAATAACCACACAATATGCTTGCCTCAAACCTCTATCTGTCCTCTACATACAGTGAGAGTGGACTCCCCCGCTTTGGGCGGGTCCATACTCCACCTCGCCTGGCGGCGGTCCTCACTCGCTGGGAGGGTCTTCCTCCCTCAGTCGTCCGTCAGAGCTCAGAGAGGACGGACGTCGCTCCGTGTTCCTCCCTCTTCACTCTCCTATTTCAGGCTTTCTGCCTTATTAAAACATGTCTAACTTATAAAATAAACATCGCTACTGTCGCTGGGCACACGACCAACTACAAGCAATCACTATGAACTGGCGTATATCGTGCTTACCACAGGTCGTCTGGTCGAGGGCGCTTCTTCCTCTGACGAGGCTTGGTCAGGGCGCTCCACGGCCCACAATAATGCCTTCGGGCGGCTTAATATTCACTAATTATCGCCCACGACTTGAGACCACATGTCCCCAGATCGGTTCCACAGCTGGTACGTCTGCACACTTCTCTTCTCTTCGAGATATATCACTAGGGGTTCCCTTCTGACGGGAGCTCAACGGAGCGTGGCTTGCCCCTGCGATGTCTGGCACTCAAGTGAGGTCAAGGTCCTCCGGAAGCGAGCCTCACGCCTCCAGCAAAATGTCCACATCTCCTCGCCAGTCATTTCTCTGTTTTCTTCTTCATTGCCCATAATCTCAAACTGTTATACATATCCAAGCAACTATTTTTACATATGGGTTATCACCTCTATATTCCTTAGACCTTCTAATCAGGTCAGGCTTGACGAATAACTCTCAAGGAGGGAGACTCGATTCTCCTGTAGGCTGAGACCATAACAAACACCACAGCCCGTGACTCCCGGAATCCGGGGCAGGCGTGTCGGGATACGACCCAGGTCACGACCCAGGTCACCTGTGACACAGACGTGGTGCTACAGGACACCACCTGAGGCATAATTGGTGTTGACCACCCCCGTGACTACATCCGTGACAACCCCTGTGACTACATCCGTGACAACCCCTGTGACAACAGCAGTGACCACCCCCGTGACAACCCCTGTGACAACACCAGTGTCACACACTCTGCGCATAACACCGCAGCCCGTGACTCCCGTGATCCGGGGCAGGCGTGTAGGGATACGACCCAGGTCACGACCTAGATCACCCGTGACACAGACGTGGTGCTACAGGACACCACCTGTGGCATAATTGGTGGTGACAACCCCCGTGACCAGCACTGTGACCACACCCGTCACTACCCCCGTGTCCACACCCGTGACAACCCCCGTGACTACCCCCGTGACTACCACTGTGACAACACCAGTGTCACACACTCTGCGCATAACACCACAGCCCGTGACTCCCGTGATCCGGGGCAGGCGTGTCGAGATACGACCCAGGTCACGACCCAGGTCACCTGTGACACAGACGTGGTGCTACAGGACACCACCTGAGGCATAATTGGTGTTGACCACCCCCGTGACTACATCCGTGACAACCCCTGTGACTATATCCGTGACAACCTCTGTGACATCAGCAGTGACCACCCCCGTGACAACCCCTGTGACAACACCAGTGTCACACACTCTGCGCATAACACCGCAGCCCGTGACTCCCGTGATCCGGGGCAGGCGTGTCGGGATACGACCCAGGTCACCTGTGACACACACGTGGTGCTACAGGACACCACCTGAGGCATAATTGGTGGTGACCACCCCCGTGACTACATCCGTGACCACCCCCGTGACTACCCCTGTGACAACACCAGTGTCACACACTGCGCATAACACCGCAGCCCGTGACTCCCGTGACCCGGGGCAGGCGGGGCAGGTCACGACCTCAGTGAACTACAGTTCGTGAACTGAGGAATAACCTGGTGTAGGAACACCAGATTCCTACCTTAACACTTTGCCGTGGGGGACTAACACTTTGCCGTGGAGTGACTAACACTTTCCTGTGGAGGTGACTAACACGGCCTTGGTTTTGCGGGCCTCTCGCTCGCTAGGTTATGCAGGCCTCTCGCTCGCTCGGTTTTGCGGGCCTCTCGCTCGCTAGGTTTTGCGGGCCTCTCGCTTGCTAGGTTTCGCGGGCCTCTCGCTCGCTCGGTTTTGCGGGCCTCTCGCTCACGCTGTTTTGAGGGCATACTGTTTGCGTGTTGTTAGTCACCCCCACGGCAAAGTGTTAGTCACCCCATGGCAAGTTACGTGTTACTCCCCCAATGGCAAAGTGTTTGTCCCCCCTCTGCAAAGTGTTAGTCCCCCCAACGGCAAAGTGTTAGTCCCCCCCAAAGGCAAAGTGTTTGTCCCCCCACGCCAAAGTGTTTGTCCCCCCACGGCAAAGTGTTTGTCCCCCCACTGCAAAGTGTTTGTCCCCCCACTGCAAAGAGTTTGTCCTCCCACAGCAAAGTGTTATTTCCCCCCCCCCCCAACGGCAAAGTGTTATTTCCCCCCCCCAACGGCAAAGTGTTATTTCCCCCCCTCCCCCTAACAGCAAAGTGTTAGGAGCGAGTGGCCAAGAGTATTCATCTAATTGTGCTTATGGGGGTTTGGCTCTTTCGGCTCCCTTCCCATCTGTCATATATCAAATTATTTTTTTTTGCCACAAAACACACACACACACACACACACACACACAGGTGTATTTAGCTCCACCACTACTATCACCAGGTAGCTCCACCACTACCATCACCAGGTAGCTCCAACACTACCATCACCAGGTAGCTCCACCACTACCATCACCAGGTAGCTCCACCACTACCATCACCAGGTAGCTCCACCACTACCATCACCAGGTAGCTACACCACTACCATCACCAGGTAGCTACACCACTACCATCACCAGGTAGCAACACCACTACCATCACCAGGTAGCTCCACCACTACCATCACCAGGTAGCTACATCACTACCATCGCCAGGTAGCTCCACCACTACGATCACCAGGTAGCTCCACCATTACAATCACCAGGTAGCTCCACCACTACCATCACCAGGTAGCTACATCACTACCATCACCAGGTAGCTCCACCACTACCATCACCAGGTAGCAACACCACTACCATCACCAGGTAGCTACAACACTACCATCACCAGGTAGCTACACCACTACCATCACCAGGTAGCAACACCACTACCATCACCTGGTAGCTACATCACTACCATCACCAGGTAGCTACAACACTACCATCACCAGGTAGCAACACCACTACAATCACCACGTAGCTACACCACTTCAATCACCAGGTAGCTACATCACTACCATCACCAGGTAGCTACAACACTACCATCACCAGGTAGCTACACCACTACAATCACCAGGTAGCTACACCACTTCAATCACCAGGTTGCTCCACCACTACAATCACCTGGTAGCTACACCACTACCATCACCAGGTAGCTACACCACTACCATCACCAGGTAGCTACACCACTACCATCACCTGGTAGCTACAACACTACAATCACCAGGTAGCTACACCACTACAATCACCACGTAGCAACACCACTACCATCACCAGGTAGCTACCCGACTACAATCACCAGGTAGCTGCTCCACAACAATCACCAGGTAGCTACACCACTAACATCACTAGGTAGCTACAACACTACCATCACCAGGTAGCTACACCATTACAATCACCAGGTAGCTGCTCCACTACAATCACCAGGTAGCTACACCACTACCATCACCAGGTAGCTACACCACTACTATCACCAGGTAGCTACACCACTACCATCACCAGGTATCTTCACCACTACCATCACCAGGTAGCTACACCACTACCATCACCAGGTAGCTACACCACTACCATCACCAGGTAGCTACACCACTACCATCACCAGCTAGCTACACCACTACCATCACCAGGTAGCTTCACCACTACCATCACAAGGTAGCTCCACCACTACAATCACCACGTAGCTACACCACTACAATCACCACGTAGCTCCACCACTACAATCACCAGGTAGCTCCACAACTACAATCACCAGGTAGCTCCACCACTACAATCACCACGTAGCTCCACCACTACAATCACCAGGTAGCTCCACAACTACAATCACCAGGTAGCTCCACCACTACAATCACCAGGTTGCTACACCACTACAATCACCAGGTAGCTCCACAACTACAATCACCAGGTAGCTCCACCACTACAATCACCAGGTAGCTACACCACTACCATCACCAGGTAGCTACACCACTACCATCACCAGGTAGCTACACCACTACCATCACCAGGTAGCTACAACACTACCATCACCAGGTAGCTCCACCACTACAATCACCTGGTAGCTGCCAGGTGCGTGTCGTATTTCTGCATGTTGTAACACATCTCATTTCCAAACATTAGCGATGAACAATACAGCAACAAATCAATAATATTCTGTAAAAAACAAAATACTTTTCAGAAATAATAAAACATAAATAATGAGTACTGATAGAATCAACTCCTCCATGATGATGGTGGTGGCAGTGGTGTGTCGTGTGTTGTGGTATGTCTGGGGTGTGGTCCAGGACCACCTCCGTCTGCGCCTCCTCTAGCGGCAGTACGACTCCAGCTGGCGGGGACTGTTGAGTAAAGTTCCCCTCTTGAAGGTGATCGTCCCTCCACGCCCCGGGACCTTCACGACCCCCTGGACCTGCTGGACCATGTCCAGTTGCTTCGTCACGGGCGTCCTCGAGGTGGTGGTCTGGTGGGCCTTCATTAGGACCCTTAGTATCCTTCTCAACCTGGACCCAGTTGAGTCCTAAGTGAAGGAGACGGAGTCGACGGGGCCACCTCCAGTGACCCCACCCGTGACAACACCCGTGACAACACCAGTGTCACACACTCTGCGCATAACACCACAGCCCGTGACTCCTGTGATCCGGGGCAGGCGTGTCGGGATACGACCCAGGTCACGACCCAGGTCACCTGTGACACAGACGTGGTGCTACAGGACACCACCTGAGGCATAATTGGTGTTGACCACCCCCGTGACTACATCCGTGACAACCCCTGTGACTATATCCATGACAACCCCTGTGACAACAGCAGTGACCACCCCCGAGACAACCCCTGTGACAACACCAGTGTCACACACTCTGCGCATAACACCGCAGCCCGTGACTCCCGTGATCCGGGGCAGGCGTGTAGGGATACGACCCAGGTCACGACCTAGATCACCCGTGACACAGACGTGGTGCTACAGGACACCACCTGTGGCATAATTGGTGGTGACAACCCCCGTGACCAGCACTGTGACCACACCCGTGACCACACCCGTGACTACCCCCGTGACTACCCCTGTGACTACACCAGTGTCACACACTCTGCGCATAACACCGTAGCCCGTGACTCCCGTGATCCGGGGCAGGCGTGTCGGGATACGACCCAGGTCACGACCCAGGTCACCCGTCACACAGACGTGGTGCTACAAGACACCACCTGAGGCATAATTGGTGGTGACCACCCCCGTGACTACATCCGTGACCACCCCCGTGACTACCCCTGTGACAACACCAGTGTCACACACTCTGCGCATAACACCGCAGCCCGTGACTCCCATGATCCGGGGCAGGCGTGTCGGGATTCGACCCAGGTCACCTGTGACACAGACGTGGTGCTACAGGACACCACCTGAGGCATAATTGGTGGTGACCACCCCCGTGACTACGTCCGTGACAACCCCCGTGACAACCCCCGTGACAACCCCTGTGACAACAGTGTCACACACTCTGCGCATAACACCGCAGCCCGTGACTCCCGTGATCCGGGGCAGGCGTGTCGGGATACAACCCAGGTCACGGCCCAGGTCACCTGTGACACAGACGTGGTGCTACAGGACACCACCTGTGGCATAATTGGTGGTGACCATTCCCGTGACTACATCCGTGACAACCCCCGTGACTACCCCTGTGACAACACCAGTGTCACACACTCTGCGCATAACACCGCAGCCCGTGGCTCCCATGATCCGGGGCAGTCTTGTCGGTATACGACCCAGGTCACGACCCAGGTCACCCGTGACACAGACGTGGTGCTACAGAACACCACCTGTGGCATAATTGGTGGTGACTACACCCGTGACTACATCCGTGACCACATCCGTGACTACCCCATTGACCACCCCTGTGACAACACCAGTGTCACACACTCTGCGCATAACACCGCAGCCCGTGACTCCCATGATCCGGGGCAGGCGTGTCGGGATACGACCCAGGTCACCTGTGACACAGACGTGGTGCTACAGGACACCACCTCAGTCATAATTGGTGGTGACCACCCAAGTGAGAACACCTGTTACTACCTCTGTGATCACCCACGTGAGAACACCCGTGACAACACCAATGTCACACACTCTGCGCATAACACCGCAGCCCGTGACTCCCGTGACCCGGGGCAGGCGGGGCAGGTCACGACCTCAGTGAACTACAGTTCGTGAACTGAGGGAGAACCTGGTGTAGGAACACCAGATTCCTACCTTAACACTTTGCCGTGGGGGACTAACACTTTGCCGTGGAGTGACTAACACTTTGCCGTGGAGGTGACTAACACGGCTTTGGTTTTGCTGCCCTCTCGCTCGCTAGGTTATGCAGGCCTCTCGCTCGCTCGGTTTTGCGGGCCTCTCGCTCGCTAAGTTTTGCCGTCCTCTCGCTCGCTCGGTTTTGCGGGCCTCTCACTTGCTCGGTTTTGCGGGCCTCTCGCTCGCTAAGATTTGCGGGCCTCTCGCTCGCTCTGTTTTGCGGGACTCTCGTTCGCTCTGTTTTGCGGGCCTCTCGCTCGCTCGGTTTTGCGGGCCTCTCGCTCGCTCGGTTTTGCGGGCTTCTCGCTCGCTCGGTTTTATGGGCCTCTCGCTCGCTCGGTTTTGCGGGCCTCTCGTTCGCTAAGTTTTGCGGGCCTCTCGCTCGCTCGGTTTTGCGGGCCTCTTACTCGCTCGGTTTTGTGAGGCTCTCTCTCGCTCTGTTTTGCGGGCCTCTCGCTCGCTCGGTTTTGCGGGCCTCTCGCTCGCTCGGTTTTGAGGGCCTCTCGCTCGCTCGGTTTTGCGGGCCTCTCGCTCGCTAGGTTTTGCGGGCCTCTCGCTCGCTAGGTTTTGCGGGCCTCTCGCTCACTAGGTTTTGCGGGCCTCTCGCTCGCTAGGTTTTGCGGGCCTCTCGCTCGCTCGGTTTTTCGGGCCTCTCGCTCACGCGGTTTTGAGGGCATACTGTTTTCGTGTTGTTAGTCACCCCCACGGCAAAGTGTTAGTCCCCCCATGGCAAGTTAAGTGTTAGTCCCCCAATTGCAAAGTGTTTGTCTCCCCTCCGCAAAGTGTTAGTCCCCCCCAACGGCAAAATGTTAGTCCCCCCAACGGCAAAGTGTTTGTCCCCCCACGGCAAAGTGTTTGTCCCCCCACGGCAAAGTGTTTGTCCTCCCACAGCAAAGTGTTATTCCCCCCCCCCCCCAACGGCAAAGTGTTATCCCCCCCCCCTCAACGGCAAAGTGTTAGGAGCGAATGGCCAAGAGTATTCATCTAATTGTGCTTATGGGGGTTTGGCTCTTTCGGCTCCCTTCCCATCTGTCATATATCAAATTATTTTTTTTTTGCCACAAAACACACACACACACACACACACACACACACACACACACACACACAGGTGTATTTAGCTCCACCACTACTATCACCAGGTAGCTCCACCACTACCATCACCAGGTAGCTCCAACACTACCATCACCAGGTAGCTCCACCACTACCATCACCAGGTAGCTCCACCACTACTATCACCAGGTAGCTACATCACTACCATCACCAGGTAGCTCCACCACTACCATCACCAGGTAGCTACATCACTACCATCACCAGGTAGCAACACCACTACCATCACCTGGTAGCAACATCACTACCATCACCAGGTAGCTACAACACTACCATCACCAGGTAGCAACACCACTACAATCACCACGTAGCTACACCACTTCAATCACCAGTGTTGGGGTTTCACCTCTCTTCACTCTAGTCTGGGGTGAGCAATAGTTATGCTCAGAGTCACTCACCGTAGCCCTGCAGGTCTTCACTCGATCCTCACGGCGCCACTGCACGCCAGGAGAGTCTCCCAGTCAATCTTAACAGCCTCTTATTAAGAAAGAGTGAGAACACGACTCGTTCACTTGACTGTCGTGTGCCCTCCTCAACAATCGGGCACTACGGTTAACCACAAGGTCGCCAACTGGTGTTTTAGGTGGCCAGTAACACCATCAGTGGACTGGTGGAATTAGTGGTTGCCTTGGCAAGGTCCCACTCAAAAGAACAGGAATCAAGCAGGTACTTATTGTTATCACTCTATGCTTACCGGTATAATATAGCCACAAGATCAATGGAGGGGATGATATAAACACAAAGATGGTTTTGTATTTTACTTAAAATGTATGAAAGATGTCACAAGGCCAAACAATAATCAATAAATCAACTGATCCTGACGCGGCCGGTAATTCCCACGAATAGTATTCGATCACTAGGGGGCAACACCTCCCCCCCCCCTCATCAAGTGTCAAGAACAGCTGATCGCCTGGCCTCTCCGCGCGAAAGCTTTGCTTGTTTTCTAGATTCACGCGCGCTGTTTCTTTAACTTCTCTAATATTACTATGAAACTCGCACACTCGATATTGGCACAAATAGACCGTATCACTTGGTTACACTGTACTCAGGCTCAAACAGTCTTTTCTACAATCAATGCTACCATGACTCACTGTAATGGTCTTACACTGTTATTCATCCAACAATATATTATGACATATTAACACTGGAGTTTTCAGTACTTTCTCTCGTGGGCGATAACGCAATAATTCACTGTACTCACAAACGACTTATCACTGCATGAACATAGCATATATAATGTAGATACATCAAATATCAATACATGGAAAATAAATTATTTCTGGGCACACAACCTAACTTTCGAATACTGGCATAATATTATATATAATTTTCCACCATATGTTCATATCAAAATCTATAGAAAGATATACACAACACAGTAAATTTATCACTTGTTCCTGGTGCCTGTACACACCAATAATGAGCATGAATATTACAAGTACTCTTGATAGTACTGTCTAGCACACTGGTGCTTTACCGTGACATGGGTGAGACTTGCTCACGACATATAAAATCCTCAGACTAGATAATATAGCCGAATAACATAGCTAACTAAAGGGGAATGGGGAGGGAACTAGAAACACCTACTTCAACCTATCCTCCGATGAGAGTCGAGATGTAGCTCCTGGTCCTCGTGTCGGGAACGCCCCCACACTACACGTCGTCGTGTCCTACCAGAGCCTCTCGTCGTCCCACCGTTTAGCGCGTCGTCTCCGTGCCTCCTCACTGCAGGTCCGTCCTCCTTCTTGACTTCTTGAAGGTTGGAGTCGGTCTCCTGGCCGTCGTCTTCTCCCAGCAACGGCTGTCGCCTACGTCTCAGCTACAGTCGTCCGGTTTCCCCAAATAGTCCTCTCTTCCTCAGCTACCCAGTGGCTCTGTCAGCCACTACGCTGTCACGAACTGGTGAATTGCCACAGACGTCACATACGTCACTGCACGGCTTCACTGCTTCTGGCACAGTACCTGACTGGAGCACTTGTTGCTCAAATAACCGTCAATTCCCTCTTCTGGTTCAACACATGAACTAGGGAAGACTTCTCAGAGTACTGGCGGACTTCAGGTGACGCGTAAATCCACGGGAGCGGGAAACAACTGTCCAACTGACAGGACCAACCGTCGCACGTCCGACCTCTATGACGTGTCGTGTCTGACTGATGGCGCCAGAGTGGCGCGCGGCCTGGACCCCCTTCCTTCGTGACGTCACTTTCGCTACGGGAAGTTTTCATTGGCTCCCGGTGCCACATTGCTGTCGGTGACCAATCCGGTGCCACTGACGTCACACGGTTTTGGCGGGAGATCAGGGAGGCAAGCGCCATCTTGGCTCCCTAAAGGGCCTATACCACAGGCCAAAATATTACTATTTCACAAATTTCTCGGCTCTCCGAGAACACTTCACTCTCTCCCATATATCAAATTGTAGCCTGCAACGTAGAGAACGCTTGGGAAAAGTAGACATGACTCTTACTCCAGGCGTGGGAGAATTATAAGGGGGGGAACACCGTCACACCAGGTAGCTACATCACTACCATCACCAGGTAGCTACAACACTACCATCACCAGGTAGCTACACCACTACAATCACCAGGTAGCTACACCACTTCAATCACCAGGTAGCTCCACCACTACAATCACCTGGTAGTTACACCACTACCATCACCAGGTAGCTACACCACTACCTTCACCAGGTAGCTACACCACTACAATCACTAGGTAGCTACACCACTACAATCACCACGTAGCAACACGACTACCATCACCAGGTAGCTACACGACTACAATCACCAGGTAGCTGCTCCACTACAATCACCAGGTAGCTACACCACTACCATCACTAGGTAGCTACACCACTACCATCACCAGGTAGCTACACCACAACCATCACCAGGTAGCTACACCACTACCATCACCAGGTAGCTACACCACTACCATCACCAGGTAGCTACACCACTACAATCACCAGGTAGCAACACCACTACCATCACCAGGTAGCTACCCGACTACAATCACCAGGTAGCTGCTCCACTACAATCACCAGGTAGCTACACCACTACCATCACTAGGTAGCTACACCACTACCATCACCAGGTAGCTACACCACTACCATCACCAGGTAGCTCCACCACTACCATCACCAGGTAGCTACACCACTACCATCACCAGGTAGCTACATCACTACCATCACCAGGTAGCTACACCACTACCATCACCAGGTAGCTACACCACTACCATCACCAGGTAGCTACATCACTACCATCACCAGGTAGCAACACCACTACCATCACCAGGTAGCTACAACACAACCATCACCAGTTAGCTCCACCACTACCATCACCAGGTAGCTCCACAACTACCATCACCAGGTAGCTACACCACTACCATCACCAGGTAGCTACACCACTACCATCACCAGGTAGCTACAACACTACCATCACCAGGTAGCTCCACCACTACCATCACCAGGTAGCTACACCACTACCATCACTAGGTAGCTACTCCACTACCATCACCAGGTAGCTACACCACTACCATCACCAGGTAGCTACACCAATACTATCACCAGGTAGCTACACCACTACCATCACCAGGTAGCTACAACACTACCATCACCAGGTAGCTCCACCACTACAATCACCAGGTAGCTCCACCACTACAATCACCACGTAGCTACACCACTACAATCACCACGTAGCTCCACCACTACAATCACCAGGTAGCTCCACAACTACAATCACCAGGTAGCTCCACCACTACAATCACCACGTAGCTACACCACTACAATCACCAGGTAGCTACTCCACTACAATCACCAGGTAGCTGCCAGGTGCGTGTCGTATTTCTGTATGTTGTAACACATCTCATTTCCAAACATTAGCGATGAACAATACAGCAACAAATTAATAATATTCTGTAAAAAACAAAATACTTTTCAGAAATAATAAAACATAAATAATGAGTACTGATAGAATCAACTCCTCCATGATGATGGTGGTGGCGGTGGTGTGTCGTGTGTTGTGGTACGTCTGGGGTGTGGTCCAGGACCACCTCCGTCTGCGCCTCCTCTAGCGGCAGTACGACTCCAGCTGGCGGGGACTGTTGAGTAAAGTCCCCCTCTTGAAGGTGTTCGTCCCTCCACGCCTCGGGACCTTCACGACCCCCTGGACCTGCTGGACCATGTCCAGTTGCTTCGTCACGGGCGTCCTCGAGGTGGCGGTCTGGTGGGCCTTCATCAGGACCCTTAGTATCCTTCTCGACCTGGAACCAGTTGAGTCCTAAGTGAAGGAGTCGGAGTCGACGGGGCCACCTCCAGTGACCCCACCCATGACAACACCAGTGTCACACACTCTGCGCATAACACCACAGCCCGTGACTCCCGTGATCCGGGGCAGGCTTGTCGGGATACGACCCAGGTCACGACCCAGGTCACCTGTGACACAGACGTGGTGCTACAGGACACCACCTGAGGCATAATTGGTGTTGACCACCCCCGTGACTACATCCGTGACTACCCCTGTGACTACATCCGTGACAACCCCTGTGACAACAGCAGTGACCACCCCTGTGACAACCCCTGTGAAAACACCAGTGTCACACACCCTGCGCAAAACACTGCAGCCCGTGACTCCGGTGATGCGGGGCAGGCGTGTAGGGATACGACCCAGGTCACGACCTAGATCACCCATGACACAGACGTGGTGCTACAGGACACCACCTGAGGCATAATTGGTGGTGACCACCCCCGTGACTACATCCGTGACCACCCCCGTGACTACCCCTGTGACAACACCAGTGTCACACACTCTGCGCATAACATCGCAACCCGTGACTCCCATGATCCGTGGCAGGCGTGTCGGAATACGACCTAGGTCACGTCCCAGGTCACCTGTGACACAGACGTGGTGCTACAGGACACCACCTGAGGCATAATTGGTGGTGACCACCCCCGTGACTACATCCGTGACCACCCCCGTGACTACATCCGTGACCACCCCCGTGACTACCCCTGTGACAACACCAGTGTCACGCACTCTGCGCATAACACCGCAGCCCGTGACTCCCATGATCCGGGGCAGGCTTGTCGGTATACTACCCAGGTCACGACCCAGGTCACCCGTGACACAGACGTGTTGCTACAGAACACCACCTGTGGCATAATTGGTGGTGACTACACCCGTGACTACCCCATTGACCACCCATGTGACAACACCAGTGTCACACACTCTGCGCGTAACACCGCAGCCCGTGACTCCCATGATCCGGGGCAGGCGTGTCGGTATACGACCCAGGTCACGACCCAGGTCACCCGTGACACAGACGTGTTGCTACAGGACACCACCTGTGGCATAATTGGTGGTGACTACACCCGTGACTACATCCGTGACTACCCCATTGACCACCCCTGTGACAACACCAGTGTCACACACACTGCGCATAACACCGCAGCCCGTGTCTCCCATGAACCGGGGCAGTCGTGTCGGGATACGACCTAGGTCACGACCCAGGTCACCTGTGACACAGACGTGGTGCTACAGGACACCACCTCAGGCATAATTGGTGGTGACCACTATTATAGACTGTGGGTTGGTTATTGTCGTCGTTGATCCTTCTCTATGGACAACCCAACCCACAACTCGGTAGAGTGCTTATACTAGGAGATCACCCTTGGCACTTCTGGCTCTTGGAGAGGGGCTCAACGTCACACGTTTAGGGGATGCGGCTCCATCGCTTAGCCTCGTTGTCACGTGCACACACCCACTCGAGCCGCTGTGACTCCCCACTCTCTCCTTATGAGGTATGATCTCCTCAATCCCCTATGACTTACTAGTATTACCTCTTACCCTGTCCACAGCAGTGGTTCTTGGTTCTTTGTCTCTCTCTCTCCTTCTTTACTACCTCCTGGGAAGCCTCACTAGGACAAGGGCAAACACCAGCAAATTGGAATACATTTACTGGACAGAGCACATACACGATACATACACACATATAATAATAATGAATCCCATACTCTATACTATTACAATCAGGTTGCTCTCCAACACCATCAGAACTCTACCATCAGCTTATCAAGTGGTATCCTATCTCCTGGTTCACCACCTGATACTATCAACCTCCTCAAGTTGGTCAAGTCTACATACACTGTTGCACCATCAGCAAGATAATATATATATATATATATATAGAAAATCAGCATTTGAACGCAATAACATATATCAGTATAAATGTTCATTGATACGCAACAATGATCAATCGATCACTGTCAGTCCTGGAACGCATACATCTGTAGGTAATCCAGCCTACGACTGTAACTCTAAACTTCAGTATAAAACCCTCCTTGACATAAGAATGCAAACAGTCACTCACCTCTCACTGCGTCTTGCACACTAATGACAACCAAACACTATCAACTCCCTACAAGTAATCCACCAGAACTTCCCCTTCCACCTCTGGAAGTTCACTACCCTAATATCTTTAGGTTCTTCCGGGCTTCACTACCAGGATCCTCTGCAGCTCCTCCAGGCTGCTATCATGAAGTTTCCTTGAGCAACTACGGTGCTTCACCCTTCTGCTAGGTTCCTCCACAGCTCTCTTGGCTGCTACACCATGAAGTTTCCTCGAGCAACTATGGTGCTTCACCACCTCTACAGAAGCACGTGACACTCCTCTTCACTGCTTCTCCTCACAGCTCGAGGTCCTCTGCTTCACTACCTTGGAGTCTCATCAGCTACTTCATCTGCTGGCTTCGAAGTTCTCAGCAACTTCTTCCCCAAAGACAAACCTGCAACCCATCGACACTCCAATAAAATTGTTTCCCCTTTGACACATAAACAAAAATAATCACACAATATGTTTGCCTCCAACCTCTATCTGTTCTCTACATACAGTGAGAGTGGACTCCCCCGTTTTGGGCGGGTCCATACTCCACCTCGCCTGGCGGCGGTCCTCACTCGCTGGGAGGGTCTTCCTCCGTCAGGAGCAAGGCTCCCTCAGTCGCCCGCCAGCGCTTAGAGGGGATGGACGTCGCTCCGTTTTCCTCCCTCTCCACTCTCTTATTTCAGGCCTTCTGCCTTATTAGAACATGTCTAACTTATAAATACACATCGCTACTGTCGCTGGGCACACGACCAACTACAAGCAATCACTATGAACTGGCGTATATCGTGCTTACCACAGATCGTCTGGTCGAGGGCGCTTCTTCCTCTGACGAGGCTTGGTCAGGGCGCTCCACGGCCCACAATAATGCCTTCGGGCGGCTTAATATTCACTAATTATCGCCCACGACTTGAGACCACACGTCCCCAGCTCGATTCCACAGCTGGTACGTCTGCACACTTCTCTTCTCTTTGAGATATATCACTAGGGGTTCCCTTCTGACGGGAGCTCAACGGAGCGCAGCTTTTCCCCTGCGATGTCTGGCACTCAAGTGAGGTCAAAGCCCCTCCAAAAGCGAGCCTCACGCCTCCAGCAAAATGTCCACATCTCCTAGCCAGTCATTTATCTGTTTTCTTCTTCATTGCCCATAATCTCAAATTGTTATACATATCCAAGCAACTATTTTACATATGCGTTATCACCTCAATATTTGCTAGACCTTCTAATCAGGTCAGGCTTGATGAATAACTCTCAAGGAGGGAGACTCGTTTCTCCTGTAGGCTGAGATCATAACACTCCCCTCCCCTTATTTTTGAGAGTTATTCCAGTGGCAAAGCTCGGGATAATACATCAGCCACCACACTGTCTCGTTCTTCACCCGATATACTCTCTTAGGAGTCTACAATTAATTCGTTGCACCTTGCAACATCTAGCTCACAACGTGCCAGAAACATGATCTTCTCATAAACGATCTGACCTCTCTGACACCCTCTTAGCTAGGCTGTCCTCCTTGAACGCCTGCACTCCATCGGTCCACTCTACTTACTGTCTCCACCCTCCGTTTCCTCGTCTTCTTCTCTTCACGTCCAGAGTCAGACATCTACTGTCTGTACCTCCTCTGTCGTCTTCACACTTCCATCTACTGCCATTATACTTTCGTCTCCTGTCATCATACTTCACTTCCCCGTCTTCACCGACGCTCCTCCCTTTCGTCTCCTCATTTATCCGAGACCTCATCCCGTTTGACCTCCATCGAGTCCTCGGCTTTCTTCTATTCATCCATGCTTGCATCATCATCCTCTTCTCACAGCTCTCACCTCTATACAACTCCCTTTCTTCTCCTTCAACTCTTCTTCGTTCCCTAAAAGTTTCTTCGAGCACTGTACTACATACAACAGCACTCGACCGTACATGTCGCTCTACCTCTCCTAGAGTGCTCGTAAGCATCTCTCCACACATACTGTCTCTTCTCCTTTCATTTCCTCGGCTATTACTCTTCTTCACTATCTCTCCTCCTCGTTTTCAGTGAAACATGTCAACTCTTGACATCTCAAACAACTTAACTCACCTATCCCTATGCCTCTGTGCTCGTGGACAACTTGACGCTCTACTTCCGTCCTCAGTCTGTCCACATCTTTCCTCATTCCTACTCAGCACAGTTGCATTCACCTTCCGACTCTTAATTTCAGCAGTCTGGGCTCTACTCAGGTCCGCTCTCTTCACATGATTCTTCTTCGGCTGGGCCATCTTCACTTTTGACCTCACCGAGACTTCATTTTCCTGGGCTGGACCTTCATCAAATAGCCGTGCTATATCTACATCGATCTCTTCCACCGGCTGAATCGACACTGTCTCATCTTCTCCAGCGTCTTCCTCGTCGGCCACCTCTGTCTTCATCACTACCGAGACAGGGTACTCAATGGCTTGGCGGTCTCCTGACTCATCTCCTCGGATGTCAGTCAGGTTCACACTCTCAGGTGTCCCACCCGTGCCGTGGCCTTCTGGGCACTCCTCTGGCACAGTCTCCGCCATGACTCTTGGCAACACCTTTGTCCCGCACAAGTCATTCCCCAGGATCACTTGGACTCCTGGAACAGGTATGTCGGGGCACACTCCCAACATCACCTCTGCCGACACATATTCCGACCTTAGCTGGACAGTACAAACGGGCATGTCACTCTCCGACAATAACCCATATACTCTCATCTTACTCCTGCCAGCTAACCGTCGATCATTCCCAATCAGGCTTCTCGTAATCAAGCTCTGATTAGCTCCGGTATCTCTTAAGATACCAACTTCTACCTCAGGTTGGCTTCCTATTCTGATCCAACCTTTGCTCATGAACGGCCTATACCTCTCGTTCACTAAGTTCGCTCTCTGTGGTTTGTCTCGGAACACATTTGTATATTTACTTTTGGGGTCACACATGACCAGGGTCACAACTCTTTTGCCCTGCCTACAATCTCGCATTACGTGACCCAATCCGTTACAATTGTAACATCTCATCTGGGAGAAGTCTCTTCTATATGTACCAGAGTAGTTCTGACTTTGTCCACTCGCATGAGAATTCCTCGGGCCAGGTACACTACTTGCACTCTGTGGGGTTTTACTGGACTCTCGATTTCCTGGATAACGATTAGCTTCTCGTTTAGCTCCTTCATCTTCACTTTCGGACGAAGTGCGCGACCCACTCTTCTGAATTTTAGGGTACTTACTTTTATCTGCCCATTTATCAAAATTTTTCTCACCCCAGACTCTTCTGGGTCTTTCATAATTTCTTCCTCCCCAGACTCCACTGGGTCTGCCATTGCTGCGTCTCACCTCATTCTGCACTCTGTTCTCCCTCAAGCTCTTGTATGCTTCAGTAATCATATCTGCCGTATCTGCGGCATCTTTCACCTCCTTTATCCGTGCTTCTTGGATCTTGAACTTTGTTTCGGGATGCATCATCTCCAAGAACTTCTCCATGACCATCAGTTGCTTCAGGTCAGCGTAAGATCCAACTCCAGCAGCCTCAATCCACTTCTGGAATCGTCTTTCCAGATCTCTTGCTGTCTCAGCAAAAGTACACGCTCCAACTTTGATCATCTCTCTGAAGCGCTTCCTATAAGCTTCTGGGGTTAACTGAAACGAGCGCAATATGCTGCTCTTTACCGTGGCATAATCCCGGCACTCTTCCAGTGACAATTGGGTGTATGCCTCCCTGGCTGCACCGGTCAATCTTAACTGGACCAGCTGGGCCCATTCCTCCTGTGGCCACTCCTTGATGCTGGCTACTTTTTCAAAGTGCTCGAAAAAGCTCTCTGCCTCTTCGGGAACAAACAAGGGAATGTCCTTCTCCCTAACCCTAACATCTGGTCGGTGTGATACCTGGGTGGTGCTCTCTGGCAACCCATGTTCAATCCTTTGCTCAGCCAAGGTTCTATTCGCTACTATCTGCATTTGTTTTGTTCTCTCTTTTTCTTTTTCGACTTGGGCTTTTTCTTTCTCCTGTTCCAACTCCAGTTCTCTTACTCTGGTTTTCTCTTTTTCTATTTCCAGTCTGGTTTTCTCTTTTTCCTTCTCGGCTTCATTTTTCATCTGGAGTTCTAATTTCATCTTTTCCAGCTGGAACTGTCTCTCCTTGTCCTCACGCTGCATCTGGAGCTCTAACTGGAATCTCTCCAAGCTCCTATTTCGGCTACTCCTGCTACTGCGGCTACTCTTGCTGCTCCTACTCGATCCTTGGGATCTCACTTCATCCTGCCCATCATCCTCCTTTCCACTTTCAGCTCCTTTTTGGGCTCCTTGCTCTGCTGCTTCATTTTTGGCTCTTAACTGCCTCAGGATCTCATCCTTCATCCCAGCTTAGATGCTTTCAACCTAATGCCACATTTTTCTGCTATTTGTTTCAATTGATCCCTCGTGCAACCTTCCAAGTCCTCAGGCTTGCCTGACTCCACAAACGCTTGCACCTTATCCATCTTTGTCCTGTGAGTCTTCCCAAGAGAGAGAATATACACCTGCGGTCACACAGTTTATCTATTTCAGCAAGGGTGTACAAATTCACTCTTGGACAGGGTGTGGGTGTGTCAGTTCACTCTCCCGGACACAGGCCCCCAATTTATTATAGACTGTGGGTTGGTTATTGTCGTCGTTGATCCTTCTCTATGGACAACCCAACCCACAACTCGGTAGAGTGCTTATACTAGGAGATCACCCTTGGCACTTCTGGCTCTTGGAGAGGGGCTCAACGTCACACGTTTAGGGGATGCGGCTCCAACGCTGAGCCTCGTTGTCACGTGCACACACCCACTCGAGCCACTGTGACTCCCCACTCTCTCCTTATGAGGTATGATCTCCTCAATCCCCTATGACTTACTAGTATTACCTCTTACCCTGTCCACAGCAGTGGTTCTTGGTTCTTTCTCTCTCTCTCTCCTTCTTTACTACCTCCTGGGAAGCCCCACTAGGACAAGGGCAAACACCAGCAAATTGGAATACATTTACTGGACAAAGCACATACACGATACATACACACATATAATAATAATGAATCCCATACTCTATACTATTACAATCAGGTTGCTCTCCAACACCATCAGAACTCTACCATCAGCTTATCAAGTGGTATCCTATCTCCTGGTTCACCACCTGATACTATCAACCTCCCCAAGTTGGTCAAGTCTACATACACTGTTGCACCATCAGCAAGATAATATATATATATATATATATATATATATATATATATATATATATATATATATATATATATATATATATATATATATATATATATATATAAAATCAGCATTTGAATGCAATAACACATATCAGTATAAATGTTCATTGATACGCAACAATGATCAATCGATCACTGTCAGTCCTGGAACGCATACATCTGTAGGTAATCCAGCCTACGACTGTAACTCTAAACTTCAGTATAAAACCCTCCTTGACATAAGAATGCAAACAGTCACTCACCTCTCACTGCGTCTTGCACACTAATGACAACCAAACACTATCAACTCCCTACAAGTAATCCACCAGAACTTCCCCTTCCACCTCTGGAAGTTCACTACCCTAATATCTTTAGGTTCTTCCGGGCTTCACTACCAGGATCCTCTGCAGCTCCTCCAGGCTGCTATCATGAAGTTTCCTTGAGCAACTACGGTGCTTCACCCTTCTGCTAGGTTCCTCCACAGCTCTCTTGGCTGCTACACCATGAAGTTTCCTCGAGCAACTATGGTGCTTCACCACCTCTACAGAAGCACGTGACACTCCTCTTCACTGCTTCTCCTCACAGCTCGAGGTCCTCTGCTTCACTACCTTGGAGTCTCATCAGCTACTTCATCTGCTGGCTTCGAAGTTCTCAGCAACTTCTTCCCCAAAGACAAACCTGCAACCCATCGACACACCAATAAAATTGTTTCCCCTTTGACACATAAACAAAAATAATCACACAATATGTTTGCCTCCAACCTCTATCTGTTCTCTACATACAGTGAGAGTGGACTCCTCCGTTTTGGGCGGGTCCATACTCCACCTCGCCTGGCGGCGATCCTCACTCGCTGGGAGGGTCTTCCTCCGTCAGGAGCCAGGCTCCCTCAGTCGCCCGCCAGCGCTCAGAGGGGATGGACGTCGCTCCGTGTTCCTCCCTCTCCACTCTCTTATTTCAGGCCTTCTGCCTTATTAAAACATGTCTAACTTATAAATAAACATCGCTACTGTCGCTGGGCACACGACCAACTACAAGCAATCACTTTGAACTGGCGTATATCGTGCTTACCACAGATCGTCTGGTCGAGGGCGCTTCTTCCTCTGACGAGGCTTGGTCAGGGCGCTCCACGGCCCACAATAATGCCTTCGGGCGGCTTAATATTCACTAATTATCGCCCACGACTTGAGACCACACGTCCCCAGCTTGATTCCACAGCTGGTACGTCTGCACACTTCTCTTCTCTTTGAGATATATCACTAGGGGTTCCCTTCTGACGGGAGCTCAACGGAGCGCGGCTTTTCCCCTGCGATGTCTGGCACTCAAGTGAGGTCAAAGCCCTTCCAGAAGCGAGCCTCACGCCTCCAGCAAAATGTCCACATCTCCTAGCCAGTCATTTATCTGTTTTCTTCTTCATTGCCCATAATCTCAAATTGTTATACATATCCAAGCAACTATTTTACATATGCGTTATCACCTCAATATTTGCTAGACCTTCTAATCAGGTCAGGCTTGATGAATAACTCTCAAGGAGGGAGACTCGTTTCTACTGTAGGCTGAGATCATAACACCACCCAAGTGACAACACCTGTTACCACCTCCGTGATCACCCACGTGAGAACACCCGTGACAACACCAGTGTCACACACTCTGTGCATAACACTGCAGCCCGAGACTCCCGTGACCCGGGGCAGGTGGGGCAGGTCACGACCTCAGTGAACTACAGTTCGTGAACTGAGGAAGAACCTGGAGTAGGAACACCAGATTCCTACCTTAACACTTTGCCGTGGGGGACTAACACTTTGCCGTGGAGTGACTAACACTTTGCCGTGGAGGTGACTAACACGGCCTTGGTTTTGCGGGCCTCTCGCTCGATAGGTTATGCAGGCCTCTCGCTCGCTCGGTTTTGCGGGCCTTTCGCTCGCTCAGTTTTGCGGGCCTCTCGCTCGCTCGGTTTTGCGGGCCTCTCGCTCGCTAAGTTTTGCGGGCCTCTCGCTCGCTAAGTTTTGCGGGCCTCTCGCTCGCTCTGTTTTGCGGGACTCTCGCTCGCTCTGTTTTGTTGGCCTCTCGCTCGCTCGGTTTTGCGGGCCTCTCGCTCGCTCGGTTTTGCGGGCCTCTCGCTCGCTCGGTTTTGCGGCCTCTCGCTCGCTAAGTTTTGCGGGCCTCTCACTCGCTCGGTTTTGCGGGCCTCTCGCTCGCTCTGTTTTGCTGGCCTCTCGCTCGCTCGGTTTTGCGGGCCTCTCGCTCACTAAGTTTTGCGGGCCTCTCACTCGCTCGGTTTTGCGGGCCTCTCGCTCGCTCTGTTTTGCTGGCCTCTCGCTCGCTCGGTTTTGCGGGCCTCTCGCTCACTAAGTTTTGCGGGCCTCTCACTCGCTCGGTTTTGCGGGCCTCTCGCTCGCTCGGTTTTGCGGGGCTCTCGCTCGCTCGGTTTTGCGGGCCTCTCGCTCGCTCGGTTTTGCTGGCCTCTCGCTCGCTCGGTTTTGAGGGCCTCTCGCTCGCTCTGTTTTGCGGGCGTCTCGCTCGCTCGGTTTTGCGGGCCTCTCGCTCGCTCGGTTTTGCGGGCCTCTCGCTCGCTCGGTTTTGAGGGCCTCTCGCTCGCTCTGTTTTGCGGGCGTCTCGCTCGCTCGGTTTTGCGGGCCTCTCGCTCGCTCGGTTTTGCGGGCCTCTCGCTCGCTCGGTTTTGAGGGCCTCTCGCTCGCTTGGTTTTGCGGGCCTCTCGCTCGCTAGGTTTTGCGGGCCTCTCGCTCACTTGGTTTTGCGGGCCTCTCGCTCACAAGGTTTTGCGGGTCTCTCGCTCGCTAGGTTTTTGCGGGCCTCTCGCTCGCTAGGTTTTGCGGACCTCTCGCTCGCTAGGTTTTGCGGGCCTCTCGCTCGCTCGGTTTTGAGGGCCTCTCGCTCGCTCTGTTTTGCGGGCGTCTCGCTCGCTCGGTTTTGCGGGCCTCTCGCTCGCTCGGTTTTGCGGGCCTCTCGCTCGCTCGGTTTTGAGGGCCTCTCGCTCGCTCGGTTTTGCGGGCCTCTCGCTCGCTAGGTTTTGCGGGCCTCTCGCTCACTAGGTTTTGCGGGCCTCTCGCTCACAAGGTTTTGCGGGTCTCTCGCTCGCTAGGTTTTTGCGGGCCTCTCGCTCGCTAGGTTTTGCGGACCTCTCGCTCGCTAGGTTTTGCGGGCCTCTCGCTCGCTCGGTTTGGCGGGCCTCTCGCTCACGCGGTTTTGAGGGCATACTGTTTGCGTGTTGTTAGTCACCCCCACGGCAAAGTGTTAGTCCCCCCATGGCAAGTTAAGTGTTAGTCCCTCAATTGCAAAGTGTTTGTCCCCTTTCCGCAAAGTGTTAGTCCCCCCCAATGGCAAAGTGTTAGTCCACCCAACGGCAAAGTGTTTGTCCCCCCGCGGCAAAGTGTTTGTCCCCCCACGGCAAAGTGTTTGTCCTCCCACAGCAAAGTGTTATTTCCCCCCCCCCCCCCAACGGCAAAGTAATATTCCCCCCCCCCCCCCCTCAACGGCAAAGTGTTAGGAGCGAGTGGCCAAGAGTATTCATCTAATTGTGCTTATAGGGGTTTGGCTCTTTCGGCTCCCTTCCCATCTGTCATATATCATATTATTTTTTTTTTTTTGCCACAAAACACACACACACACACACACACACACACACACACACACACACACACACACACACACACACACACACACACACACACACACACACACACACACACACATACATGTCAATGTTTGCAGATGACGCAAAATTAATGAGAAGAGTTGTGACAGACGAGGATTGTAGGATCCTCCAAGAGGACTTAAACAGGCTGCAGAGATGGTCAGGGAAATGGCTACTGGAGTTTAACACCAGTAAATGTAATGTTATGGAAATGGGATCAGGTGACAGGAGACCAAAGGGACAGTACACAATGAAGGGGAACAGCCTACCTGTAACGATTCGAGAAAGAGACCTGGGAGTGGATGTGACACCTAATCTAACTCCTGAGGCACATATAAATAGGATAACGACAGCAGCGTACTCTACACTGGCGAAAATTAGAACTTCATTCAGAAACCTAAATGAGGAAGCTTTTAGAGCGCTTTACACTGCCTACGTGAGACCCGTCTTAGAGTATGCCGCACCATCATGGAGCCCCCACCTGAAGAAACACATAAAGAAACTGGAGAAGGTTCAGAGGTTTGCGACGAGGCTTGTCCCAGAGCTACGAGGGATGGGATATGAAAAGCGGCTGAAGGAACTGAACCTTACGACACTAGAGAAAAGAAGGGAGAGAGGAGATATGATAGGGACATATAAAATACTCATGGGAATTGACAAAGTGGAAATAGATGAAATGTTCACACGTAATAATAACAGAACGAGGGGACATGGGTGGAAACTGGAAACTCAGATGAGTCACAGAGATGTTAGGAAGTTTTCTTTTAGCGTGAGAGTAGTAGAAAAATGGAATGCACTTGGGGAACAGGTTGTGGAAGCAAATACTATTCATACTTTTAAAACTAGGTATGATAGGGAAATGGGACAGGAGTCATTGCTGTAAACAACCGATAGCTAGAAAGGCGGGATCCAAGAGTCAATGCTCGATCCTGCAAGCACATGTAGGTGAGTACATATAGGTGAGTACACACACAGGTGTATTTAGCTCCACCACTACTATCACCAGGTAGCTCCACCACTACCCTCACCAGGTAGCTCCAACACTACCATCACCAGGTAGCTCCATCACTACCATCACCAGGTAGCTCCACCACTACCATCACCAGGTAGCTCCACCACTACCATCACCAGGTAGCTACACCACTACCATCACCAGGTAGCAACACCACTACAATCACCAGGTAGCTACAACACTACCATCACCAGGTAGCTGCACGACTACCATCACCAGGTAGCTCCACCACTACCATCACCAGGTAGCT
Source organism: Procambarus clarkii (assembly GCF_040958095.1). Lineage (NCBI taxonomy): Eukaryota > Metazoa > Arthropoda > Malacostraca > Decapoda > Cambaridae > Procambarus > Procambarus clarkii. The sequence continues at coordinate 61,317,059 of NC_091153.1, forward strand.
ACATCACTACCATCACCAGGTAGCTCCACCACTACCATTACCAGGTAGCTCCACCACTACAATCACCAGGTAGCTCCACCACTACCATCACCAGGTAGCTACATCACTACCATCACCAGGTAGCTCCACCACTACCATCACCAGGTAGCTACATCACTACCATCACCAGGTAGCAACACCACTACCATCACCAGGTAGCTACAACACTACCATCACCAGGTAGCTACACCACTACCATCACCAGGTAGCAACACCACTACCATCACCTGGTAGCTACATCACTACCATCACCAGGTAGCTACAACACTACCATCACCAGGAAGCTCCACCACTACCATCACCAGGTAGCTCCACCACTACCATCACCAGGTAGCTCCACCACTACCATCACCAGGTAGCTACACCACTACCATCACCAGGTAGCAACACCACTACCATCACCAGGTAGCTACAACACTACCATCACCAGGTAGCTACACCACTACCATCACCAGGTAGCAACACCACTACCATCACTTGGAAGCAACATCACTACCATCACCAGGTAGCTACAACACTACCATCACCAGGTAGCTATACCACTACAATCACCAGGTAGCTACACCACTTCAATCACCAGGTAGCTCCACCACTACAATCACCTGGTAGCTACACCAATACCATCACCAGGTAGCTACACCACTACCATCACCAGGTAGCTACACCACTACAATCACCAGGTAGCTACACCACTACAATCACCACGTAGCAACACAACTACCATCACCAGGTAGCTACACGACTACAATCACCAGGTAGCTGCTCCACTACAATCACCAGGTAACTACACCACTACCATCACTAGGTAGCTACACCACTACCATCACCAGGTAGCTACACCACTACCATCACCAGGTAGCTACACCACTACCATCACCAGGTAGCTACACCACTACCATCACCAGGTAGCTACACCACTACAATCACCACGTAGCAACACCACTACCATCACCAGGTAGCTACCCGACTAAAATCACCAGGTAGCTGCTCCACTACAATCACCAGGTAGCTACACCACTACCATCACTAGGTAGCTACACCACTACCATCACCAGGTAGCTACACAACTACCATCACCAGGTAGCTCCACCACTACCATCACCAGGTAGCTACACCACTACTATCACCAGGTAGCTTCATCACTACCATCACCAGGTAGCTACACCACTACCATCACCAGGTAGCTACACCACTACCATCACCAGGTAGCTACATCACTACCATCACCAGGTAGCTACACCACTACCATCACCAGGTAGCTACACCACTACCATCACCAGGTAGCTACACCACTACCATCACCAGGTAGCTACACCACTACCATCACCAGGTAGCTACACCACTACCATCACCAGGTAGCTACAACACTACCATCACCAGGTAGCTCCACCACTACAATCACCTGGTAGCTGCCAGGTGCGTGTCGTATTTCTGCATGTTGTAACACATCTCATTTCCAAACATTAGCGATGAACAATACAGCAACAAATTAATAATATTCTGTAAAAAACAAAATACTTTTCAAAAATAATAGAACATAAATAATGAGCACTGATAGAATCAACTCCTCCATGATGATGGTGGTGGCGGTGGTGTGTCGTGTGTTGTTGTACGTATGGGGTGTGGTCCAGGATCACCTCCGTCTGCGCCACCTCTAGCGGCAGTACGACTCCAGCTAGCGGGGACTGTTGAGTAACGTCCCCCTCTAGAAGGTGATCGTCCCTCCACGCCTCGGGACCTTCACGACCCCCTGGACCTGCTGGACCATGTCCAGTTGCTTCATCACGGGCGTCCTCGAGGTGGCGGTCTGGTGGGCCTTCATCAGGACCCTTAGTATCCTTCTCGACCTTAACCCAGTTGAGTCCTAAGTGAAGGAGACGGAGTCGACGGGGCCACCTCCAGTAACCACCCACGTGACAACACCCGTGACAACACCCGTGACAACACCAGTGTCACACACTCTGCGCATAACACCACAGCCCGTGACTCCCGTGATCCGGGGCAGGCGTGTCGGGATACGACCCAGGTCACGACCCAGGTCACCTGTGACACAGACGTGGTGCTACAAGACACCACCTGAGGCAAAATTGGTGTTGACCACCCCCGTGACTACATCCGTGACAACCCCTGTGACTACATCCGTGACAACCCCTGTGACAACACCAGTGTCACACACTGCGCATAACACCGCAGCCCGTGATCCGAGGCAGGCGTGTCGGGATACGACCCAGGTCACCTGTGACACAGACGTGGTACTACAAGACACCACCTGAGGCATAATTGGTGTTGACCACCCCCGTGACTACATCCGTGACAACCCCTGTGACTACATCCGTGACAACCCCTGTGACAACAGCAGTGACCACCCCCGTGACAACACCAGTGTCACACACTCTGCGCATAACACCGCAGCCCGTGACTCTTGTTATCCGGGGCAGGCGTGTAGGGATACGACCCAGGTCACGACCCAGGTCACCCATGACACAGACGTGATGCTACAGGACACCACCTGTGGCATAATTGGTGGTGACAACCCCCGTGACCAGCACTGAGACCACACCCGTGACTACCCCCGTGTCCACACCCGTGACAACCCCCGTGACTACCCCTGTGACAACACCAGTGTCACACACTCTGCGCATAACACCGTAGCCCGTGACTCCCGTGATCCGGGGTAGGCGTATCGGGATACGACCCAGGTCACGACCCAGGTCACCTGTGACACAGACGTGGTGCTACAGGACACCACCTGAGGCATAATTGGTGGTGACCACCCCCGTGACTACATCCGTGACCACCCCCGTGACTACCCCTGTGACAACACCAGTGTCACACACTCTGCGCATAACACCGCAGCCCGTGACTCCCATGATCCGGGGCAGGCGTGTCGGGATACGACACAGGTCACGGCCCAGGTCACCCGTGACACAGACGTGGTGCTACAGGACACCACCTGAGGCATAATTGGTGGTGACCACCCCCGTGACAACCCCCGTGACAACCCCTGTGACAACACCAGTGTCACACACTCTGCGCATAACACCGCAGCCCGTAACTCCCGTGATCCGGGGCAGGCGTGTCGGGATACGAACCAGGTCACGTACCAGGTCACGTCCCAGGTCACCCGTGACACAGACGTGGTGCTACAGGACACCACCTGTGGCATAATTGGTGTTGACTACACCCGTGACTACATCCGTGACCACATCCGTGACTACCCCAGTGACCACCCCTGTGACAACACCAGTGTCACACACTCTGCGCATAACACCGCAGCCCGTGACTCCAATGATCCGGGGCAGGCGTGTCGGGATACGACACAGGTCACGGCCCAGGTCACCCGTGACACAGACGTGGTGCTACAGGACACCACCTGAGGCATAATTGGTGGTGACCACCCCCGTGACAACCCCCGTGACAACACCAGTGTCACACACTCTGCGCATAACACCACAGCCTGTAACTCCCGTGATCCGGGGCAGGCGTGTCGGGATACGAACCAGGTCACGTCCCAGGTCACCCGTGACACAGACGTGGTGCTACAGGACACCACCTGTGGCATAATTGGTGTTGACTACACCCGTGACTACATCCGTGACCACATCCGTGACTACCCCAGTGACCACCCCTGTGACAACACCAGTGTCACACACTCTGCGCATAACACCGCAACCCGTGACTCCCGTGATCCGGGGCAGGCGTGTCGGTATACGACCCTGGTCACGACCCAGGTCACCCGTGACACAGACGTGGTGCTACAGGACACCACCTGTGGCATAATTGGTGGTTACTACACCCGTGACCACCCCTGTGACAACACCATAGTGTCACACACTCTGCGCATAACACCGCAGCCCATGACTCCCGTGACCCGGGGCAGACGGGGCAGGTCACGACCTCAGTGAACTACAGTTCGTGAACTGAGGAAGAACCTGGTGTAGGAACACCAGATTCCTACCTTAACACTTTGCCGTGGGGGACTAACACTTTGCCGTGGAGTGACTAACACTTTGCCGTGGAGGTGACTAACACGGCCTTGGTTTTGCGGACCTCTCGCTCGCTAGGTTATGCAGGCCTCTCGCTTGCTTGGTTTTGCAGGCCTCTCGCTCGCTAAGTCTTGCGGTCCTCTCGCTCGCTCGGTTTTGCGGGCCTCTCGCTCGCTCGGTTTTGCGGGCCTCTCGCTCGCTAAGTTTTGCGGGCCTCTCGCTCGCTAAGTTTTGCGGGCCTCTCGCTCGCTCGGTTTTGCGGGCCTCTCGCTCGCTAAGTTTTGCGGGCCTCTCGCTCGCTCTGTTTTGCGGGACTCTCGCTCGCTCTGTTTTGCGGGCCTCTCGCTCGCTCGGTTTTGCGGGCCTCTCGCTCGCTTAAGTTTTGCGGGCCTCTCGCTCACTAAGTTTTGCGGGCCTCTCGCTCGCTCGGTTTTGCGGACCTCTCGCTCGCTCTGTTTTGCGGGCCTCTCGCTCGCTCTGTTTTGCGGGCCTCTCACTCGCTTGGTTTTGCGGGCCTCTCGCTCGCTCAGTTTTGAGGGCCTCTCGCTCGCTCGGTTTTGCGGGTCTCTCGCTCGCTCGGTTTTGCGGGTCTCTCGCTCGCTAGGTTTTGCGGGCCTCTCGCTCGCTAGGTTTTGCGGGCCTCTCGCTCGCTAGGCTTTTGCGGGCCTCACGCTCGCTAGGTTTTTGCGGGCCTCTCGCTCGCTAGGTTTTGCGGGCCTCTCGCTTACTAGGTTTTGCGGGCCTCTCGCTCGCTCGGTTTTGCGGGCCTCTCGCTCACTCGGTTTTGAGGGCATACTGTTTGCGTGTTGTTAGTCACCCCCACGGCAAAGTGTTAGTCCCCCATGGCAAGTTAAGTGTTAGTCCCCCAATGGCAAAGTGTTTGTCCCCCCTCTGCAAAGTGTTAGTCCCCCTCAACGGCAAAGTGTTAGTCCCCCCCAACGGCAAAGTGTTAGTCCCCCCCAACGGCAAAGTGTTTGTCTCCCCACGGCAAAGTGTTTGTCCTCCCACAGCAAAGTGCTATTTACCCCCCCTCCCCAACGGCAAAGTGTTATTTCCCCCCCCCCAACGGCAAAGTGTTATTCCCCCCCTGTTATGATCTCAGCCTGCAGGAGAAACGAGTCTCCCTTCTTGAGAGTTATTCAGCAAGCCTGACCTAACTAGAAGGTCTAGCAAATATTGAGGTGATAACCCATATGAAAAAATGGCTGGTTGGATATGTAAAACAATTTAAGATTATGGGCAGTAAGTAAGGAAATAGATAAATGACTGGCTAGGAGATGTGGACATTTTGCTGGAGGCGTGAGGCTCGCTTCCGGAGGACCTTGACCTCACTTGAGTGCCAGACATCGCAGGGGGAAGCCGCGCTCCGTTGAGCTCCCGTCAGAAGGGAACCCCTAGTGATATATCTCGCAGAGAAGAGAAGTGTGCGGACGTACCAGCTGTGGAATCGAGCTGGGAACGTTGTGGTCTCAAGTCCTGGTCGACGAGCAGATATTAAATCGCCCAGAAGCATTATTGTGGGCTGTGTGGAGCGCCCTGACCAGACGCCGTCAGAGGGAAAGCGCCCTCGACCAATTAATCTGTGGTAAGCACGATAAACGCCAGTTCATAGTGATTACTTGTAGTTTGGTCGTGTGCCCAGCGACAGTAGCAATGTTTATGTATAAGTTAGACATGTTTTAATAAGGCAGAAAGCCTGAAATAGGAGAGTGAAGAGGGAGGAACACGGAGCGACGTCCGCCCCCTCTGAGCGCTGGCGGAAGACTGAGGGAGCCGGGCTCTTGACGGAGGAAGACCCTCCCAGTGAGTGAGGACCGACACCAGGCGAGGTGGAGTATGGACCCGCCCAAAACGGGGGAGTCCACTCTCACTGTATGTAGAGAACAGATAGAGGTTTGAGGCAAGCATAGTGTGTGGTTATTTTTGTTTATGTGTTAAAGGGGAACATTTTATTGGAGTGTCGATGGGTTGCAGGTTTGTTCTTTGGGGAAGAAGTTGCTGAGAACTTCGAAGCCAGCAGATGATGTAGCTGATGAGACTCCAAGGTAGTGAAGCAGAGGACCTCGAGCTGTGAGGAGAAGCAGCAGTGAAGAGGAGTGTCACGTGCTTCTGTAAAGGTGGTGTAGCAGCCAAGAGAGCTGTGGAAGAACCTAACAGAAGGGTGAAGCACCGTAGTTGCACAAGGAAACTTCATGATAGCAGCCTGGAGGAGCTGCAGAGGATCCTGGTAGTGAGGCCCGGCAGAACCTAAGGATATTAGGGTTGTGAACTTCCAGAGGTGGAAGGGGAAGTTCTGGTGGATTACTTATAGGGAGTTGATAGTGTTTGGTTGTCAGTAGCGTGCAAGACGCAGTGAGAGGTGAGTGACTGTTGGCATCCTTATGTCAAGGAGTTTTTTATGTTGAAGTATCAATGAACATTTATACTGGTATATGTTATTGCATTCAAATGCTGGTTTTCTATATACATATGTTATCTTGCTGATGGTGCAACAGTGTGTGGGCTTGACCAACTTGAGGAGGTCAATAGTACCAGGTGGTGAACCAGGAGTTGGGATACCACTTGATAAGCTGATAATAGAGTTCTGATGGTATTGGAGTGCAACCTGATTTGGATATTATAGAGTATAGGATTCATTATTATTATATGTGTGTATGTATCGTGTATGTGCTCTGTTCAGTAAATGTGTCACAATTTGCTGGTGTTTGCCCTTGTCCTAGTGAGGCTTCCCAGGAGGTAGTAAAGAAGGAGAGAGAGAGAGGAAGAACCATGAACCACTGCTGTGGACAGGGTAGGAGGTAATACTGGTAAGTCATAGGGGGATTGAGGAGATCATATCTCATAAGGAGAGAGTGGGGAGTCACAGCGGCTCGAGTGGGTGTGTGCACGTGACAACGAGGCTAAGTGTTGGAGCCGCATCCCCTGAACGTGTGACGTTGAGCCCCTCTCCAAGAGCCAGAAGCGCCAAGGGTGATCTCCTAGTATAAGCACTCTGCCGAGTTGTGGGTTGGGTTGTCCATAGAGAAGGATCAACGACGACAACACCAACCAACCCACAGTCTATATAATAAATTGGGGGCCTGTGTCCGGGAGAGTGAACTGACACACCCACACCCTGTCCAAGAGTGGATTTGTACACCCTTGCTGAAATAGATAAACTGTGTGATCGCAGGTGTATACTCTCTCTCTTGGGAAGACTCACAGGACAAAGATGGATAAGGTGCAAGCGTTTGTGGAGTCAGGCAAGCCTGAGGACTTGGAAGGTTGCACGAGGGATCAATTGAAACAAATAGCAGAAAAATGTGGCATTAGGTTGAAAGCATCTAAAGTAGCTGGGATGAAGGATGAGATCCTGAGGCAGTTGAGAGCCAGAAGTGAAGCAGCAGAACAAGGAGCCCAGGAAGGAGCTGAAAGTAGAAAGGAGGATGATGGGCAGGATGAAGTGAGATCCCAGGGATCGAGTAGGAGCAGCAAGAGTAGCCGCAGTAGCAGGAGTAGCCGAAATAGGAGCTTGGAGAGATTCCAGTTAGAGCTCCAGATGCAGCAACAACGAGAGGACAAGGAGAGACAGTTCCAGCTGGAAAAGATGAAATTAGAACTCCAGATGAAAAATGAAGCAGAGAAGGAAAAAGAAAAAACCAGACTGGAAATAGAAAAAGAGAAAGCAAGACTAGAGGTCGAAAAAGAAAAAGCCCAGGTCGAAAAAGAAAAAGCCCAGGTCGAAAAAGAAAAAGAGAGAACAAAACAAATGCAGATAGAAGCGAATAGAACCTTGGCTGAGCAGAGGATTGAACATGGGTTGCCAGAGAGCACCACCCAGGTATCACACCCACCAGATGTTAGGGTTAGGGAGAAGGACATTCCCTTGTTTGTTCCCGAAGAGGCAGAGAGCTTTTTCGAGCACTTTGAAAAAGTAGCCAGCATCAAGGAGTGGCCACAGGAGGAATGGGCCCAGCTGGTCCAGTTAAGATTGACCGGTGCAGCCAGGGAGGCATACACCCAATTGTCACTGGAAGAGTGCCAGGATTATGCCACAGTAAAGAGCAGCATATTGCGCTCGTTTCAGTTAACCCCAGAAGCTTATAGGAAGCGCTTCAGAGAGATGATCAAAGTTGGAGCGTGTACGTTTGCTGAGACAGCAAGGGATCTGGAAAGACGATTCCAGAAGTGGATTGAGGCTGCTGGAGTTGGATCTTATGCTGACCTGAAGCAACTGATGGTCATGGAGAAGTTCTTGGAGATGATGCATCCCGAAACAAAGTTCAAGATCCAAGAAGCAGGGATAAAGGAGGTGAAAGATGCCGCAGATAGGGCGGATATGATTACTGAAGCGTACAAGAGCTTGAGGGAGAACAGAGTGAGAAGTGAGGCGAGATGCAGCAATGGCAGATCCAATGGAGTCTGGGGAGGAAGAAATTATGAGAAACCCAGAGGAGTCTGGGGTGAGAAAAATTTTGATAAATGGGCAGATAAAAGTAAGTACCCAAAAACTCAGAAGAGTAGGTCGCGCACTTCGTCTGAAAGTGAAGATGGAGGAGCAAAACGAGAAACTGATCGGTATCCAGGAGATCAAGAGTCCAGTAAAGCTCCACAGAGTACGAGTAGTACGTCTGGCCCGAGGAAGTCCAATACGAGTGGGCAGAGTCAGAGCTACTCTGGTACATATAGAAGAGATTTTTCCCAGATGAGATGTTACAATTGTAACGGATTGGGTCACGTGATGCGAGATTGTCGGCAGGGCAAGAGAGTTGTGACCCTGGCCATGTGTGACCCCCGAGGTAAATATACTAATGTGTTCCGAGACAAACCACAGAGAGCGAACTTAGTGAACGAGAGGTATAGGCCGTTCATGAGCAAAGGTTGGATCAGAATAGGAAGCCAACCTGAAGTAGAAGTTGGTATCTTAAGAGATACCGGAGCTAATCAGAGCTTGATTACGAGAAGCCTGATTGGGGATGGTCGACGGTTAGCTGGCAGTGGGAAGATGAAAGTATATGGGTTATTGTCGGAGAGTGACATGCCCGTATGTGCTGTCCAGCTAAGGTCGGAATATGTGTCGGCGGAGGTGATGTTGGGAGTGTGCCCCGACATACCTATTCCAGGAGTCCAAGTGATCCTGGGAAATGACTTGTGCGGGACAAAGGTGTTGCCAAGAGTCATGGCGGAGACTGTGCCAGAGGAGTGCCCAGAAGGCCACTGCACGTGTGGGACACCTGAGAGTGTGAACCTGACTGACATCCGTGGGGATGAGTCAGGAGACCGCCAAGCCATTGAGTACCCTGTCTCGGTAGTGATGAAGACAGAGGTGGCCGACGAGGAAGACACTGGAGAAGGTGAGACAGTGTCGATTCAACCGGTGGAAGATATCGACGTAGATATAGCGTGGCTGTTTGATGAAGGTCCAGCCCAGGAAAATGAAGTCTCGGTGAGGTCAAAAGTGAAGATGGCCCAGCCGAAGAAGAATCATGTGAAGAGAGCGGACCTGAGTAGAGCCCAGACTGCTGAAACTAAGAGTCGGAAGGTGAATGCAACTGTGCTGAGTATGAATGAGGAAAGATGTGGACATACTGAGGACGGGAGTAGAGCGTCACGTTGTCCACGAGCACAGAGGCATAGGGATAGTGGAGTTAAGTGGTTTGAGATGTCAGGAGTCGACATGTTCCACAGAAAACGTGGCGGAGAGATAGTGAAGAAGAGTAATAGCCGAGAAGATGAAAGGAGAAGGGACAGTATGTGTGGAGAGATGCTTACGAGCACTCTAGGAGAGGTAAAGCGAGATGTACGGTCGAGTGCTGTTGGATGTAGTACAGTGCTCGAAGAAACTTTTAGGGAACGAAGAAGAGTTGAAGGAGAAGAAGTGGAGTTGTATAGAGGTGAGAAGTGTGGGAAGAGGATGATGATGCAAGCATGGAGGAATAGAAGAAAGCCGAGGACTCGGTGGGAGTCGAACAGGATGAGGTCTCGGATATATGAGGAGACGAAAAGGAGGAGCGTCGGTGAAGACGATGGAGTGAAGTATGATGACAGGAGACGAAAGTATAATGGCAGTAGATGGAAGTGTGAAGACGACAGAGGAGGTACGGACAGCAGATGTCTGACTCTGGACGTGAAGAGAAGACGAGGAAACGGAGGGTGGAGACAGTAAGTAGAGTGGACCAATGGATTGCAGGCGTCCAAGGAGGACAGCCTAGCCAAGAGGTGCCAGAGAAGTCAAATCGTTTATGAGAAGATCATGGTTCTGGAGAGAGGTGAGCCAGATGTTGCAAGGAGCAACGAACTAATTGTAGACTCCTAAGAGAGTATATCGGGTGAAGAACGAGACAGTGTGGTGGCGGATGTATTATCCCGAGCTTTGCCACTGGAATAACTCTCAAAAGTAAGGGGAGGGGAGTGTTATGATCTCAGCCTGCAGGAGAAACGAGTCTCCCTTCTTGAGAGTTATTCAGCAAGCCTGACCTAACTAGAAGGTCTAGCAAATATTGAGGTGATAACCCATATGAAAAAATGGCTGGTTGGATATGTAAAACAATTTAAGATTATGGGCAGTAAGTAAGGAAATAGATAAATGACTGGCTAGGAGATGTGGACATTTTGCTGGAGGCGTGAGGCTCGCTTCCGGAGGACCTTGACCTCACTTGAGTGCCAGACATCGCAGGGGGAAGCCGCGCTCCGTTGAGCTCCCGTCAGAAGGGAACCCCTAGTGATATATCTCGCAGAGAAGAGAAGTGTGCGGACGTACCAGCTGTGGAATCGAGCTGGGAACGTTGTGGTCTCAAGTCCTGGTCGACGAGCAGATATTAAATCGCCCAGAAGCATTATTGTGGGCTGTGTGGAGCGCCCTGACCAGACGCCGTCAGAGGGAAAGCGCCCTCGACCAATTAATCTGTGGTAAGCACGATAAACGCCAGTTCATAGTGATTACTTGTAGTTTGGTCGTGTGCCCAGCGACAGTAGCAATGTTTATGTATAAGTTAGACATGTTTTAATAAGGCAGAAAGCCTGAAATAGGAGAGTGAAGAGGGAGGAACACGGAGCGACGTCCGCCCCCTCTGAGCGCTGGCGGAAGACTGAGGGAGCCGGGCTCTTGACGGAGGAAGACCCTCCCAGTGAGTGAGGACCGACACCAGGCGAGGTGGAGTATGGACCCGCCCAAAACGGGGGAGTCCACTCTCACTGTATGTAGAGAACAGATAGAGGTTTGAGGCAAGCATAGTGTGTGGTTATTTTTGTTTATGTGTTAAAGGGGAACATTTTATTGGAGTGTCGATGGGTTGCAGGTTTGTTCTTTGGGGAAGAAGTTGCTGAGAACTTCGAAGCCAGCAGATGATGTAGCTGATGAGACTCCAAGGTAGTGAAGCAGAGGACCTCGAGCTGTGAGGAGAAGCAGCAGTGAAGAGGAGTGTCACGTGCTTCTGTAAAGGTGGTGTAGCAGCCAAGAGAGCTGTGGAAGAACCTAACAGAAGGGTGAAGCACCGTAGTTGCACAAGGAAACTTCATGATAGCAGCCTGGAGGAGCTGCAGAGGATCCTGGTAGTGAGGCCCGGCAGAACCTAAGGATATTAGGGTTGTGAACTTCCAGAGGTGGAAGGGGAAGTTCTGGTGGATTACTTATAGGGAGTTGATAGTGTTTGGTTGTCAGTAGCGTGCAAGACGCAGTGAGAGGTGAGTGACTGTTGGCATCCTTATGTCAAGGAGTTTTTTATGTTGAAGTATCAATGAACATTTATACTGGTATATGTTATTGCATTCAAATGCTGGTTTTCTATATACATATGTTATCTTGCTGATGGTGCAACAGTGTGTGGGCTTGACCAACTTGAGGAGGTCAATAGTACCAGGTGGTGAACCAGGAGTTGGGATACCACTTGATAAGCTGATAATAGAGTTCTGATGGTATTGGAGTGCAACCTGATTTGGATATTATAGAGTATAGGATTCATTATTATTATATGTGTGTATGTATCGTGTATGTGCTCTGTTCAGTAAATGTGTCACAATTTGCTGGTGTTTGCCCTTGTCCTAGTGAGGCTTCCCAGGAGGTAGTAAAGAAGGAGAGAGAGAGAGGAAGAACCATGAACCACTGCTGTGGACAGGGTAGGAGGTAATACTGGTAAGTCATAGGGGGATTGAGGAGATCATATCTCATAAGGAGAGAGTGGGGAGTCACAGCGGCTCGAGTGGGTGTGTGCACGTGACAACGAGGCTAAGTGTTGGAGCCGCATCCCCTGAACGTGTGACGTTGAGCCCCTCTCCAAGAGCCAGAAGCGCCAAGGGTGATCTCCTAGTATAAGCACTCTGCCGAGTTGTGGGTTGGGTTGTCCATAGAGAAGGATCAACGACGACAACACCAACCAACCCACAGTCTATATAATACCCCCCCCCTAACGGCAAAGTGTTAGGAGCGAGTGGCCAAGAGTATTCATCTAATTGTGCTTATGGGGGTTTGGCTCTTTCGGCTCCCTTCCCATCTGTCATATATCAAATTATTTTTTTTTTTGCCACAAAACACACACACACACACACACACACACACACACACACACACACACACACACACAATACGAAAATGACATCGCAAACAAGGCAAAGACTCAGCCTAAATTGCTGCATAGCCACATCAGGAGAAAAACAACAGTAAAGGAACAGGTTATGGAATTAAGGTTAGGGGCAGAAGGATTCACTACAAACGACAAGGAAGTGTGTGAGGAACTGAATAAGAAATTCCAGGAGGTCTTCACCTTGGAGCAAGGAGAAATCCCAGAGATAAGAGAGGGAATTGCTAACCAGGAACCACTGGAAGAGTTTGAGATTACCAGCGGGGAAGTAAGGAAGTGTTTACTAGAATTGGATGTGACAAAGGCTATAGGTCTAGATGGAATCTCCCCTTGGATACTAAAGGAAGGAGCAGAAGAACTGTGCCTCCCGCTCTCCATGGTGTATAACAAATCACTGGCAACAGGGGAACTGCCAGAAATTTGGAAAGCAGCTAACGTAGTCCCGATATACAAGAAAGGGGATAGGCAGGAGGCACTGAATTACAGACCAGTGTCCCTAACCTGCATACCATGCAAGTTGATGGAGAAGATTGTGCGAAGAAAGCTAGTGGAACATCTGGAGCGAAAGAACTTTGTAACACAGCATCAACATGGATTCAGGGATGGCAGGTCCTGCCTCACAGGGTTACTTGAATTCTACGACCAGGCAACAAAAATAAGGCAAGAAAGAGAAGGGTGGGCAGACTGCATATTTTTGGATTGTCAGAAAGCCTTTGACACAGTGCCACACAAGAGGCTAGTGAAAAAACTGGAGATGCAGGCTGGAGTGAAAGGGAAGGTACTCCGTTGGATACAGGAATACCTAAGTAACAGGAGACAACGAGTCAGTGTGAGGGGTGAGGTCTCAGATTGGCGAGACGTTACGAGTGGAGTACCGCAGGGGTCAGTCCTTGGACCTATACTGTTTCTGATATATGTAAATGATCTTCCAGAGGGTATAGAATCGTTTCTCTCAATGTTTGCCGATGATGCAAAAATTATGAGGAGGATTGAAACTGAGGACGATAGTAGGAGGCTACAAGATGACCTAGACAGACTGAGTGAATGGTCCAACAAATGGCTGTTGAAGTTCAACCCGAGTAAATGCAAAGTAATGAAACTAGGTGGTGGAAATAGGAGGCCAAACACAGGATACAGAATAGGAGATGAAGTACTTAATGAAACGAACAGAGAGAAAGATCTAGGAGTTGATATCACACCAAACCTGTCTCCTGAGCCCACATAAAAAGAATAACGTCTGCGGCATATGCGAGGCTGGCTAACATCAGGACAGCGTTCAGGAACCTGTGTAAGGAATCATTCAGAATCTTGTACACCACATATGTAAGACCAATCCTGGAGTATGCGGCCCCAGCATGGAGCCCGTACCTTGTCAAGCACAAGACGAAGCTGGAAAAAGTCCAAAGGTATGCCACTAGACTAGTCCCAGAACTAAGAGGCATGAGTTACGAGGAAAGGCTGCGGGAAATGCACCTTACGACACTGGAAGACAGAAGAGTAAGGGGAGACATGATCACAACCTACAAAATCCTCAGAGGAATCGACCGGGTAAACAAGGATAAACTATTCAACACTGGTGGGACGCGAACAAGGGGACACAGGTGGAAACTGAGTACTCACATGAGCCACAGAGACGTTAGAAGGAACTTTTTCAGTGTCAGAGTAGTTAACGGATGGAATGCATTAGGCAGTGATGTGGTGGAGGCTGACTCCATACACAGTTTTAAATGTAGATATGATAGAGCCCTGTAGGCTCAGGAATCTGTACACCAGTTGATTGACAGTTGAGAGGCGGGACCAAAGAGCCAAAGCTCAACCCCCGCAAGCACAAATAGGTGAGTACAAATAGGTGAGTACACACACACACACACACACACACACACACACACACACACACACACACACACACACACACACACACACACACACACACACACACACACACACACACAGGTGTAGGTTTCTCCACCACTACCATCACCAGGTAGCTACATCACTACCATCACCAGGTAGCTCCACCACTACCATCACCAGGTAGCTACACCACTACCATCACCAGGTAGCAACACCACTACCATCACCAGGTAGCTCCACCACTACCATCACCAGGTAGCTACACCACTACCATCACCAGGTAGCTACAACACAACCATCACCAGTTAGCTCCACCACTACCATCACCAGGGAGCTCCACCACTACCATCACCAGGTAGCTACACCACTACCATCACCAGGTAGCTACAACACTACCATCACCAGGTAGCTCCACCACTACCATCACCAGGTAGCTACACCACTACCATCACCAGGTAGCTACACCACTACCATCACCAGGTAGCTACACCACTACCATCACCAGGTAGCTACACCACTACCATCACCAGGTAGCTACACCACTACCATCACCAGGTAGCTACAACACTACCATCACCAGGTAGCTACACCACTACCATCACCAGGTAGCTACACCACTACCATCACCAGGTAGCTACAACACTACCATCACCAGGTAGCTACACCACTACCATCACCAGGTAGCTACACCACTACCATCACCAGGTAGCTACAACACTACCATCACCAGGTAGCTACACCACTACCATCACCAGGTAGCTCCACCACTACCATCACCAGGTAGCTACAACACTACCATCACCAGGTAGCTACACCACTACCATCACCAGGTAGCTTCACCACTATCATCACCAGGTAGCTTCACCACTACCATCACCAGGTAGCTACACCACTACCATCACCAGGTAGCTCCACCACTACAATCACCAGGTAGCTCCACCACTACAATCACCACGTAGCTACACCACTACAATCACCACGTAGCTCCACCACTACAATCACCAGGTAGCTCCACAACTACAATCACCAGGTAGCTCCACCACTACAATCACCACGTAGCTACACCACTACAATCACCAGGTAGCTACTCCACTACCGTCACCAGGTAGCTGCCAGGTGCGTGACGTATTTCTGTATGTTGTAACACATCTCATTTCCAAACATTAGCGATGAACAATACAGCAACAAATTAATAATATTCTGTAAAAAACAAAATACTTTTCAGAAATAATAAAACATAAATAATGAGTACTGATAGAGTCAATTCCTCCATGATGATGGTGGTGGCGGTGGTGTGTCGTGTGTTGTGGTACGTCTGGGGTGTGGTCGAGGACCACCTCCGTCTGCGCCTCCTCTAGCAGCAGTACGACTCCAGCTGGCGGGGACTGTTGAGTAAAGTCCCCCTCTTGAAGGTGATCGTCCCTCCTCGCCCCGGGACCTTCACGACCCCCCGGACCTGCTGGACCATGTCCAGTTGCTTCGTCACGGGCGTCCTCGAGGTGGCGGTCTGGTGGGCCTTCATCAGGACCCTTAGTATCCTTCTCGACCTGGACCCAGTTGAGTCCTAAGTGAAGGAGTCGCAGTCGACGGGGCCACCTCCAGTGACCCCACCCGTGACAACACCCGTGACAACACCAGTGTCACACACTCTGCGCATAACACCACAGCCCGTGACTCCCGTGATCCGGGGCAGGCTTGTCGGGATACGACCCAGGTCACGACCCAGGTCACCTGTGACACAGACGTGGTGCTACAGGACACCACCTGAGGCATAATTGGTGTTGACCACCCCCGTGCCTACATCCGTGACAACCCCTGTGACTACATCCGTGACAACCCCTGTGACAACAGCAGTGACCACCCCTGTGACAACCCCTGTGAAAACACCAGTGTCACACACTCTGCGCATAACACTGCAGCCCGTGACTCCCGTGATCCGGGGCAGGCGTGTAGGGATACGACCCAGGTCACGACCTAGATCACCCGTGACACAGACGTGGTGCTACAGGACACCACCTGAGGCATAATTGGTGGTGACCACCCCCGTGACTACATCCGTGACCACCCCCGTGACTACCCCCGTGACTACCCCTGTGACAACACGAGTGTCACACACTCTGCGCATAACATCGCAGCCCGTGACTCCCATGATCCGGGGCAGGCGTGTCGGGATACGACCCAGGTCACGTCCCAGGTCACCTGTGACACAGACGTGGTGCTACAGGACACCACCTGAGGCATAATTGGTGGTGACCACCCCCGTGACTACATCTGTGACAACCCCCGTGACAACCCAAATGACAACCCTTGTGACAACAGTGTCACACACTCTGCGCATAACACCGCAGCCCGTGACTCCCATGATCTGGGGCAGGCTTGTCGGTATACGACCCAGGTCACGACCCAGGTCACCCGTGACACAGACGTGGTGCTACAGAACACCACCTGTGGCATAATTGGTGGTGACTACACCCGTGACTACATCCGTGACTACCCCATTGACCACCCCTGTGACAACACCAGTGTCACACACTCTGCGCGTAACACCGCAGCCCGTGACTCCCATGATCCGGGGCAGGCGTGTCGGTATACGACCCAGGTCACGACCCAGGTCACCCGTGACACAGACGTGGTGCTACAGGACACCACCTGTGGCATAATTGGTGGTGACTACACCCGTGACTACATCCGTGACCACATCCGTGACTACCCCAGTGACCACCCCTGTGACAACACCAGTGTCACACACTCTGCGCATAACACCGCAGCCCGTGTCTCCCGTGAACCGGGGCAGGCGTGTGGGGATACGACCTAGGTCACGACCCAGGTAACCTGTGACACAGACGTGGTGCTACAGGACACCACCTCAGGCATAATTGGTGGTGACCACCCAAGTGACAACACCTGTTACTACCTCCGTGATCACCCACGTGAGAACACCCGTGACAACACCAGTGTCACACACTCTGTGCATAACACCGCAGCCCGTGACTCCCGTGACCCGGGGCAGGCGGGGCAGGTCACGACCTCAGTGAACTACAGTTCGTGAACTGAGGAAGAACCTGGTGTAGGAACACCAGATTCCTACCTTAACACTTTGCCGTGGAGTGACTAACACTTTGCAGTGGAGGTGACTAACACGGCCTTGTTTTGGCGGGCCTCTCGCTCGCTAGGTTATGCAGGCCTCTCGCTCGCTCGGTTTTGCGGGCCTCTCGCTCGCTAAGTTTTGCGGTCCTCTCGCTCGCTCGGTTTTGCGGGCCTCTTGCTCGCTCAGTTTTGCGGGCCTCTCGCTCGCTCGGTTTTGCGGGCCTCTCGCACGCTAAGTTTTGCGGGCCTCTCGCTCTCTAAGTTTTGCAGGCCTCTCGCTCGCTCGGGTTTGCGGGCCTCTCGCTCGCTAAGTTTTGCGGGCCTCTCGCTCGCTCTGTTTTGCGGGACTCTCGCTCGCTCTGTTTTGCTGGCCTCTTGCTCGCTCAGTTTTGCGGGCCTCTCGCTCGCTCGGTTTTGCGGGCCTCTCGCTCGCTAAGTTTTGCGGGGCTCTCGCTCGCACGGTTTTGCGGGCCTCTCGCTCGCTCTGTTTTGAGGGCCTCTCGCTCGCTCGGTTTTGAGGGCCTCTCGCTCGCTCTGTTTTGCGGGCCTCTCGCTCGCTCGGTTTTGCGGGCCTCTCGCTCGCTCGGTTTTGAGGGCCTCTCGCTCGCTCGGTTTTGCGGGCCTCTCGCTCGCTAGGTTTTGCGGGCCTCTCGCTCGCTAGGTTTTGCGGGCCTCTCGCTCACTAGGTTTTGTGGGTCTCTCGCTCGCTAGGTTTTTGCGGGCCTCTCGCTCGCTAGGTTTTGCGGGCCTCTCGCTCACTAAGTTTTGCGGGCCTCTCGCTCGCTCGGTTTTGCGGGCCTCTCGCTCACGCGGCTTTGAGGGCATACTGTTTGCGTGTTGTTAGTCACCCCTGTTGGGGTTTTCACCTCTCTATTATTCTCTACCCTTACTCTGGGGTAAGCAATAGTTATGCTCAAGGTAACTCACCGTAGCCCTGCGGGTCTTCCCTCGATCCTCACGGCGCCACTGCACGCCAGGAGAGTCTCCCAGTCAATCTTAACGGCCTCTTATTAAGAAAGAGTGAGAACACGACTCGTTCACCTCGACTGTCGTGTGCCCTCCCCAACAATAGGGCTCTACGGTTAAACACAAGATCGCCAACTGGTGTTTAAGGTGGCCAGTTACACCATCAGTGGACTGGTGTATTCAGTGGTAGCCTTGGCAAGGTCACACTCAAAGATCAGGAATCAGGCAGGTACTTATTGTTATCACTCTATGTTTAGCAGTATAATATAGCCACAAGATCAATGGAGGGAATGATAAAAACACTAAGATAGTTTTGTATTTTACTTAAAATGTATGAAAGATGTCACAAGGCCACACAATAATCGATAAATCAACTGATCCTGACTCGGCCGGTAATTCCCACGGATATTATGCGACCGCAAGAGGGCAACACTCTCCCCTCCTCATCAAGTGTCAAGAACAGCTGATTGCAATGGCCTCTCCGCGCGAACTTTGCTTGTTTTCTAGATTCACGCGCGCTGTTCCTTTAAATTTTCCAATATTACTAGAAACTCGCACACTCGATATTGGCACAAATAAACCGTATTACTCAGTTACACTGTACTCAGGCTCAAACAGTCTTTTCTACAATCAATGCTATAATGATTCACTGTAATGGCTTTACATTGTTCTTCACTCAACCATATATTATGAAATATTAACACTGGAGTTTTCAGTACTTTCTCTCGTGGGCGATAACGCAATAATTCACTGTACTCACAAATGATTATTCACTGAATGAACATAGACATATATATGGTATATAAATCAATCATCAATACATGGAAAATAAATAGTTTCTGGGCACATAGCCTAACCTCCAAATACTGGCATAATATTATATATAATTTACCACTGTATGTTCATATCAAAAATCTATAGAAAGATATACACAACACAGTAAATTTATCACTGGTTCCTGGTGCCTGTACACACCAATAATCAACATGAATATTACAAGTACTCTTGATAGTACTGTCTAGCACCCTGGTGCTTTACCGTGACATAGGTGAGACTTGCTCACGACATATAAAATCTTCAGGCTAGATAATATAGCCGAATAATATAGCTAACTAAAGGGGAATGGGGAGGGAACTAGAACCACCTACTTCACCCTATCCTCCGATGAGAGTCGAGATGTAGCTCCTGGTCCTCGTGTCGGGAACGCCCCCACACTACACGTCGTCGTGTCCTACCAGAGCCTCTCGTCGTCCCACCGTTTAGCGCGTCGTCTCCGTGCCTCCTCACTGCCGGTCCGTCCTCCTCCTTGACTTCTTGAAGGTTGGAGTCGGTCTCCTGGCCGTCGTCTTCTCCCAGCAACGGCCGTCGCCTACGTCTCAGCTACAGTCGTCCGGTTTCCCCAAATAGTCCTCTCTTCCTCAGCTACCCAGTGGCTCTGTCAGCCACTACGCTGTCACAAACTGGTGAATTGCCACAGACGTCAATATACGTCACTGCACGGCTTCACTGCTACTGGCACAGTACCTGACTGGAGCACTTGTTGCTCAAATAACCGTCAATTCCCTCTTCTGGTTCAACACATGAACTAGGGAAGACTTCTCAGAGTACTGGCGGAATTCAGGTGACGCGTAAATCCACGGTAGTGGGAAACAGCTGTCCGACAGACAGGACCACTCGTCGCACGTCCGACCTCTATGACGTGTCGTGTATGACTGCTGGCGCCAGCCCGGCGCGCTGGCCGGACCCCCTTCCTTCGTGACGTCACTTTCGCCACGGGAAGTTTTCATTGGCTCCCGGTGCCACACTGCTGTCGGTGACCAATCCGGTGCCACTGACGTCACACGGTTTTGGCGGGAGATCAGAGAGGTAAGCGCCATCTTGGCTCCCTAAAGGGCCTAAACCACAGGCCAAAATATTACTATTTCACAAATTTCTCGGCTCTCCGAGAACACTTCACTCTCTCCCATATATCAAATTGTAGCCTGCAACGTAGAGAACGCTTGGGAAAAGTAGACATGACTCTTACTGCAGGCGTGGGAGAATTATAAGGGGGGGGAACTCCGTCACATACCCCTCCCCTTAAAATAAGAGTCATGTCTCGTTAGTGTATGCGGGATAGGGCATCCGCTACTACGTCGTCCTTCCCCTTTATGTGCTTGACCTTGATCCTTGTCAGACTCTCAGTGCGGGTGAGACTGGTGCCGTCCGCCCTGGACCACTTACTTTCCTCCTCCGGGAGTTCTCGGTCCCTCGGTACACTCAGACCCGTCTTCCGCTGGGTTTCTCGGGACATCGTTCCGTCCTGCTTGGCGGCTCTTCCTTCCACAGTGAAGAAAGGTCTCAGGCGGTCTGCGCGACACACCTGTTTCTTTCGGGGTCCATCCGGCTTCCCAATCTCGTACAACACTGGACCCAACCGTCGCAGCACTCGGTATGGTCTCTTGAACCGCGACCTGGTCACTCTACCTTTACCTGGCAGCACAACCATTACTTTGGATCCGGCCTGAAAATTCCTCTGCGCAGCTCTCCTGTCGAACCACTTCGACATCTTACGTTGCGCCTTCTTCAGGAGTTTCCTAGCCAGTTTCTTCGCTCTAGTGAGACGTTCTTTGAACTTCTGGACATATTTATTCACCGTTCCCACGGTCGCTCCTGGTGTCCATCGTTCCTTCATCATGAATAGCATGGCATATATAATATAGATAAATGGAAAGTAAGCCTTTTCAGGACCCACACGTCCTCCTTCGGCCTTACTAACCAACTCGGGGAACTCCTCCTGCTGTAACTCTTCGAGACGAGCGCGGTTTACCCCTGGAGAACCGGTGAGTGTCACCTGCAACTCACCATTCGGGCTACTCTCGCCCTCCACTCGTTCTCTGGGTCCTACGCAGAGGTGATCTGTTCCCAGGCTGTCAGTCGACTCCTCAGCCCCATCAGATCCACAACCTCTTGGTTCTTCGCGTTGTCTCGGTGTCACAGTACAAACTGGGATCGCCACCGGTGCGATTCCCTTCTCGTCCCCACAGGCGTTCAACTCTCCGCCTGCCTCCATGCATTGTTCTATGCACTCTTCGCCTTTCACGAGATGTGGGAGGACGTATCCTCCACACGCGTCATTCCCCAAGATGACCTGTGCCTCCATCATGGGCATTGATGTACAGACTCCCACCTCTAGGGTCTGGCAGCCATAATCGGAATTTAAAGTTACCTGGTGTAGGGGCATCCTCACTGGGCCTCCCACAGTGGTCACACTAGCCACCCCCACACTGGTACTTTCGTAACCCTCGGGGAACAGGGTCTCACTCACCAGGGTAAAATCGGCCCCAGTGTCTCTTAAGATCTTCACAGGGATGGGGTCTGCGTCCCCCATCCTTACGGTTCCTTGACACACGAATGGGTGAACTTGCTTCTCCCCACTCAGCGCGGGTTCATCCCGCACTCTCTCGGCCCTCTGGTCCTCGAACATCACTAAAGCAACGTGTCCCCGCTGCTTAGGGCGTCTGCATTCCCGCGCGACGTGTCCGGGTATTCCGCAGTTGTAGCAGCGGCCCCTCGGCGGAGACCATCCGCCACCGCTCGCCTTAGCACTGCCTCCAGAGACCGGCACACCCTGTGTCTTTCCCGCCTCACTTGTCGTTTCTTTCCCTGCAGTAACAGTTCCCGAGCTCTCAGCTTGGTTCTCCCCTATCGGCGCTACAGCACCTTTTGATCCTCGGGTGTTCCAACTTGAGAAATGGGACTTGGGAGAACTCGTTCCTGTCCTCCATCCATCCGTCCTTCTATAACTCCTATCGTTTCCGACGTATGCGGGTGGTCGGTTCTGTCCCTCTCGGCGTGGGCGTAGGGCTTCTTCTAGCATGTCGGCCCGGTCGGCTGCGGCCCTCAGGTCCTTTATGTCCGCCTCCTTTACCCTCATCCTGATCTCAGGAGGGAGCACGGACATAAACTTTTCCATGACCATTAGTTCCTTGACCTCTTTGGCCGACCCCGCTTCTTCAGAGTCCAACCACTTAAGGAACTTTCTTTCCATGTCCCTCGCCGTCTCCGCATACGATTTTCCTGGCAACCGGGTACATTCTCTAAACCTCTTCCGGTAACACTCTGGCGTGAGTTTAAAGGAACGGAGCACAGCTCGTTTTACCGCATCGTAGTTAGTGCATTCTTGGAAGTCGAGCATAGTGAAGGCTTGGCGAGCTTCCCCTGTGAGCCTTCCTTGGACCAACTCCGCCCACTCCGCCCTCGGCCACCTCTTCATAGCAGCAACTCTCTCAAAGTGATCGAAGAAACTTTCGGCTTCACTAGGCACAAAGACCGGCAGGTCTCGTTCCCTCACTCGTCGGTCTTCCTGTGGCGGGGCAGGGGCACCTAGTCCCAGTTCAGCTCGCTTCAGCTCCACCTCCTGGTTGGCTTCTATTTCCATTTGTCTCAGCCTAACTTCTTGCTCTCGTTCTTCCCGGCGTAGCTGTGCTTCTCGTTCTTGCTCTTCCCGGCGCAGCTGTGCTTCTCGCTCTTGCTCTTCCCGGCGCAGCTGTGCTTCTCGCTCCTGTTCTTCCCGGCGCAGCTGTGCTTCTCGCTCCTCTTTGCGCTGCTGTGCCTCTGCTTCTCGCTCTTCTTTGCGCTGCTGTGCCTCTGCTTCTCGCTCTTCTTTGCGCTGCTGCGCTTCTCGCTCTTCTTTGCGCTGCTGCGCTTCTCGCTCTTCTTTGCGCTGCTGCGCTTCTCGCTCTTCTTTGC
Organism: Procambarus clarkii; assembly: GCF_040958095.1. Lineage (NCBI taxonomy): Eukaryota > Metazoa > Arthropoda > Malacostraca > Decapoda > Cambaridae > Procambarus > Procambarus clarkii. Next base: position 61,340,277 of record NC_091153.1, read on the forward strand.
GCTGCTGTGCCTCTAGCTGCAGCTTCATTATTTCCAGCTTAATGCTGTGCCTGCTGCCGCTGGATCCCCTGCTGCTTCCACCAATACTCAGGTGTTCACCCTCACTGGCAGGTGTTTGGGGCCGTTCCTCCCCCAAAGCTTCGTCTCGAGCCTTTAGCTGAGCCATTATTTCTAGTCTTCTTTCACCAACTCTGGCAGATTTCAGCTTTATTCCAAAATGATTCGCTATAGCCTGTAACTGTGCCTTGGTGCACTCTTCCAGCACCTGTTCGTCTCTAGAGTCAATAAACCTTGCTACTTTATCATCCTCCATCTTGTGCTACGAGTGATAACCTTCACCTGATCTCTAACACCACTGATAAGTACCACTGCAACCTTTATTCCGATCTATATCCTGGCAAGGTCGCCAATGTTGGGGTTTTCACCTCTCTATTATTCTCTACCCTTACTCTGGGGTAAGCAATAGTTATGCTCAAGGTAACTCACCGTAGCCCTGCGGGTCTTCCCTCGATCCTCACGGCGCCACTGCACGCCAGGAGAGTCTCCCAGTCAATCTTAACGGCCTCTTATTAAGAAAGAGTGAGAACACGACTCGTTCACCTCGACTGTCGTGTGCCCTCCCCAACAATAGGGCTCTACGGTTAAACACAAGATCGCCAACTGGTGTTTAAGGTGGCCAGTTACACCATCAGTGGACTGGTGTATTCAGTGGTAGCCTTGGCAAGGTCACACTCAAAGATCAGGAATCAGGCAGGTACTTATTGTTATCACTCTATGTTTAGCAGTATAATATAGCCACAAGATCAATGGAGGGAATGATAAAAACACTAAGATAGTTTTGTATTTTACTTAAAATGTATGAAAGATGTCACAAGGCCACACAATAATCGATAAATCAACTGATCCTGACTCGGCCGGTAATTCCCACGGATATTATGCGACCGCAAGAGGGCAACACTCTCCCCTCCTCATCAAGTGTCAAGAACAGCTGATTGCAATGGCCTCTCCGCGCGAACTTTGCTTGTTTTCTAGATTCACGCGCGCTGTTCCTTTAAATTTTCCAATATTACTAGAAACTCGCACACTCGATATTGGCACAAATAAACCGTATTACTCAGTTACACTGTACTCAGGCTCAAACAGTCTTTTCTACAATCAATGCTATAATGATTCACTGTAATGGCTTTACATTGTTCTTCACTCAACCATATATTATGAAATATTAACACTGGAGTTTTCAGTACTTTCTCTCGTGGGCGATAACGCAATAATTCACTGTACTCACAAATGATTATTCACTGAATGAACATAGACATATATATGGTATATAAATCAATCATCAATACATGGAAAATAAATAGTTTCTGGGCACATAGCCTAACCTCCAAATACTGGCATAATATTATATATAATTTACCACTGTATGTTCATATCAAAAATCTATAGAAAGATATACACAACACAGTAAATTTATCACTGGTTCCTGGTGCCTGTACACACCAATAATCAACATGAATATTACAAGTACTCTTGATAGTACTGTCTAGCACCCTGGTGCTTTACCGTGACATAGGTGAGACTTGCTCACGACATATAAAATCTTCAGGCTAGATAATATAGCCGAATAATATAGCTAACTAAAGGGGAATGGGGAGGGAACTAGAACCACCTACTTCACCCTATCCTCCGATGAGAGTCGAGATGTAGCTCCTGGTCCTCGTGTCGGGAACGCCCCCACACTACACGTCGTCGTGTCCTACCAGAGCCTCTCGTCGTCCCACCGTTTAGCGCGTCGTCTCCGTGCCTCCTCACTGCCGGTCCGTCCTCCTCCTTGACTTCTTGAAGGTTGGAGTCGGTCTCCTGGCCGTCGTCTTCTCCCAGCAACGGCCGTCGCCTACGTCTCAGCTACAGTCGTCCGGTTTCCCCAAATAGTCCTCTCTTCCTCAGCTACCCAGTGGCTCTGTCAGCCACTACGCTGTCACAAACTGGTGAATTGCCACAGACGTCAATATACGTCACTGCACGGCTTCACTGCTACTGGCACAGTACCTGACTGGAGCACTTGTTGCTCAAATAACCGTCAATTCCCTCTTCTGGTTCAACACATGAACTAGGGAAGACTTCTCAGAGTACTGGCGGAATTCAGGTGACGCGTAAATCCACGGTAGTGGGAAACAGCTGTCCGACAGACAGGACCACTCGTCGCACGTCCGACCTCTATGACGTGTCGTGTATGACTGCTGGCGCCAGCCCGGCGCGCTGGCCGGACCCCCTTCCTTCGTGACGTCACTTTCGCCACGGGAAGTTTTCATTGGCTCCCGGTGCCACACTGCTGTCGGTGACCAATCCGGTGCCACTGACGTCACACGGTTTTGGCGGGAGATCAGAGAGGTAAGCGCCATCTTGGCTCCCTAAAGGGCCTAAACCACAGGCCAAAATATTACTATTTCACAAATTTCTCGGCTCTCCGAGAACACTTCACTCTCTCCCATATATCAAATTGTAGCCTGCAACGTAGAGAACGCTTGGGAAAAGTAGACATGACTCTTACTGCAGGCGTGGGAGAATTATAAGGGGGGGGAACTCCGTCACACCCCCACGGCAAAGTGTTAGTCCCCCCATGGCAAGTTAAGTGTTAGTCCCCCAATTGCAAAGTGTTTGTCCCCCCTCCGCAAAGTGTTAGTCCCCCCCAACGGCAAAGTGTTAGTCCCCCCAACGGCAAAGTGTTTGTCCCCCACGGCAAAGTGTTTGTCCCCCCACGGCAAAGTGTTTGTCCTCCCACAGCAAAGTGTTATTTCCCCCCCCCCAACGGCAAAGTGTTATTCCCCCCCCCCTCAATGGCAAAGTGTTAGGAGCGAGTGGCCAAGAGTATTCATCTAATTGTGCTTATGGGGGTTTGGCTCTTTCGGCTCCCTTCCCATCTGTCATATATCAAATTTTTTTTTTTTTGCCACAAAACACACACACACACACACACACACACAAACACACACACACACACACAGGTGTATTTAGCTACACCACTACTATCACCAGGTAGCTCCACCACTACCATCACCAGGTAGCTCCAACACTACCATCACCAGGTAGCTCCACCACTACCATCACCAGGTAGCTCCACCACTACCATCACCAGGTAGCTCCACCACTACCATGACCAGGTAGCTACACCACTACCATCACCAGGTAGCATCACCACTACCATCACTAGGTAGCTACAACACTACCATCACCAGGTAGCTGCACCACTACCGTCACCAGGTAGCTCCACCACTACCATCACCAGGTAGCTACATCACTACCATCACCAGGTAGCTCCACCACTACCATTACCAGGTAGCTCCACCACTACAATCACCAGGTAGCTCCACCACTACCATCACCAGGTAGCTACATCACTACCATCACCAGGTAGGTCCACCACTACCATCACCAGGTAGCTACATCACTACCATCACCAGGTAGCAACACCACTACCATCACCAGGTAGCTACAACACTACCATCACCAGGTAGCTACACCACTACCATCACCAGGTAGCAACACCACTACCATCACCTGGTAGCTACATCACTACCATCACCAGGTAGCTACAACACTACCATCACCAGGTAGCTCCACCACTACAATCACCTGGTAGCTACACCACTACCATCACCAGGTAGCTACACCACTACCATCACCAGGTAGCTACACCACTACAATCACCAGGTAGCTACACCACTACAATCACCACGTAGCAACACAACTACCATCACCAGGTAGCTACACGACTACAATCACCAGGTAGCTGCTCCACTACAATCACCAGGTAACTACACCACTACCATCACTAGGTAGCTACACCACTACCATCACCAGGTAGCTACACCCCTACCATCACCAGGTATCTACACCACTACCATCACCAGGTAGCTACACCACTACCATCACCAGGTAGCTACACCACTACAATCACCACGTAGCAACACCACTACCATCACCAGGTAGCTACCCGACTACAATCACCAGGTAGCTGCTCCACTACAATCACCAGGTAACTACACCACTACCATCACCAGGTAGCTACACCACTACTATCACCAGGTAGCTACATCACTACCATCACCAGGTAGCTACACCACTACCATCACCAGGTAGCTACCCGACTACAATCACCAGGTAGCTGCTCCACTACAATCACCAGGTAGCTACACCACTACCATCACTAGGTAGCTACACCACTACCATCACCAGGTAGCTACACCACTACCATCACCAGGTAGCTCCACCACTACCATCACCAGGTAGCTACACCACTACTATCACCAGGTAGCTACATCACTACCATCACCAGGTAGCTACACCACTACCATCACCAGGTAGCTACACCACTACCATCACCAGGTAGCTACATCACTACCATCACCAGGTAGCTACACCACTACCATCACCAGGTAGCTACACCACTACCATCACCAGGTAGCTACACCACTACCATCACCAGGTAGCTACACCACTACCATCACCAGGTAGCTACACCACTACCATCACCAGGTAGCTACAACACTACCATCACCAGGTAGCTCCACCACTACAATCACCTGGTAGCTGCCAGGTGCGTGTCTTATTTCTGCATGTTGTAACACATCTCATTTCCAAACATCAGCGATGAACAATGCAGCAACAAATTAATAATATTCTGTAAAAAACAAAATACTTTTCAGAAATAATAAAACATAAATAATGAGCACTGATAGAATCAACTCCTCCATGATGATGATGGTGGAGGTGGTGTGTCGTGTGTTGTGGTACGTATGGGGTGTGGTCCAGGATCACCTCTGTCTGCACCACCTCTAGCGGCAGTACGACTCCAGCTTTCGGGGACTGTTGAGTAACGTCCCCCTCTTGAAGGTGATCGTCCCTCCACGCCCCGGGACCTTCACGACCCGCTGGACCTGCTGGACCATGTCCAGTTGCTTCGTCACGGGCGTCCTCGAGGTGGCGGTCTGGTGGGCCTTCATCAGGACCCTTAGTATTTCTCGACCTTAACCCAGTTGAGTCCTAAGTGAAGGAGACGGAGTCGACGGGGCCACCTACAGTGACCACCCCCGTGACTACATCCATGACAACCCCTGTGACTACATCCGTGACAACCCCTGTGACAACACCAGTGTCACACACTCTGCGCATAACACCGCAGCCCATGACTCCCGTGATCCGGGGCAGGCGTGTCGGGATACGACCCAGGTCACGACCCAGGTCACCTGTGACTCAGACGTGGTGCTACAAGACACCACCTGAGGCATAATTGGTGTTGACCACCCCCGTGACTACATCCGTGACAACCCCTGTGACTACATCTGTGACAACCCCTGTGACAACAGCAGTGACCACCCCCGTGACAACACCAGTGTCACACACTCTGCGCATAATACCGCAGCCCGTGACTCCTGTGATCCGGGGCAGGCGTGTAGGGATACGACCCAGGTCACGACCCAGGTCACCCATGACACAGACGTGGTGCTACAGGACACCACCTGTGGCATAATTGGTGGTGACAACCCCCGTGCCCAGAACTGTGACCAGCACTGTGACCACACCCGTGACTACCCCCGTGTCCACACCCGTGACAACCCTCGTGACTACCCTGTGACAACACCAGTGTCACACACTCTGCGCATAACACCGTAGCCCGTGACTCCCGAGATCCGGGGTAGGCGTATCGGGATACGACCCAGGTCACGACCCAGGTCACCTGTGACACAGACGTGGTGCTACAGGACACCACCTGAGGCATAATTGGTGGTGACCACCCCCGTGACTACATCCGTGACAACCCACGTGACAACCCCTGTGACAACACCAGTGTCACTCACTCTGCGAATAACACCGCAGCCCGTAACTCCCGTGATCCGCGGCAGGCGTGTCGGGATACGACCCAGGTCACGTCCCAGGTCACCCGTGACACAGACGTGGTGCTACAGGACACCACCTGTGGCATAACTGGTGTTGACTACACCCGTGACTACATCCGTGACTACCCCAGTGACCACCCCTGTGACAACACCAGTGTCACACACTCTGCGCATAACACCGCAGCCCGTGACTCCCGTGATCCGGGTCAGGCGTGTCGGTATACGACCCTGGTCACGACCCAGGTCACCCGTGACACAGACGTGGTGCTACAGGACACCACCTGTGGCATAATTGGTGGTTACTACACCCGTGACCACCCCTGTGACAACACCAGTGTCACACACTCTGCGCATAACACCGCAGCTCGTGACTCCCGTGACCCGGGGCAGACGGGGCAGGTCACGACCTCAGTGAACTACAGTTCGTGAACTGAGGAAGAACCTGGTGTAGGAACACCAGATTCCTACCTTAACACTTTGCCATGGGGGACTAACACTTTGCCGTGGAGTGACTAACACTTTGCCGTGGTGGTGACTAACACGGCCTTGGTGTTGCGGGCCTCTCGCTCGCTAGGTTATGCAGGCCTCTCGCTCGCTCGGTTTTGCGGGCCTCTCGCTCGCTAAGTTTTGCGATCCTCTCGCTCGCTCGGTTTTGCGGGCCTCTCGCTCGCTCGGTTTTGCGGGCCTCTCGCTCGCTCGGTTTTGCGGGCCTCTCGCTCGCTAAGTTTTGCGGGCCTCTCGCTCGCTAAGTTTTGCAGGCCTCTCGCTCGCTCGGTTTTGCGGGCCTCTCGCTCACTAAGTTTTGCGGGCCTCTCGCTCGCTCTGTTTTGAGGGACTCTCGCTCGCTCTGTTTTGCGGGCCTCTCGCTCGCTCGGTTTTGCGGGCCTCTCGCTCACTCAGGTTTTGCGGGCCTCTCGCTCACTAAGTTTTGCGGGCCTCTCGCTCGCTCGGTTTTGCGGGCCTCTCGCTCACTCGGTTTTGCGGGCCTCTCGCTCACTAAGTTTTGCGGGCCTCTCGCTCGCTCGGTTTTGAGGGCATCACGGTTTTGCGGGTCTCTCGCTCGCTAGGTTTTGCGGGCCTCTCGCTCGCTAGGTTTTGCGGGCCTCTCGCTCGCTAGGTTTTTGCGGGCCTCTCGCTCGCTAGGTTTTTGCGGGCCTCTCGCTTGCTAGGTTTTGCGGGCCACTCGCTTACTAGGTTTTGCGGGCCTCTCGTTCACTCGGTTTTGCGGGCCTCTCGCTCACGCGGTTTTGAGGGCATACTGTTTGCGTGTTGTTAGTCACCCCCACGGCAAAGTGTTAGTCCCCCCATGGCAAGTTAAGTGTTAGTCCCCCAATGGCAAAGTGTTTGTCCCCCCTCTGCAAAGTGTTAGTCCCCCCCAACGGCAAAGTGTTAGTCCCCCCCCCCCAACGGCAAAGTGTTTGTCTCCCCACGGCAAAGTGTTTGTCCCCCCACGGCAAAGTGTTTGTCCTCCCACAGCAAAGTGTTATTTCCACCCCCCTCCCCAACGGCAGAGTGTTATTTCCCCCCCCCCAACGGCAAAGTGTTATTTCCCCTTCCCCCCCTAACGGCAAAGTGTTAGGAGCGAGTGGCCAGGAGTATTCATCTAATTGTGCTTATGGGGGTTTGGCTCTTTCGGCTCTCTTCCCATCTGTCATATATCAAATTATTTTTTTTTTGCCACAAAACACACACACACACACACACACACACACACACACACACACACACACACACACACACACACACACACACACACACACACACACACACACACACACAGGTGTAGGTTGCTCCACCACTACTATCACCAGGTAGCTACATCACTACCATCACCAGGTAGCTCCACCACTACCATCACCAGTTAGCTACACCACTACCATCACCAGGTAGCAACACCACTACCATCACCAGGTAGCTCCACCACTACCATCACCAGGTAGCTACACCACTACCATTACCAGGTAGCTACACCACTACCATCACCAGGTAGCAACACCACTACCATCACCAGGTAGCTACAACACTACCATCACCAGTTAGCTCCACCACTACCATCACCAGGTAGCTCCACCACTACCATCAACAGGTAGCTACACCACTACCATCACCAGGTAGCTACACCACTACCATCACCAGGTAGCTACAACACTACCATCACCAGGTAGCTCCACCACTACCATCACCAGGTAGCTACACCACTACCATCACCAGGTAGCTACACCACTACCATCACCAGGTAGCTACACCACTACCATCACCAGTGTTGGGGGTTTTCACCTCTCTATTATTCTCTACCCTTACTCTGGGGTGAGCAATAGTTATGCTCAAGGTAACTCACCGTAGCCCTGCGGGTCTTCCCTCGATCCTCACGGCGCCACTGCACGCCAGGAGAGTCTCCCAGTCAATCTTAACGGCCTCTAATTAAGAAAGAGTGAGAACACGACTCGTGCACTTGACTGTCGTGTGCCCTCCCCAACAATAGGGCTCTACGGTTAAACACAAGGTCGCCAACTGGTGTTTAAGGTGGCCAGTAACACCATCAGTGGACTGGTGTATTCAGTGGTAGCCTTGGCAAGGTCACACTCAAAGATCAGGAATCAGGCAGGTACTTATTGTTATCACTCTATGTTTACCAGTATAATATAGCCACAAGATCAATGGAGGGGATGATAAAAACACAAAGAGAGTTTTGTATTTTACTTAAAATGTATGAAAGATGTCACAAGGCCACACAATAATCATAAATCAACTGATCCTGACTCGGCCGGTAATTCCCACGGATATTATGCGATCACTAGAGGGCAACACTCTCCCCCTCCTCATCAAGTGTCAAGAACAGCTGATCGCAATGGCCTCTCCGCGCGAACTTTGCTTGTTTTCTAGATTCACGCGCGCTGTTCCTTTAAATTTTCCAATATTACTAGAAACTCGCTGTTATGATCTCAGCCTGCAGGAGAAACGAGTCTCCCTTCTTGAGAGTTATTCAGCAAGCCTGACCTAACTAGAAGGTCTAGCAAATATTGAGGTGATAACCCATATGAAAAATGGCTGGTTGGATATGTAAAACAATTTAAGATTATGGGCAGTAAGTAAGGAAATAGATAAATGACTGGCTAGGAGATGTGGACACTTTGCTGGAGGCGTGAGGCTCGCTTCCGGAGGACCTTGACCTCACTTGAGTGCCAGACATCGCAGGGGGAAGCCGCGCTCCGTTTGAGCTCCCGCCAGAAGGGAACCCCTAGTGATATATCTCGCAGAGAAGAGAAGTGTGCGGACGTACCAGCTGTGGAATCGAGCTGGGAACGTTGTGGTCTCAAGTCCTGGTCGACGAGCAGATATTAAATCGCCCAGAAGCATTATTGTGGGCTGTGTGGAGCGCCCTGACCAGACGCCGTCAGAGGGAAAGCGCCCTCGACCAATTAATCTGTGGTTTGTTCTTTGGGGAAGAAGTTGCTGAGAACTTCGAAGCCAGCAGAGGAAGTAGCTGATGAGACTCCAAGGTAGTGAAGCAGAGGACCTCGAGCTGTGAGGAGAAGCAGCAGTGAAGAGGAGTGTCACGTGCTTCTGTAGAGGTGGTGTAGCAGCCAAGAGAGCTGTGGAAGAACCTAACAGAAGGGTGAAGCACCGTAGTTGCACAAGGAAACTTCATGATAGCAGCCTGGAGGAGCTGCAGAGGATCCTGGTAGTGAAGCCCGGCAGAACCTAAGGATATTAGGGTTGTGAACTTCCAGAGGTGGAAGGGGAAGTTCTGGTGGATTACTTATAGGGAGTTGATAGTGTTTGGTTGTCAGTAGCGTGCAAGACGCAGTGAGAGGTGAGTGACTGTTGGCATCCTTATGTCAAGGAGTTTCTTATATTGAAGTATCAATGAACATTTATACTGGTATATGTTATTGCATTCAAATGCTGGTTTTCTATATATATATGTTATCTTGCTGATGGTGCAACAGTGTGTGGGCTTGACCAACTTGAGGAGGTTAATAGTACCAGGTGGTGAACCAGGAGTTGGGATACCACTTGATAAGCTGATAATAGAGTTCTGATGGTATTGGAGTGCAACCTGATTTGGATATTATAGAGTATAGGATTCATTATTATTAGATGTGTGTATGTATCGTGTATGTGCTTTGTTCAGTAAATGTGTTACAATTTGCTGGTGTTTGCCCTTGTCCTAGTGAGGCTTCCCAGGAGGTGGTAAAGAAGGAGAGAGAGAGAGGAAGAACCATGAACCACTGCTGTGGACAGGGTAGGAGGTAATACTGGTAAGTCATAGGGGGATTGAGGAGATCATATCTCATAAGGAGAGAGTGGGGAGTCACAGCGGCTCGAGTGGGTGTGTGCACGTGACAACGAGGCTAAGTGTTGGAGCCGCATCCCCTGAACGTGTGACGTTGAGCCCCTCTCCAAGAGCCAGAAGCGCCAAGGGTGATCTCCTAGTATAAGCACTCTGCCGAGTTGTGGGTTGGGTTGTCCATAGAGAAGGATCAACGACGACAACACCAACCAACCCACAGTCTATATAATAAATTGGGGGCCTGTCCGGGAGAGTGAACTGACACACCCACACCCTGTCCAAGAGTGGATTTGTACACCCTTGCTGAAATAGATAAACTGTGTGATCGCAGGTGTATACTCTCTCTCTTGGGAAGACTCACAGGACAAAGATGGATAAGGTGCAAGCGTTTGTGGAGTCAGGCAAGCCTGAGGATTTAGAAGGTTGCACGAGGGATCAATTGAAACAAATAGCAGAAAAATGTGGCATCAGGTTGAAAGCATCTAAAGTAGCTGGGATGAAGGATGAGATCCTGAGGCAGTTGAGAGCCAGAAGTGAAGCGGCAGAACAAGGAGCCCAGGAAGGAGCTGAAAGTAGAAAGGAGGATGATGGGCAGGATGAAGTGAGATCCCAGGGATCGAGTAGGAGCAGCAAGAGTAGCCGCAGTAGCAGGAGTAGCCGAAATAGGAGCTTGGAGAGATTCCAGTTAGAGCTCCAGATGCAGCAACAACGAGAGGACAAGGAGAGACAGTTCCAGCTGGAAAAGATGAAATTAGAACTCCAGATGAAAAATGAAGCAGAGAAGGAAAAAGAAAAAACCAGACTGGAAATAGAAAAAGAGAAAGCAAGACTAGAGGTCGAAAAAGAAAAAGCCCAGGTCGAAAAAGAAAAAGCCCAGGTCGAAAAAGAAAAAGAGAGAACAAAACAAATGCAGATAGAAGCGAATAGAACCTTGGCTGAGCAGAGGATTGAACATGGGTTGCCAGAGAGCACCACCCAGGTATCACACCCACCAGAGGTTAGGGTTAGGGAGAAGGACATTCCCTTGTTTGTTCCCGAAGAGGCAGAGAGCTTCTTCGAGCATTTTGAGAAAGTAGCCAGTATCAAGGAGTGGCCACAGGAGGAATGGGCCCAGCTGGTCCAGTTAAGATTGACCGGTGCAGCCAGGGAGGCATACACCCAATTGTCACTGGAAGAGTGCCAGGATTATGCCACAGTAAAGAGCAGCATATTGCGCTCGTTTCAGTTAACCCCAGAAGCTTATAGGAAGCGCTTCAGAGAGATGATCAAAGTTGGAGCGTGTACGTTTGCTGAGACAGCAAGGGATCTGGAAAGACGATTCCAGAAGTGGATTGAGGCTGCTGGAGTTGGATCTTATGCTGACCTGAAGCAACTGATGGTCATGGAGAAGTTCTTGGAGATGATGCATCCCGAAACAAAGTTCAAGATCCAAGAAGCAGGGATAAAGGAGGTGAAAGATGCCGCAGATAGGGCGGATATGATTACTGAAGCGTACAAGAGCTTAAGGGAGAACAGAGTGAGAAGCGAGGCGAGACGCAGCAATAGCAGACCCAGTGGAGTCTGGGGAGGAAGAAGTTTTGGGGGGCAGACAAGCAGACCAGCTAGTTTTAAGCCCCAGGAAGGAAAGTTGCCGAGTCCGCCTGCTGGAGGTAAGCAGGAAAATAAAAGTGTGCAGAGGAGACAAGAGTCCAATGAAGCTCCACAGAGTATGAGTAGTACATCTGGCCCGAGGAACTCCAATACGAGTGGGCAGAGTCAGAGCTACTCGGGGGCGTATAGGAGAGATTTCTCCCAAATGAGATGCTACAAGTGCAACAGATCAGGTCACATGATGCGAGATTGTCGGCAGGGCAAGAGAGTCGTGACCCTGACGACATGTGATCCCCGGAAGAAGTACATTGATGTACAACAAGACAAACCACAGAAGGTAGATTTGATGAACGAGCGGTATAGGCCGTTCATTAGTAAAGGTTGGGTCGGCATAGAAGGTCAACCCGAGGTGGAGGTTAGTATCCTCAGGGATACTGGAGCCAATCAGAGCTTGATTCTGAGAGGCCTAATAAGAAATGATCGACTGTTAGCTGGCAGTAGGAGGATAAAGGTTCATGGGTTGTTGTCTAAGAGTGACATGCCCGTATGTGCTGTCCGGTTGAAGTCAGATTATTTGTCGGCGGAGGTGATGTTGGGAGTGTGCCCCAACATACCTGTTCCAGGAGTCCAAGTGATCCTGGGGAACGACTTGTGTGGGTCCAAGGTGCTGCCAGAGCTGATAGTAAGAGCTGTGCCGGAGGTGAACCAGAAGGACCGCGGTACAAGTGGAACGCCGGACAAGACAGATCTAGCCAGCATCCTTGAAGATGAGGCAGAGGACAGTCAAGTCATCGTATACCCGGCCTGTGTAGTGACAGAGTCGGACGTAGCCGCCGAGGAAGACATTGGAGATGATATGGCAGTGTCGACTCCACCAAGGGAGGAGGTCAACATGGACATGTCTGGGCTGTTCGACGAAGATCGAGCTCAGAAGAATGAGGATTCGAGGAGACAGGAAGTGAAAATGACCCTACCTGAAAAGTTCAGCGTGAACCGAGCGGACCTGATTAGGGCTCAGAAAGAGGAGTTTATAGATCTAGTCAGGGAGGCAAAAGGGGGAAATTCATGTCCGGAGTCCCCCGTGTATTATTACTTGGACGATGATGTACTAATGAGGAAATGGCGACCGGACAAAGCCGGCGCAGATAAGGTATGGTTGGAGAAGCACCAAGTGTTAGTGCCGAAGGAGTTTAGGGCGGCTGTGTTAGAACTAGCCCACTCCGTAGATATGGCAGGGCACTTGGGGGTGAAGAAGACCTTAAATAAGGTGCAGGAGCACTTCTACTGGCCGAACGTATGGAAGGAGGTAAAGAAATATTGTAGGACATGTTTGGCGTGCCAACGTGCAGGTAAGCCGGCTCCGGCTATACCAAAGGCACCCTTAAAGCCCATACCGGCATTTGGCGAGCCTTTTGAGAGAGTCTTGATAGACTGTGTAGGTCCGTTGCCGAGGACCAGAAAAGGCCATGAGTACTTACTGACCATAATGTGCACGGCCACCCGTTTCCCTGAAGCAATCCCTCTGAGAAGAGTGACGTCGAGAGCCGTTCTGGATAGACTACAGAACTACATTGCGTGGGTAGGAATGCCCAAGGTTATCCAGACGGACCAGGGGAGTGTCTTCCAGTCGAAGTTGTTTAGGGAAACTGTGAAAGGATGGAGAGTAGAGCAAGTGCGCTCGTCACCGTATCACCCTCAGTCGCAGGGAGCATTGGAGCGTTTCCATGGAACGCTAAAGAGCTTGTTGAGGATATACTGCGCTGAGAAAGGGAGTAGTTGGGACGAGGCATTACCATCCGTGTTGTTCGCCATCAGGGATGCGGTAGTAGAATCACTCGGATTCACCCCATTTCAACTGGTGTACGGACACTCCGTGAGGAGCCCAGTGGGCGCGCTGAAGGAGCAGCTCACCGTGGATAGGCCTAAGGTGGATGTGGGAAAATATGTGAAGACCTTTAGAGAGCGACTCTCTAGGGCCAGAGATTTGGCCAAGGAAAATTTGAGGACATCCCAGGCAGAGATGGTAAGGTACCACGACAGGAAGGCGAAGGGCAGGAAATTTCAAGAAGGAGATCAGGTGTTAGTCTTGCTACCGGTAAAAGGAAGTATATACGAGTCGAGATTTTGTGGACCATATACCATCCAGAAGGCATTAGGGGATGTGAATTATGTAATCCACATGCCAGATCGTCCGAGGAAGTCACAGGTTTGCCACGTGAACATGATAAAGAGGTACTATGACAGAGATAAGCCTCTAGGCGATGAAGAACCGATGGAAACCCCATTGCAGGCGACGGTGCTGTGTGGAGGAGACGGCAAAGGAATAGAAGAGGAGAACTGTAAGTTAGAGAGGGCCGATGGCGCGAAGATATCAAATACAGAAAGCCTGGCCAAGATAGGTGAGCGTCTGGGTCATTTGGAGGGTGACCAACGCCAGGAGCTAGTGGAGATCCTACGGAGGAATAAGTCGTTATTCACGGACGTGCCTAGAAGACACCGCGGAACGGTGCACGAAGTGAATGTGGGGAGTGCTGAGCCCATCAAGCAGCACCCTTACAGAGTTAACCCGGAGAAAGCAGCGGCAATGAGAGCAGAAGTAAAGTATCTGCTAGATAACGACTTGGCAGAGGTTAGCGACAGTGACTGGAGTTCGCCGTGCCTCCTCGTGAAGAAGAGTGACGGCACGTACCGGTTCTGTACCGATTATAGGAAAGTGAATGCACTCACGGTCGCTGACTCGTTTCCGATACCGCGCATTGACGATTGCATAGATCGGATTGGGAGTGCACGGTATGTCTCGAAGATAGACCTGTTGAAGGGATACTACCAGATTCCCCTGTCTGAGGAGGCCAAGAGGATCTCAGCGTTCGTGACTCCCGACGGCTTGTACCAATATAAAGTGGTGCCGTTCGGAATGAAGAATAGTGGTAGTTGTTTTCAACGAGTAATGAATCAGGTATTACAAGGCGCGACCGGATGTGCAGTGTACATCGATGATATTGTGGTGTTCGCTGATTCCTGGAAGGATCACGTGGATCGACTTTTAGATTTGTTCGATCGTTTGGAGAAGGCCAACATGACGATCAACTTGGCAAAAAGCGAGTTCGGGAGAGCCCGCCTGGAGTACCTTGGATATATAGTAGGGCAAGGCGAGGTTGCTCCGGTAAGAACAAAGGTGGAGGCCATTGACAACTTCCCGGTGCCCAGGAGTAAGAAAGAATTGTTGAGATACCTCGGTATGATTGGATATTACCGGAAGTTCTGTGAAAATTTCTCCACCATAGCCGCTCCTATGACGAGTTTGCTATCAAAGAGCAAGAAGTGGGAGTGGAATGGAACAGCACAAGAAGCGTTCGAGAAGACCAAAAGACTGTTGACTGAGGCACCTGTACTAGTGTCGCCAGATTTTAAAGCGCCGTTTGCGTTATTTGTAGATGCCAGTGATATAGGGGCCGGAGCTGTACTGACGCAGCGGAATGATGGAATTTACCGCCCCGTGTCCTTCTTCTCGAAGAAGTTCGTTAAGCACCAGAGGTCGTACAGTACAGTCGAGAAAGAGACTTTGGCCCTGGTGATGGCATTGAAACATTTTGAAGTGTATGTGAGTGGGGGAGGACACCCAGTAACGGTGTATACAGACCATAATCCCCTAGTTTTCCTGAAGAAAATGAAGCATGCAAACCAGAGATTAACCAGATGGTTTTTATCGCTCCAAGAGTATGACCTGGTGATAACGCACATAAGAGGGCGAGACAATGTAGTGGCTGATGCGTTATCTCGAGCCTAGCCACTAGAATAACTCTCAAAAATAAGGGGAGGGGAGTGTTATGATCTCAGCCTGCAGGAGAAACGAGTCTCCCTTCTTGAGAGTTATTCAGCAAGCCTGACCTAACTAGAAGGTCTAGCAAATATTGAGGTGATAACCCATATGAAAAATGGCTGGTTGGATATGTAAAACAATTTAAGATTATGGGCAGTAAGTAAGGAAATAGATAAATGACTGGCTAGGAGATGTGGACACTTTGCTGGAGGCGTGAGGCTCGCTTCCGGAGGACCTTGACCTCACTTGAGTGCCAGACATCGCAGGGGGAAGCCGCGCTCCGTTTGAGCTCCCGCCAGAAGGGAACCCCTAGTGATATATCTCGCAGAGAAGAGAAGTGTGCGGACGTACCAGCTGTGGAATCGAGCTGGGAACGTTGTGGTCTCAAGTCCTGGTCGACGAGCAGATATTAAATCGCCCAGAAGCATTATTGTGGGCTGTGTGGAGCGCCCTGACCAGACGCCGTCAGAGGGAAAGCGCCCTCGACCAATTAATCTGTGGTTTGTTCTTTGGGGAAGAAGTTGCTGAGAACTTCGAAGCCAGCAGAGGAAGTAGCTGATGAGACTCCAAGGTAGTGAAGCAGAGGACCTCGAGCTGTGAGGAGAAGCAGCAGTGAAGAGGAGTGTCACGTGCTTCTGTAGAGGTGGTGTAGCAGCCAAGAGAGCTGTGGAAGAACCTAACAGAAGGGTGAAGCACCGTAGTTGCACAAGGAAACTTCATGATAGCAGCCTGGAGGAGCTGCAGAGGATCCTGGTAGTGAAGCCCGGCAGAACCTAAGGATATTAGGGTTGTGAACTTCCAGAGGTGGAAGGGGAAGTTCTGGTGGATTACTTATAGGGAGTTGATAGTGTTTGGTTGTCAGTAGCGTGCAAGACGCAGTGAGAGGTGAGTGACTGTTGGCATCCTTATGTCAAGGAGTTTCTTATATTGAAGTATCAATGAACATTTATACTGGTATATGTTATTGCATTCAAATGCTGGTTTTCTATATATATATGTTATCTTGCTGATGGTGCAACAGTGTGTGGGCTTGACCAACTTGAGGAGGTTAATAGTACCAGGTGGTGAACCAGGAGTTGGGATACCACTTGATAAGCTGATAATAGAGTTCTGATGGTATTGGAGTGCAACCTGATTTGGATATTATAGAGTATAGGATTCATTATTATTAGATGTGTGTATGTATCGTGTATGTGCTTTGTTCAGTAAATGTGTTACAATTTGCTGGTGTTTGCCCTTGTCCTAGTGAGGCTTCCCAGGAGGTGGTAAAGAAGGAGAGAGAGAGAGGAAGAACCATGAACCACTGCTGTGGACAGGGTAGGAGGTAATACTGGTAAGTCATAGGGGGATTGAGGAGATCATATCTCATAAGGAGAGAGTGGGGAGTCACAGCGGCTCGAGTGGGTGTGTGCACGTGACAACGAGGCTAAGTGTTGGAGCCGCATCCCCTGAACGTGTGACGTTGAGCCCCTCTCCAAGAGCCAGAAGCGCCAAGGGTGATCTCCTAGTATAAGCACTCTGCCGAGTTGTGGGTTGGGTTGTCCATAGAGAAGGATCAACGACGACAACACCAACCAACCCACAGTCTATATAATACTCGCACACTCGATATTGGCACAAATAAACCGTATTACTCAGTTACACTGTACTCAGGCTCAAACAGTCTTTTCTACAATCAATGCTATAATGATTCACTGTAATGGCTTTACATTGTTCTTCACTCAACCATATATTATGAAATATTAACCCTGGAGTTTTCAGTACTTTCTCTCGTGGGCGATAACGCAATAATTCACTGTACTCACAAATGATTATTCACTGAATGAACAGACATATATATGGTATATAAATCAATCATCAATACATGGAAAATAAATAGTTTCTGGGCACATAGCCTAACCTCCAAATACTGGCATAATATTATATATAATTTACCACTATATGTTCATATCAAAATCTATAGAAAGATATACACAACACAGTAAATTTATCACTGGTTCCTGGTGCCTGTACACACCAATAATCAACATGAATATTACAAGTACTCTTGATAGTACTGTCTAGCACACTGGTGCTTTACCGTGACATAGGTGAGACTTGCTCACGACATATAAAATCTTCGGGCTAGATAATATAGCCAAATAACATAGCTAACTAAAGGGGAATGGGGAGGGAACTAGAACCACCTACTTCACCCTATCCTCCGATGAGAGTCGAGATGTAGCTCCTGGTCCTCGTGTCGGGAACGCCCCCACACTACACGTCGTCGTGTCCTACCAGAGCCTCTCGTCGTCCCACCGTTTAGCGCGTCGTCTCCGTGCCTCCTCACTGCAGGTCCGTCCTCCTCCTTGACTTCTTGAAGGTTGGAGTCGGTCTCCTGGCCGTCGTCTTCTCCCAGCAACGGCTGTCGCCTACGTCTCAGCTACAGTCGTTCGGTTTCCCCAAATAGTCCTCTCTTCCTCAGCTACCCAGTGACTTTGTCAGCCACTACGCTGTCACGAACTGGTGAATTGCCACCGACGTCAACATACGTCACTGCACGGCTTCACTGCTACTGGCACAGTACCTGACTGGAGCACTTGTTGCTCAAATAACCGTCAATTCCCTCTTCTGGTTCAACACATGAACTAGGGAAGACTTCTCAGAGTACTGGCGGACTTCAGGTGACGCGTAAATCCACGGTAGTGGGAAACAGCTGTCCGACAGACAGGACCACTCGTCGCACGTCCGACCTCTATGACGTGTCGTGTCTGACTGCTGGCGCCAGCCCGGCGCGCTGGCCGGACCCCCTTCCTTCGTGACGTCACTTTCGCTACGGGAAGTTTTCATTGGCTCCCGGTGCCACACTGCTGTCGGTGACCAATCCGGTGCCACTGACGTCACACGGTTTTGGCGGGAGATCAGAGAAGCCAGCGCCATCTTGGCTCCCTAAAGGGCCTATACCACAGGCCAAAATATTACTATTTCACAAATTTCTCGGCTCTCCGAGAACACTTCACTCTCTCCCATATATCAAATTGTAGCCTGCAACGTAGAGAACGCTTGGGAAAAGTAGACATGACTCTTACTGCAGGCGTGGGAGAATTATAAGGGGGGGAACTCCGTCACATACCCCTCCCCTTAAAATAAGAGTCATGTCTGGTTAGTGTATGCGGGACAGGGCGTCCGCTACTACGTCGTCCTTCCCCATGATGTGCTTGACCTTGATCCTTGTCAGACTCTCAGTGCGGGTGAGACTGGTGCCGTCCGCCCTGGACCACTTACTTTCCTCCTCCGGGAGTTCTCGGTCCCTCGGTACGCTCAGACCCGTCTTCCGCTGGGTTTCTCGGGTATACGTTCCGTCCTGCTTGTCGGCTCTTCCTTCCACAATGAAGAAAGGTTTCAGGCGGTCCATGCGACACACCTGTTTCTTCCGGGGTCCATCCGGCTTCCCAATCTCGTATGACACTGGACCCAACCGTCGCAGCACTCGGTACGGTCTCTTGAACCGCGTCTTGGTCACTCTACTTTTACCTGGCAGCACAACCATTACTTTGGATCCGGCCTGAAAATCTCTCTGCGCAGCTCTCCTGTCGAACCACTTCGACATCTTACGTTGCGCCTTCTTCAGGAGCTTCCTAGCCAGTTTCTTCGCTCTAGTGAGACGTTCTTTAAACTTCTGGACATATTTATTCACCGTCCTCACGGTTGCTCCTGGTGTCCATCGTTCCCTCATCATAGATAGCACGGCATATATAATATAGATAAATGGAAAGTAAGCCTTCTCAGGACCCACACGTCCTCCTTCGGCCTTACTACCCAATTCGGGGAACTCCTCCTGTTGTAACTCTCCGAGACGAGCGCGGTTTACCCCTAGAGAACCGGTGAGTGTCACCTGCAACTCACCATTCGGGCTACTTTCGCCCTCCGCTCGTTCTCTGGGTCCTACGTTGAAGTGATCTGTTCCCAGGCTGTCAGTCGACTCCTCATCCTCATCAGATCCACCACCTCCTTGTTCTTCGCGTTGTCTCTGTGTCAGAGTACAAACTGGGATCGCCACCAGTGCGATTCCCTTCTCGTCCCCACAGGCGTTCAACTCCCCGCCTGTCTCCTTGTACTGTTCTATGCACTCTTCGCCCTTCACGAGATGCGGGAGGACATATCCTCCACACGCGTCATTCCCCAAGATGACCTGCGCCTCCATCTCGGGCATTGATGTACAGACTCCCACCTCTAGGGTCTGGCAGCCATATTCGGAATTTAAAGTTACCTGGTGTAGGGGCATCCTCACTGGGCCTCCCACAGTGGTCACACTAGCCACCCCCACACTGGTACTTTCGTAACCCTCGGGGAACAGGGTTTCACTTACCAGGGTAAAGTCAGCCCCGGTGTCTCTTAGCATCTTCACTGGGATGGGGTCTGCGACCCCCATCCTTACGGTTCCTTGACACATGAATGGGTGAACTTTCTTCTCCCCATTCAGCACGGGTTCATCCCGCACTCCCTCGGTCCTCTGGTCCTCGAACATCACTAAAGCAACGTGTCCCCGCTGCTTCGGGCGTCTGCACTCCCGCGCGACGTGTCCGAATATTCCGCAGTTGTAGCAGCGGCCCCTCGGCGGAGACCATCCGCCACCGCTCGCCTTAGCACTGCCTCCAGAGGCCGTCACACCCTGTGTCTTTCCCGCCTCACTTGTCGTTTCTTTCCCTGCAGTAATAGTTCCCGAGCTCTCAGCTTGGTTCTCCCCTATCGGCTCTACAACACCTTTTGTTCCTCGGGTGTTCCAACTTGAGAAATGGGACTTGGGAGAACTCACTCCTGTCCTCCACCCATCCGTCCTTCTATAACTCCTATCGTTTCCGACGTATGCGGGTGGTCGGTTCTGTCCCTCTCGGCGTGGGCGTAGGGCTTCTTCTAACATGTCGGCTCGGTCGGCTGCGGCCCTCAGGTCCTTTATGTCCGCCTCCTTTACCCTCATCCTGATCTCAGGAGAGAGCACGGACATAAACTTTTCCATGGCCATTAGTTCCTTGACCTCTTCGACCGACCTTGCTTCTTCAGAGTCCAGCCACTTAAGGAGTTTTCTTTCAATGTCCCTCGCCGTCTCCGCATACGATTTTCCTGGCAACCGGGTACATTCTCTAAACCTCTTTCTGTAACACTCTGGCGTGAGCTTAAAGGAACGGAGCACAGCTCGTTTTACCGCATCGTAGTTAGTGCATTCTTGGAAGTCGAGCATAGTGAAGGCTTGGCGAGCTTCCCCTGTGAGCCTTCCTTGGACCAACTCCGCCCACTCCGCCCTCGGCCACCTCTTCATAGCAGCAACTCTCTCAAAGTGATCGAAGAAACTTTCGGCTTCACTAGGCACAAAGACCGGCAGGTCTCGTTCCCTCACTCGTCGGTCTTCCTGTGGCGGGGCAGGGGCACCTAGTCCCAGTTCAGCTCGCTTCAGCTCCACCTCCTGGTTGGCTTCTATTTCCATTTGTCTCAGCCTAACTTCTTGCTCTCGTTCTTCCCTGCGTAGCTGTGCTTCTCGTTCTTGCTCTTCCCGGCGCAGCTGTGCTTCTCGCTCCTCACGCTTCGTCTGTGCTTCTCGCTCCTGTTCTTCCCGGCGCAGCTGTGCTTCTCGCTCTTGTTCTTCTCGGCGCAGCTGTGCTTCTCGCTCCTCACGCTTCATCTGTGCTTCTGCTTCTCGCTCCTCTTTGCGCTGCTGTGCCTCTGCTTCTCGCTCTTCTTTGCGCTGCTGTGCCTCTCGCTCTTCTTTGCGCTGCTGTGCCTCTAGCTGCAGCTTCATTATTTCCAGCTTAATGCTGTGCCTGCTGCCGCTGGATCCCCTGCTGCTTCCACCAATACTCAGGTGTTCACCCTCACTGGCAGGTGTTTGGGGCCGTTCCTCCCCCAAAGCTTCGTCTCGAGCCTTTAGCTGAGCCATTATCTCTAGTCTTCTTTCACCAACTCGGGCAGATTTCAGCTTTATTCCAAAATGATCCGCTATAGCCTGTAACTGTGCCTTGGTGCACTCTTCCAGCACCTGTTCGTCTCTAGAGTCAATAAACCTCGCTACTTTATCATCCTCCATCTTGTGCTACGAGTGATAACCTTCACCTGATCTCTAACACCACTGCCAAGTACCACTGCAACCTTTACTCCGATCTATATCCTGGCAAGGTCGCCAATGTTGGGGATTCCACCTCTCTATTATTCTCTACCCTTACTCTGGGGTGAGCAATAGTTATGCTCAAGGTAACTCACCGTAGCCCTGCGGGTCTTCCCTCGATCCTCACGGCGCCACTGCACGCCAGGAGAGTCTCCCAGTCAATCTTAACGGCCTCTAATTAAGAAAGAGTGAGAACACGACTCGTGCACTTGACTGTCGTGTGCCCTCCCCAACAATAGGGCTCTACGGTTAAACACAAGGTCGCCAACTGGTGTTTAAGGTGGCCAGTAACACCATCAGTGGACTGGTGTATTCAGTGGTAGCCTTGGCAAGGTCACACTCAAAAATCAGGAATCAGGCAGGTACTTATTGTTATCACTCTATGTTTACCAGTATAATATAGCCACAAGATCAATGGAGGGGATGATAAAAACACAAAGAGAGTTTTGTATTTTACTTAAAATGTATGAAAGATGTCACAAGGCCACACAATAATCATAAATCAACTGATCCTGACTCGGCCGGTAATTCCCACGGATATTATGCGATCACTAGAGGGCAACACTCTCCCCCTCCTCATCAAGTGTCAAGAACAGCTGATCGCAATGGCCTCTCCGCGCGAACTTTGCTTGTTTTCTAGATTCACGCGCGCTGTTCCTTTAAATTTTCCAATATTACTAGAAACTCGCACACTCGATATTGGCACAAATAAACCGTATTACTCAGTTACACTGTACTCAGGCTCAAACAGTCTTTTCTACAATCAATGCTATAATGATTCACTGTAATGGCTTTACATTGTTCTTCACTCAACCATATATTATGAAATATTAACCCTGGAGTTTTCAGTACTTTCTCTCGTGGGCGATAACGCAATAATTCACTGTACTCACAAATGATTATTCACTGAATGAACAGACATATATATGGTATATAAATCAATCATCAATACATGGAAAATAAATAGTTTCTGGGCACATAGCCTAACCTCCAAATACTGGCATAATATTATATATAATTTACCACTATATGTTCATATCAAAATCTATAGAAAGATATACACAACACAGTAAATTTATCACTGGTTCCTGGTGCCTGTACACACCAATAATCAACATGAATATTACAAGTACTCTTGATAGTACTGTCTAGCACACTGGTGCTTTACCGTGACATAGGTGAGACTTGCTCACGACATATAAAATCTTCGGGCTAGATAATATAGCCAAATAACATAGCTAACTAAAGGGGAATGGGGAGGGAACTAGAACCACCTACTTCACCCTATCCTCCGATGAGAGTCGAGATGTAGCTCCTGGTCCTCGTGTCGGGAACGCCCCCACACTACACGTCGTCGTGTCCTACCAGAGCCTCTCGTCGTCCCACCGTTTAGCGCGTCGTCTCCGTGCCTCCTCACTGCAGGTCCGTCCTCCTCCTTGACTTCTTGAAGGTTGGAGTCGGTCTCCTGGCCGTCGTCTTCTCCCAGCAACGGCTGTCGCCTACGTCTCAGCTACAGTCGTTCGGTTTCCCCAAATAGTCCTCTCTTCCTCAGCTACCCAGTGACTTTGTCAGCCACTACGCTGTCACGAACTGGTGAATTGCCACCGACGTCAACATACGTCACTGCACGGCTTCACTGCTACTGGCACAGTACCTGACTGGAGCACTTGTTGCTCAAATAACCGTCAATTCCCTCTTCTGGTTCAACACATGAACTAGGGAAGACTTCTCAGAGTACTGGCGGACTTCAGGTGACGCGTAAATCCACGGTAGTGGGAAACAGCTGTCCGACAGACAGGACCACTCGTCGCACGTCCGACCTCTATGACGTGTCGTGTCTGACTGCTGGCGCCAGCCCGGCGCGCTGGCCGGACCCCCTTCCTTCGTGACGTCACTTTCGCTACGGGAAGTTTTCATTGGCTCCCGGTGCCACACTGCTGTCGGTGACCAATCCGGTGCCACTGACGTCACACGGTTTTGGCGGGAGATCAGAGAAGCCAGCGCCATCTTGGCTCCCTAAAGGGCCTATACCACAGGCCAAAATATTACTATTTCACAAATTTCTCGGCTCTCCGAGAACACTTCACTCTCTCCCATATATCAAATTGTAGCCTGCAACGTAGAGAACGCTTGGGAAAAGTAGACATGACTCTTACTGCAGGCGTGGGAGAATTATAAGGGGGGGAACTCCGTCACACCAGGTAGCTACACCACTACCATCACCTGGTAGCTACACCGCTACCATCACCAGGTAGCTACAATACTACCATCACCAGGTAGCTACACCACTACCATCACCAGGTAGCTACACCACTACCATCACCAGGTAGCTACAACACTACCATCACCAGGTAGCTACACCACTACCATCACCAGGTAGCTACAACACTACCATCACCAGGTAGCTACACCACTACCATCACCAGGTAGCTCCTCCACTACCATCACCAGGTAGCTACATCACTACCATCACCAGTTAGCTCCACCACTACGATCACCAGGTAGCTCCACCACTACAATCACCAGGTAGCTCCACCACTACCATCACCAGGTAGCTACGTCACTACCATCACCAGGTAGCTCCACCACTACCATCACCAGGTAGCTACATCACTACCATCACCAGGTAGCAACACCACTACCATCACCATGTAGCTACATCACTACCATCACCAGGTAGCAACACCACTACCATCACCAGGTAGCTACAACACTACCATCACTAGGTAGCTACACCACTACCATCACCAGGTAGCAACACCACTACCATCACCTGGTAGCTATATCACTACCATCACCAGGTAGCTACAACACTACCATCACCAGGTAGCAACACCACTACAATCACCACGTAGCTACACCACTTTAATCACCAGGTAGCTACATCACTACCATCACCAGGTAGCTACAACACTACCATCACCAGGTAGCTACACCACTACAATCACCAGGTAGCTACACCACATCAATCACCAGGTAGCTCCACCACTACAATCACCTGGTTGCTACACCACTACCATCACCAGGTAGCTACACCACTACCATCACCAGGTAGCTACACCACTACAATCACCAGGTAGCTACACCACTACAATCACCACGTAGCAACACCACTACCATCACCAGGTAGCTACCCGACTACAATCACCTGGTAGCTGCTCCACTACAATCACCTGGTAGCTACACCACTACCATCACTAGGTAGCTACACCACTACCATCACCAGGTAGCTACACCACTACCATCACCAGGTAGCTACACCACTACCATCACCAGGTAGCTACACCACTACAATCACCAGGTAGCTGCTCCACTACAATCACCAGGTAGCTACACCACTACCATCACCAGGTAGCTACACCACTACTATCACCAGGTAGCTACACCACTACCATCACCAGGTGTCTTCACCACTACCATCACCAGGTAGCTACACCACTACCATCACCAGGTAGCTACAACACTACCATCACCAGGTAGCTACACCACTACCATCACCAGGTAGCTACACCACTACCATCACCAGGTAGCTACACCACTACCATCACCAGGTAGCTACACCACTACCATCACCAGGTAGCTTCACCACTACCATCACCAGGTAGCTACACCACTACCATCACCAGGTAGCTACACCACTACCATCACCAGGTAGCTACACCACTACCATCACCAGGTAGCTACACCACTACCATCACCAGGTAGCTTCACCACTACCATCACCAGGTAGCTTCACCACTACGATCACCAGGTAGCTACACCACTACCATCACCAGGTAGCTCCACCACTACAATCACCAGGTAGCTCCACCACTACAATCACCACGTAGCTACACCACTACAATCACCACGTAGCTCCACCACTACAATCACCAGGTAGCTCCACATCTACAATCACCAGGTAGCTCCACCACTTCAATCACCACGTAGCTACATTACTACAATCACCAGGTAGCTACTCCACTACAATCACCTGGTAGCTGCCAGGTGCGTGTCGTATTTCTGCATGTTGTAACACATCTCATTTCCAAACATTAGCGATGAACAATACAGCAATAAATTAATAATATTCTGCAAAAAACAAAATACTTTTCAGAAATAATAAAACATAAATAATGAGTACTGATAGAATCAACACCTCCATGATGATGGTGGTGGCGGTGGTGTGTCGTGTGTTGTGGTACGTCTGGGGTGTGGTCCAGGACCACCTCCGTCTGCGCCTCCTCTAGCGGCAGTACGACTCCAGCTGGCGGGGACTGTTGAGTAAAGTCCCCCTCTTGAAGGTGATCGTCCCTCCACGCCCCGGGACCTTCACGACCCCCTGGACCTGCTGGACCATGTCCAGTTGCTTCGTCACGGGCGTCCTCGAGGTGGCGGTCTGGTGGGCCTTCATCAGGACCCTTAGTATCCTTCTCGACCAGGACCCAGTTGAGTCCTAAGTGAAGGAGTCGGAGTCGACGGGGCCACCTCCAGTGACCCCACCCGTGACAATACCCGTGACACCACCAGTGTCACACACTCTGCGCATAACACCACAGCCCGTGACTCCCGTGATCCGGGGCAGGCTTGTCGGGATACGACCCAGGTCACGACCCAGGTCACCTGTGACACAGACGTGGTGCTACAGGACACCACCTGAGGCATAATTGGTGTTGACCACCCCCGTGACTACATCCGAGACAACCCCTGTGACTACATCCGTGACAACCCCTGTGACAACAGCAGTGACCACCCCCGTGACAACCCCTGTGACAACACCAGTGTCACACACTCTGCGCATAACACCGCAGCCCGTGACTCCCATGATCCGGGACAGGCGTGTCGGGATACGACCCAGGTCACGACCCAGGTCACCTGTCACACAGACGTGGTGCTACAGGACACCACCTGAGGCATAATTTGTGGTGACCACCCCCGTGACTACATCCGTGACCACCCCCGTGACTACCCCTGTGACAACAAAAGTGTCACACACTCTGCGCATAACACCGCAGCCCGTGACTCCCATGATCCGGGGCAGGCGTGTCGGGATACGACCCAGGTCACGTCCCAGGTCACCTGTCACACAGACGTGGTGCTACAGGACACCACCTGAGGCATAATTGGTGGTGACCACCCCCGTGACTACATCCGTGACCACCCCCGTGACTACCCCTGTGACAACAAAAGTGTCACACACTCTGCGCATAACACCGCAGCCCGTGACTCCCATGATCCGGGGCAGGCGTGTCGGGATACGACCCAGGTCACGTCCCAGGTCACCTGTGACACAGACGTGGTGCTACAGGACACCACCTGAGGCATAATTGGTGGTGACCACCCCCGTGACTACATCCGTGACAACCCCCGTGACAACCCCTGTGACAACAGTGTCACACACTCTGCGCATAACACCGCAGCCCGTGACTCCCATGATCCGGGGCAGGCGTGTCGGGATACAACCCAGGTCACGGCCCAGGTCACCTGTGACACAGACGTGGTGCTACAGGACACCACCTGTGGCATAATTGGTGGTGACCACCCCCGTGACTACATCCGTGACAACCCGCGTGAAAACCCCCGTGACTACCCCCGTGACAACACCAGTGTCACACACTCTGCGCATTACACCGCAGCCCGTGACTCCCATGATCCGGGGCAGGCGTGTCGGGATACAACCCAGGTCACGGCCCAGGTCACCTGTGACACAGATGTGGTGCTACAGGACACCACCTGTGGCATAATTGGTGGTGACCACCCCCGTGACTACATCCGTGACAACCCGCGTGAAAACCCCCGTGACTACCCCTGTGACAACACCAGTGTCACACACTCTGCGCATTACACCGCAGCCCGTGACTCCCGTGAGCCGGGGCAGGCGTGTCGGGATATGACCCAGGTCACGACCCAGGTCACGACCCAGGTCACCTGTGACACAGACGTGGTGCTACAGGACACCACCTGTGGCATAATTGGTGGTGACTACACCCGTGACTAC
The DNA here is from genome assembly GCF_040958095.1 of Procambarus clarkii. Classification (NCBI taxonomy): domain Eukaryota; kingdom Metazoa; phylum Arthropoda; class Malacostraca; order Decapoda; family Cambaridae; genus Procambarus; species Procambarus clarkii. The sequence continues at coordinate 61,367,991 of NC_091153.1, forward strand.
ATCCGTGACCACATCCGTGACCACCCCTGTGACGACCCCTGTGACAACACCAGTGTCACACCCTCTGCGCATAACACCGCAGCCCGTGACTCCCATGATCCGGGGCAGGCGTGTCGGTATACGACCCAGGTCACGACCCAGGTCACCCGTGACTCAGACGTGGTGCTACAGAACACCACCTGTGGCATAATTGGTGGTGACTACACCCGTGACTACATCCGTGACTACCCCATTGACCACCCCTGTGACAACACCAGTGTCACACACTCTGCGCGTAACACCGCAGCCCGTGACTCCCATGATCCGGGGCAGGCGTGTCGGTATACGACCCAGGTCACGACCCAGGTCACCCGTGACACAGACGTGGTGCTACAGGACACCACCTGTGGCATAATTGGTGGTGACTACACCAGTGACTACATCCGTGACCACATCCGTGACTACCCCAGTGACCACCCCTGTGACAACACCAGTGTCACACACTCTGCGCATAACACTGCAGCCCGTGTCTCCCGTGAACCGGGGCAGGCGTGTCGGGATACGTCCTAGGTCACGACCCAGGTCACCTGTGACACAGACGTGGTGCTACAGGACACCACCTCAGGCATAATTGGTGGTGTCCACCCAAGTGACAACACCTGTTACTACCTCCGTGATCACCCACGTGAGAACACCCGTGACAACACCAGTGTCACACACTCTGTGCATAACACCGCAGCCCGTGACTCCCGTGACCCGGGGCAGGCGGGGCAGGTCACGACCTCAGTGAACTACAGTTCGTGAACTGAGGAAGAACCTGGTGTTGGAACACCAGATTCCTACCTTAACACTTTGCCGAGGGGGACTAACACTTTGCTGTGGAGTTTGCGGGCCTCTCGCTTGCTAGGTTTTTGCGGGCCTCTCGCTCGCTAGGTTTTGCGGGCCTCTCGCTCGATAGGTTTTGCGGGCCTCTCGCTCACGCGGTTTTGAGGGCATACTGTTTTCGTGTTGTTAGTCACCCTCACGGCAAAGTGTTAGTCCCCCCATGGCAAGTTAAGTGTTAGTCCTCCAATGGCAAAGTGTTTGTCCCCCCTCCGCAAAGTGTTTGTCCCCCCCAACGTCAAAGTGTTAGTCCCCCCCAACGGCAAAGTGTTTGTCCCCCCATGGCAAAGCGTTTGTCCCCCCACGCCAAAGTGTTTGTCCTCCCACAGCAAAGTGTTATTCCCCCCCCCAACGACAAAGTGTTATTCCTCCCCCCCCCCCTAACGGCAAAGTGTTAGGAGCGAGTGGCCAAGAGTATTCATCTAATTGTGCTTATGGGGGTTTGGCTCTTTCGGCTCCCTTCCCATCTGTCATATATCAAGTTTTTTTTTTTTGCCACAAAACACACACACACACACACACACACACACACACACACACACACACACACACACACACACACACACACACACACACACACACACACACACACACACACACACACACACACACACACACACACACACACACACACACACACTCACACACACACAGGTGTATTTAGCTCCACCACTACTATCACCAGGTAGCTCCACCACTACCATCACCAGGTAGCTCCACCACTACCATCACCAGGTAGCTCCACCACTACCATCACCAGGTAGCTCCACCACTACCATCACCAGGTAGCTCCACCACTAACATCACCAGGTAGCTACAACACTACCATCACCAGGTAGCAACACCACTACCATCACCAGGTAGCTACAACACTACCATCACCAGGTAGCTGCACCACTACCATCACCAGGTAGCTCCACCACTACCATCACCAGGTAGCTACATCACTACCATCACCAGGTAGCTCCACCACTACCATTACCAGGTAGCTCCACCACTACAATCACCAGGTAGCTCCACCACTACCATCACCAGGTAGCTACATCACTACCATCACCAGATAGCTCCACCACTACCATCACAAGGTAGCTACATCACTACCATCACCAGGTAGCAACACCACTACCATCACCAGGTAGCTACAACACTACCATCACCAGGTAGCTACACCACTACCATCACCAGGTAGCAACACCACTACCATCACCTGGTAGCTACATCACTACCATCACCAGGTAGCTGCTCCACTACAATCACCAGGTAACTACACCACTACCATCACCAGGTAGCTACACCACTACTATCACCAGGTAGCTACATCACTACCATCACCAGGTAGCTACACCACTACCATCACCAGGTAGCTACCCGACTACAATCACCAGGTAGCTGCTCCACTACAATCACCAGGTAGCTACACCACTACCATCACTAGGTAGCTACACCACTACCATCACCAGGTAGCTACACCACTACCATCACCAGGTAGCTCCACCACTACCATCACCAGGTAGCTACACCACTACTATCACCAGGTAGCTACATCACTACCATCACCAGGTAGCTACACCACTACCATCACCAGGTAGCTACACCACTACAATCACCAGGTAGCTACATCACTACCATCACCAGGTAGCTACACCACTACCATCACCAGGTAGCTACACCACTACCATCACCAGGTAGCTACACCACTACCATCACCAGGTAGCTACACCACTACCATCACCAGGTAGCTACACCACTACCATCACCAGGTAGCTACAACACTACCATCACCAGGTAGCTCCACCACTACAATCACCTGGTAGCTGCCAGGTGCGTGTCTTATTTCTGCATGTTGTAACACATCTCATTTCCAAACATCAGCGATGAACAATGCAGCAACAAATTAATAATATTCTGTAAAAAACAAAATACTTTTCAGAAATAATAAAACATAAATAATGAGCACTGATAGAATCAACTCCTCCATGATGATGATGGTGGAGGTGGTGTGTCGTGTGTTGTGGTACGTATGGGGTGTGGTCCAGGATCACCTCTGTCTGCACCACCTCTAGCGGCAGTACGACTCCAGCTTTCGGGGACTGTTGAGTAACGTCCCCCTCTTGAAGGTGATCGTCCCTCCACGCCCCGGGACCTTCACGACCCCCTGGACCTGCTGGACCATGTCCAGTTGCTTCGTCACGGGCGTCCTCGAGGTGGCGGTCTGGTGGGCCTTCATCAGGACCCTTAGTATTTCTCGACCTTAACCCAGTTGAGTCCTAAGTGAAGGAGACGGAGTCGACGGGGCCACCTACAGTGACCACCCCCGTGACTACATCCATGACAACCCCTGTGACTACATCCGTGACAACCCCTGTGACAACACCAGTGTCACACACTCTGCGCATAACACCGCAGCCCATGACTCCCGTGATCCGGGGCAGGCGTGTCGGGATACGACCCAGGTCACGACCCAGGTCACCTGTGACTCAGACGTGGTGCTACAAGACACCACCTGAGGCATAATTGGTGTTGACCACCCCCGTGACTACATCCGTGACAACCCCTGTGACTACATCTGTGACAACCCCTGTGACAACAGCAGTGACCACCCCCGTGACAACACCAGTGTCACACACTCTGCGCATAATACCGCAGCCCGTGACTCCTGTGATCCGGGGCAGGCGTGTAGGGATACGACCCAGGTCACGACCCAGGTCACCCATGACACAGACGTGGTGCTACAGGACACCACCTGTGGCATAATTGGTGGTGACAACCCCCGTGCCCAGCACTGTGACCAGCACTGTGACCACACCCGTGACTACCCCCGTGTCCACACCCGTGACAACCCTCGTGACTACCCCTGTGACAACACCAGTGTCACACACTCTGCGCATAACACCGTAGCCCGTGACTCCCGAGATCCGGGGTAGGCGTATCGGGATACGACCCAGGTCACGACCCAGGTCACCTGTGACACAGACGTGGTGCTACAGGACACCACCTGAGGCATAATTGGTGGTGACCACCCCCGTGACTACATCCGTGACAACCCACGTGACAACCCCTGTGACAACACCAGTGTCACTCACTCTGCGAATAACACCGCAGCCCGTAACTCCCGTGATCCGCGGCAGGCGTGTCGGGATACGACCCAGGTCACGTCCCAGGTCACCCGTGACACAGACGTGGTGCTACAGGACACCACCTGTGGCATAACTGGTGTTGACTACACCCGTGACTACATCCGTGACTACCCCAGTGACCACCCCTGTGACAACACCAGTGTCACACACTCTGCGCATAACACCGCAGCCCGTGACTCCCGTGATCCGGGTCAGGCGTGTCGGTATACGACCCTGGTCACGACCCAGGTCACCCGTGACACAGACGTGGTGCTACAGGACACCACCTGTGGCATAATTGGTGGTTACTACACCCGTGACCACCCCTGTGACAACACCAGTGTCACACACTCTGCGCATAACACCGCAGCTCGTGACTCCCGTGACCCGGGGCAGACGGGGCAGGTCACGACCTCAGTGAACTACAGTTCGTGAACTGAGGAAGAACCTGGTGTAGGAACACCAGATTCCTACCTTAACACTTTGCCATGGGGGACTAACACTTTGCCGTGGAGTGACTAACACTTTGCCGTGGTGGTGACTAACACGGCCTTGGTGTTGCGGGCCTCTCGCTCGCTAGGTTATGCAGGCCTCTCGCTCGCTCGGTTTTGCGGGCCTCTCGCTCGCTCGGTTTTGCGGGCCTCTCGCTCGCTAAGTTTTGCGGGCCTCTCGCTCGCTAAGTTTTGCGGGCCTCTCGCTCGCTCGGTTTTGCGGGCCTCTCGCTCACTAAGTTTTGCGGGCCTCTCGCTCGCTCTGTTTTGAGGGACTCTCGCTCGCTCTGTTTTGCGGGCCTCTCGCTCGCTCGGTTTTGCGGGCCTCTCGCTCACTCAGGTTTTGCGGGCCTCTCGCTCACTAAGTTTTGCGGGCCTCTCGCTCGCTCGGTTTTGCGGGCCTCTCGCTCACTCGGTTTTGCGGGCCTCTCGCTCACTAAGTTTTGCGGGCCTCTCGCTCGCTCGGTTTTGAGGGCATCACGGTTTTGCGGGTCTCTCGCTCGCTAGGTTTTGCGGGCCTCTCGCTCGCTAGGTTTTGCGGGCCTCTCGCTCGCTAGGTTTTTGCGGGCCTCTCGCTCGCTAGGTTTTTGCGGGCCTCTCGCTTGCTAGGTTTTGCGGGCCACTCGCTTACTAGGTTTTGCGGGCCTCTCGTTCACTCGGTTTTGCGGGCCTCTCGCTCACGCGGTTTTGAGGGCATACTGTTTGCGTGTTGTTAGTCACCCCCACGGCAAAGTGTTAGTCCCCCCATGGCAAGTTAAGTGTTAGTCCCCCAATGGCAAAGTGTTTGTCCCCCCTCTGCAAAGTGTTAGTCCCCCCCAACGGCAAAGTGTTAGTCCCCCCCCCCAACGGCAAAGTGTTTGTCTCCCCACGGCAAAGTGTTTGTCCCCCCACGGCAAAGTGTTTGTCCTCCCACAGCAAAGTGTTATTTCCCCCCCCCTCCCCAACGGCAGAGTGTTATTTCCCCCCCCCCCCAACGGCAAAGTGTTATTTCCCCCCCCCCCCCTAACGGCAAAGTGTTAGGAGCGAGTGGCCAGGAGTATTCATCTAATTGTGCTTATGGGGGTTTGGCTCTTTCGGCTCTCTTCCCATCTGTCATATATCAAATTATTTTTTTTTTTGCCACAAAACACACACACACACACACACACACACACACACACACACACACACACACACACACACACACACACACACACACACACATACACACACACACACACACACACACACACACAGGTGTAGGTTGCTCCACCACTACTATCACCAGGTAGCTACATCACTACCATCACCAGGTAGCTCCACCACTACCATCACCAGTTAGCTACACCACTACCATCACCAGGTAGCAACACCACTACCATCACCAGGTAGCTCCACCACTACCATCACCAGGTAGCTACACCACTACCATTACCAGGTAGCTACACCACTACCATCACCAGGTAGCAACACCACTACCATCACCAGGTAGCTACAACACTACCATCACCAGTTAGCTCCACCACTACCATCACCAGGTAGCTCCACCACTACCATCAACAGGTAGCTACACCACTACCATCACCAGGTAGCTACACCACTACCATCACCAGGTAGCTACAACACTACCATCACCAGGTAGCTCCACCACTACCATCACCAGGTAGCTACACCACTACCATCACCAGGTAGCTACACCACTACCATCACCAGGTAGCTACACCACTACCATCACCAGGTAGCTACACCACTACCATCACCTGGTAGCTACACCGCTACCATCACCAGGTAGCTACAATACTACCATCACCAGGTAGCTACACCACTACCATCACCAGGTAGCTACACCACTACCATCACCAGGTAGCTACAACACTACCATCACCAGGTAGCTACACCACTACCATCACCAGGTAGCTACAACACTACCATCACCAGGTAGCTACACCACTACCATCACCAGGTAGCTCCTCCACTACCATCACCAGGTAGCTACATCACTACCATCACCAGTTAGCTCCACCACTACGATCACCAGGTAGCTCCACCACTACAATCACCAGGTAGCTCCACCACTACCATCACCAGGTAGCTACGTCACTACCATCACCAGGTAGCTCCACCACTACCATCACCAGGTAGCTACATCACTACCATCACCAGGTAGCAACACCACTACCATCACCATGTAGCTACATCACTACCATCACCAGGTAGCAACACCACTACCATCACCAGGTAGCTACAACACTACCATCACTAGGTAGCTACACCACTACCATCACCAGGTAGCAACACCACTACCATCACCTGGTAGCTATATCACTACCATCACCAGGTAGCTACAACACTACCATCACCAGGTAGCAACACCACTACAATCACCACGTAGCTACACCACTTCAATCACCAGGTAGCTACATCACTACCATCACCAGGTAGCTACAACACTACCATCACCAGGTAGCTACACCACTACAATCACCAGGTAGCTACACCACATCAATCACCAGGTAGCTCCACCACTACAATCACCTGGTTGCTACACCACTACCATCACCAGGTAGCTACACCACTACCATCACCAGGTAGCTACACCACTACAATCACCAGGTAGCTACACCACTACAATCACCACGTAGCAACACCACTACCATCACCAGGTAGCTACCCGACTACAATCACCTGGTAGCTGCTCCACTACAATCACCTGGTAGCTACACCACTACCATCACTAGGTAGCTACACCACTACCATCACCAGGTAGCTACACCACTACCATCACCAGGTAGCTACACCACTACCATCACCAGGTAGCTACACCACTACAATCACCAGGTAGCTGCTCCACTACAATCACCAGGTAGCTACACCACTACCATCACCAGGTAGCTACACCACTACTATCACCAGGTAGCTACACCACTACTATCACCAGGTAGCTACACCACTACCATCACCAGGTGTCTTCACCACTACCATCACCAGGTAGCTACACCACTACCATCACCAGGTAGCTACAACACTACCATCACCAGGTAGCTACACCACTACCATCACCAGGTAGCTACACCACTACCATCACCAGGTAGCTACACCACTACCATCACCAGGTAGCTACACCACTACCATCACCAGGTAGCTTCACCACTACCATCACCAGGTAGCTACACCACTACCATCACCAGGTAGCTACACCACTACCATCACCAGGTAGCTACACCACTACCATCACCAGGTAGCTACACCACTACCATCACCAGGTAGCTTCACCACTACCATCACCAGGTAGCTTCACCACTACGATCACCAGGTAGCTACACCACTACGATCACCAGGTAGCTCCACCACTACAATCACCAGGTAGCTCCACCACTACCATCACCAGGTAGCTACGTCACTACCATCACCAGGTAGCTCCACCACTACCATCACCAGGTAGCTACATCACTACCATCACCAGGTAGCAACACCACTACCATCACCATGTAGCTACATCACTACCATCACCAGGTAGCAACACCACTACCATCACCAGGTAGCTACAACACTACCATCACTAGGTAGCTACACCACTACCATCACCAGGTAGCAACACCACTACCATCACCTGGTAGCTATATCACTACCATCACCAGGTAGCTACAACACTACCATCACCAGGTAGCAACACCACTACAATCACCACGTAGCTACACCACTTCAATCACCAGGTAGCTACATCACTACCATCACCAGGTAGCTACAACACTACCATCACCAGGTAGCTACACCACTACAATCACCAGGTAGCTACACCACATCAATCACCAGGTAGCTCCACCACTACAATCACCTGGTTGCTACACCACTACCATCACCAGGTAGCTACACCACTACCATCACCAGGTAGCTACACCACTACAATCACCAGGTAGCTACACCACTACAATCACCACGTAGCAACACCACTACCATCACCAGGTAGCTACCCGACTACAATCACCTGGTAGCTGCTCCACTACAATCACCTGGTAGCTACACCACTACCATCACTAGGTAGCTACACCACTACCATCACCAGGTAGCTACACCACTACCATCACCAGGTAGCTACACCACTACCATCACCAGGTAGCTACACCACTACAATCACCAGGTAGCTGCTCCACTAAAATCACCAGGTAGCTACACCACTACCATCACCAGGTAGCTACACCACTACTATCACCAGGTAGCTACACCACTACTATCACCAGGTAGCTACACCACTACCATCACCAGGTGTCTTCACCACTACCATCACCAGGTAGCTACACCACTACCATCACCAGGTAGCTACAACACTACCATCACCAGGTAGCTACACCACTACCATCACCAGGTAGCTACACCACTACCATCACCAGGTAGCTACACCACTACCATCACCAGGTAGCTACACCACTACCATCACCAGGTAGCTTCACCACTACCATCACCAGGTAGCTACACCACTACCATCACCAGGTAGCTACACCACTACCATCACCAGGTAGCTACACCACTACCATCACCAGGTAGCTACACCACTACCATCACCAGGTAGCTTCACCACTACCATCACCAGGTAGCTTCACCACTACGATCACCAGGTAGCTACACCACTACCATCACCAGGTAGCTCCACCACTACAATCACCAGGTAGCTCCACCACTACAATCACCACGTAGCTACACCACTACAATCACCACGTAGCTCCACCACTACAATCACCAGGTAGCTCCACATCTACAATCACCAGGTAGCTCCACCACTTCAATCACCACGTAGCTACATTACTACAATCACCAGGTAGCTACTCCACTACAATCACCTGGTAGCTGCCAGGTGCGTGTCGTATTTCTGCATGTTGTAACACATCTCATTTCCAAACATTAGCGATGAACAATACAGCAATAAATTAATAATATTCTGTAAAAAACAAAATACTTTTCAGAAATAATAAAACATAAATAATGAGTACTGATAGAATCAACACCTCCATGATGATGGTGGTGGTGGTGGCGGTGGTGTGTCGTGTGTTGTGGTACGTCTGGGGTGTGGTCCAGGACCACCTCCGTCTGCGCCTCCTCTAGCGGCAGTACGACTCCAGCTGGCGGGGACTGTTGAGTAAAGTCCCCCTCTTGAAGGTGATCGTCCCTCCACGCCCCGGGACCTTCACGACCCCCTGGACCTGCTGGACCATGTCCAGTTGCTTCGTCACGGGCGTCCTCGAGGTGGCGGTCTGGTGGGCCTTCATCAGGACCCTTAGTATCCTTCTCGACCAGGACCCAGTTGAGTCCTAAGTGAAGGAGTCGGAGTCGACGGGGCCACCTCCAGTGACCCCACCCGTGACAATACCCGTGACACCACCAGTGTCACACACTCTGCGCATAACACCACAGCCCGTGACTCCCGTGATCCGGGGCAGGCTTGTCGGGATACGACCCAGGTCACGACCCAGGTCACCTGTGACACAGACGTGGTGCTACAGGACACCACCTGAGGCATAATTGGTGTTGACCACCCCCGTGACTACATCCGAGACAACCCCTGTGACTACATCCGTGACAACCCCTGTGACAACAGCAGTGACCACCCCCGTGACAACCCCTGTGACAACACCAGTGTCACACACTCTGCGCATAACACCGCAGCCCGTGACTCCCATGATCCGGGACAGGCGTGTCGGGATACGACCCAGGTCACGACCCAGGTCACCTGTCACACAGACGTGGTGCTACAGGACACCACCTGAGGCATAATTGGTGGTGACCACCCCCGTGACTACATCCGTGACCACCCCCGTGACTACCCCTGTGACAACAAAAGTGTCACACACTCTGCGCATAACACCGCAGCCCGTGACTCCCATGATCCGGGGCAGGCGTGTCGGGATACGACCCAGGTCACGTCCCAGGTCACCTGTCACACAGACGTGGTGCTACAGGACACCACCTGAGGCATAATTGGTGGTGACCACCCCCGTGACTACATCCGTGACCACCCCCGTGACTACCCCTGTGACAACAAAAGTGTCACACACTCTGCGCATAACACCGCAGCCCGTGACTCCCATGATCCGGGGCAGGCGTGTCGGGATACGACCCAGGTCACGTCCCAGGTCACCTGTCACACAGACGTGGTGCTACAGGACACCACCTGAGGCATAATTGGTGGTGACCACCCCCGTGACTACATCCGTGACCACCCCCGTGACTACCCCTGTGACAACAAAAGTGTCACACACTCTGCGCATAACACCGCAGCCCGTGACTCCCATGATCCGGGGCAGGCGTGTCGGGATACGACCCAGGTCACGTCCCAGGTCACCTGTGACACAGACGTGGTGCTACAGGACACCACCTGAGGCATAATTGGTGGTGACCACCCCCGTGACTACATCCGTGACAACCCCCGTGACAACCCCTGTGACAACAGTGTCACACACTCTGCGCATAACACCGCAGCCCGTGACTCCCATGATCCGGGGCAGGCGTGTCGGGATACAACCCAGGTCACGGCCCAGGTCACCTGTGACACAGACGTGGTGCTACAGGACACCACCTGTGGCATAATTGGTGGTGACCACCCCCGTGACTACATCCGTGACAACCCGCGTGACAACACCAGTGTCACACACTCTGCGCATTACACCGCAGCCCGTGACTCCCATGATCCGGGGCAGGCGTGTCGGGATACAACCCAGGTCACGGCCCAGGTCACCTGTGACACAGATGTGGTGCTACAGGACACCACCTGTGGCATAATTGGTGGTGACCATCCCCGTGACTACATCCGTGACAACCCGCTTGAAAACCCCCGTGACTACCCCTGTGACAACACCAGTGTCACACACTCTGCGCATTACACCGCAGCCCGTGACTCCCGTGAGCCGGGGCAGGCGTGTCGGGATATGATCCAGGTCACGACCCAGGTCACCTGTGACACAGACGTGGTGCTACAGGACACCACCTGTGGCATAATTGGTGGTGACTACACCCGTGACTACATCCGTGACCACATCCGTGACCACCCCTGTGACGACCCCTGTGACAACACCAGTGTCACACCCTCTGCGCATAACACCGCAGCCCGTGACTCCCATGATCCGGGGCAGGCGTGTCGGGATATGATCCAGGTCACGACCCAGGTCACCTGTGACACAGACGTGGTGCTACAGGACACCACCTGTGGCATAATTGGTGGTGACTACACCCGTGACTACATCCGTGACTACCCCATTGACCACCCCTGTGACAACACCAGTGTCACACACTCTGCGCGTAACACCGCAGCCCGTGACTCCCATGATCCGGGGCAGGCGTGTCGGTATACGACCCAGGTCACGACCCAGGTCACCCGTGACACAGACGTGGTGCTACAGGACACCACCTGTGGCGTAATTGGTGGTGACTACACCAGTGACTACATCCGTGACCACATCCGTGACTACCCCAGTGACCACCCCTGTGACAACACCAGTGTCACACTCTGCGCATAACACCGCAGCCCGTGTCTCCCGTGAACCGGGGCAGGCGTGTCGGGATACGTCCTAGGTCACGACCCAGGTCACCTGTGACACAGACGTGGTGCTACAGGACACCACCTCAGGCATAATTGGTGGTGTCCACCCAAGTGACAACACCTGTTACTACCTCCGTGATCACCCACGTGAGAACACCCGTGACAACACCAGTGTCACACACTCTGTGCATAACACCGCAGCCCGTGACTCCCGTGACCCGGGGCAGGCGGGGCAGGTCACGACCTCAGTGAACTACAGTTCGTGAACTGAGGAAGAACCTGGTGTTGGAACACCAGATTCCTACCTTAACACTTTGCCGAGGGGGACTAACACTTTGCTGTGGAGTTTGCGGGCCTCTCGCTTGCTAGGTTTTTGCGGGCCTCTCGCTCGCTAGGTTTTGCGGGCCTCTCGCTCGATAGGTTTTGCGGGCCTCTCGCTCACGCGGTTTTGAGGGCATACTGTTTTCGTGTTGTTAGTCACCCTCACGGCAAAGTGTTAGTCCCCCCATGGCAAGTTAAGTGTTAGTCCTCCAATGGCAAAGTGTTTGTCCCCCCTCCGCAAAGTGTTTGTCCCCCCCAACGTCAAAGTGTTAGTCCCCCCCAACGGCAAAGTGTTTGTCCCCCCATGGCAAAGCGTTTGTCCCCCCACGCCAAAGTGTTTGTCCTCCCACAGCAAAGTGTTATTCCCCCCCCCAACGACAAAGTGTTATTCCTCCCCCCCCCCCTAACGGCAAAGTGTTAGGAGCGAGTGGCCAAGAGTATTCATCTAATTGTGCTTATGGGGGTTTGGCTCTTTCGGCTCCCTTCCCATCTGTCATATATCAAGTTTTTTTTTTTTGCCACAAAACACACACACACACACACACACACACACACACACACACACACACAAACACACACACACACACACACACACACACACACACACACACACACACACACACACACACACACACACACACACACACACACACACACACACACAGGTGTATTTAGCTCCACCACTACTATCACCAGGTAGCTCCACCACTACCATCACCAGGTAGCTCCACCACTACCATCACCAGGTAGCTCCACCACTACCATCACCAGGTAGCTCCACCACTACCATCACCAGGTAGCTCCACCACTGACATCACCAGGTAGCTACACCACTACCATCACCAGGTAGCAACACCACTACCATCACCAGGTAGCTACAACACTACCATCACCAGGTAGCTGCACCACTACCATCACCAGGTAGCTCCACCACTACCATCACCAGGTAGCTCCACCACTGACATCACCAGGTAGCTACACCACTACCATCACCAGGTAGCAACACCACTACCATCACCAGGTAGCTACAACACTACCATCACCAGGTAGCTGCACCACTACCATCACCAGGTAGCTCCACCACTACCATCACCAGGTAGCTACATCACTACCATCACCAGGTAGCTCCACCACTACCATTACCAGGTAGCTCCACCACTACAATCACCAGGTAGCTCCACCACTACCATCACCAGGTAGCTACATCACTACCATCACCAGATAGCTCCACCACTACCATCACAAGGTAGCTACATCACTACCATCACCAGGTAGCAACACCACTACCATCACCAGGTAGCTACAACACTACCATCACCAGGTAGCTACACCACTACCATCACCAGGTAGCAACACCACTACCATCACCTGGTAGCTACATCACTACCATCACTAGGTAGCTACAACACTACCATCACCAGGTAGCTCCACCACTACAATCACCTGGTAGCTACACCACTACCATCACCAGGTAGCTACACCACTACCATGACCTGGTAGCTACACCACTAGAATCACCAGGTAGCTACACCACTACAATCACCACGTAGCAACACCACTACCATCACCAGGTAGCTACCCGACTACAATCACCAGGTAGCTGCTCCACTACAATCACCAGGTAGCTACACCACTACCATCACTAGGTAGCAACACCACTACCATCACCAGGTAGCTACACCACTACCATCACCAGGTTGCTACACTACTACCATCACCAGGTAGCTACACCACTACCATCACCAGGTAGCTACACCACTACCATCACCAGGTAGCTACCCGACTACAATCACCAGGTAGCGGCTCCACTACAATCACCAGGTAGCTACACCACTACCATCACTAGGTAGCTTCACCACTACCATCACCAGGTAGCTACACCACTACCATCACCAGGTAGCTCTACCACTACCATCACCAGGTAGCTACACCACTATCATCACCAGGTAGCTACATCACTACCATCACCAGGTAGCTACACCACTACCATCACCAGGTAGCTACACCACTACCATTACCAGGTAGCTACATCACTACCATCACCAGGTAGCTACACCACTACCATCACCAGGTAGCTACACCACTACTATCACCAGGTAGCTTCACCACTACCATCACCAGGTAGCTTCACCACTACCATCACCAGGTAGCTTCACCACTACCATTACCAGGTAGCTACACCACTACCATCACCAGGTAGCTCCACCACTACAATCACCAAGTAGCTCCACCACTACAATCACCACGTAGCTACACCACTACAATCACCAGGTAGCTCCACTACTACAATCACCACGTAGCTACACCACTACAATCACCACGTAGCTCCACCACTACAATCACCAGGTAGCTCCACCACTACAATCACCAGGTAGCTCCACCACTACAATCACCACGAAGCTACACCACTACAATCACAAGGTAGCTACTCCACTACAATCACCTGGTAGCTGCCAGGTGCGTGTCGTATTTCTGCATGTTGTAACACATCTCATTTCCAAACATTAGCGATGAACAATACAGCAACAAATTAATAATATTCTGTAAAAAACAAAATACTTTTCAGAAATAATAAAACATAAATAATGAGTACTGACAGAATCAACTCCTCCATGATGATGGTGGTGGCGGTGGTGTGTCGTGTGTTGTGGTACGTCTGGGGTGTGGTCCAGGATCACCTCAGTCTGCGCCTCCTCTAGCGGCAGTACGACTCCCGCTGGCGGGGACTGTTGAGTAAAGTCCCCCTCTTGAAGGTGATCGTCCCTCCACGCCCCGAGACCTTCACGACCCCCTGGACCTGCTGGACCATGTCCAGTTGCTTCGTGACGGGCGTCCTCGAGGTAGCCGTCTGGTGGGCCTTCTTCAGGACCCTTAGTATCCTTCTCGACCTGAACCCAGTTGAGTCCTAAGTGAAGGAGACGGAGTCGACGGGGCCACCTCCAGTGACCCCACCCGTGACCACCCCCGTGACAACTCCAGTGTCACACACTCTGCGCATAACACCACAGCCCGTGACTCCCGGGATCCGGGGCAGGCGTGTCGGGATATGACCCAGGTCACGACCCAGGTCACCTGTGACACAGACGTGGTGCTACAGGACACCACCTGAGGCATAATTGGTGTTGACCACCCCCGTGACTACATCCGTGACAACCCCTGTGACTACATCCGTGACAACCCCTGTGACAACAGCAGTGACCACCCCCGTGACAACCCCTGTGACAACACCAGTGTCACACACTCTGCGCATAACACCGCAGCCCGTGACTCCCGTGATCCAGGGCAGGCGTGTAGGGATACGACCCAGGTCACGACCTAGATCACCCATGACACAGACGTGGTGCTACAGGACACCACCTGTGGCATAATTGGTAGTGACAACCCCTGTGACCAGCACTGTGACCACACCCGTGACTACCCCCGTGACAACCCCCGTGACTACCCCTGTGACAACACCATTGTCACACACTCTGCGCATAACACCGTAGCCCGTGACTCCCGTGATCCGGGGCAGGCGTGTCAGGATACGACCCAGGTCACAACCCAGGTCACCTGTGACACAGACGTGGTGCTACAGGACACCACCTGAGGCATAATTGGTGGTGACCACCCCCGTGACTACATCCGTGACCACCCCCGTGACCACCCCCGTGACAACCCCTGTGACAACACCAGTGTCACACACTCTGCGCATAACACCACAGCCCGTGACTCCCGTGATCCGGGGCAGGCATGTCGGTATACGACCCAGGTCACTTCCTAGGTCACGGCCCAGGTCACCTGTGACACAGACGTGGTGCTACAGGACACCACCTGTGGCATAATTGGTGGTGACCACCCCCGTGACTACATCCGTGACAACCCCCGTGACTACCCCTGTGACAACACCAGTGTCACACACTCTGCGCATAACACCGCAGCCCGTGACTCCCGTGATCCGGGGCAGGCGTGTCGGGATACGACCCAGGTCACGTCCCAGGTCACCCGTGACACAGACGTGGTGCTACAGGACACCACCTGTGGCATAATTGGTGGTGACTATACACCCGTGACTACATCCGTGACCACATCCGTGACTACCCCAGTGACCACCCCTGTGACAACAGCAGTGTCACACACTCTGTGCATAACACCGCAGCCCGTGACTCCCGTGATCCGGGGCAGGCGTGTCGGTATACGACCCAGGTCGCGACCCAGGTCACCCGTGACACAGACGTGGTGCTACAGGACTCCACCTGTGGCATAATTGGTGGTGACTACACCCGTGACTACATCCGTGACCACATTCGTGACTATCCCATCCGTGACCACTCCTGTGACAACACCAGTGTCACACACTCTGCGCATAACACCGCAGCCCGTGACTCCCATGATCCGGGGCAGGCGTGTCGGTATACGACCCAGGTCACGACCCAGGTCACCCGTGACACAGACGTGGTGCTACAGGACACCTCTTGTGGCATAATTAGTGGTGACTACACCCGTGACTACCCCATTGACCACCCCTGTGACAACACCAGTGTCACACACTCTGCGCATAACACCGCAGCCCGTGACTCCTATGATCCGGGGCAGGCGTGTCGGTATACGACCCAGGTCACGACCCAGGTCACCCGTGACACAGACGTGGTGCTACAGGACACCACCTGTGGCATAATTGGTGGTGACTACACCCGCGACTACATCCGTGACCACATCCGTGACTACCCCAGTGACTACCTTTGTGACAACACCAGTGTCACACTCTGCGCATAACACCGCAGCCCGTGTCTCCTGTGATCCGGGGCAGGCGTGTCGGGATACGACCCAGGTCACGACCCAGGTCACCTGTGACACAGACGTGGTGCTACAGAACACCACCTCAGGCATAATTGGTGGTGACCACCCAAGTGACAACACCTGTTACTACCTCCGTGATCACCCACGTGAGAACACCCGTGACAACACCAGTGTCACGCATTCTGTGCATAACACCGCAGCCCGTGACATCCGTGACCCGGGGCAGGCGGGGCAGGTCACGACCTCAGTGAACAATAGTTCGTGAACTGAGGAAGAACCTGGTGTAGGAACTCCAGATTCCTACCTTAACACTTTGCCGTGGGGGACAAACACTTTGCCGTGCAGGTGACTAACACGGCTTTGGTTTTGCGGGCCTCTCGCTCGCTCGGTTTTGCGGGCCTCTCGCTCGCTCGGTTTTGCGGGCCTCTCGCTCGCTCGGTTTTGCGGGCCTCTCGCTCGCTCGGTTTTGCGGGCCTCTCGCTCTGTTTTGCGGGCCTCTCGCTCGCTCGGATTTACGGGCCTCTCGCTCGCTCGGTTTTGCGGGCCTCTCGCTCGCTCGGTTTTGAGGGCCTCTCGCTCGCTCTGTTTTGCGGGCCTCTCGCTCGCTAGGTTTTGCGGGCCTCTCGCTCACTAGGTTTTGCGGGCCTCTCGCTCGCTAGGTTTTTGCGGGCCTCTCGCTCGCTAGGTTTTGCGGGCCTCTCGCTCACGCGGTTTTGAGGGCATACTGTTTGCGTGTTGTTAGTCACCCCCACGGCAAAGTGTTAGTCCCCCCATGGCAAGTTACGTGTTACTCCCTCAATGGCAAAGTGTTTGTCCCCCCTCTGCAAAGTGTTAGTCCCCCCCAACGGCAAAGTGTTAGTCCCCCCCAACGGCAAAGTGTTTGTCCCCCCACGGCAAAGTATTTGTCCCCCCACGGCAAAGTGTTTGTCCTCCCACAGCAAAGTGTTATTTCCCCCCCCCCCCAACGGCAAAGTGTTATTTCCCCCCCCCCCCAACGGCAAAGTGTTATTTCCCCCCCCCCCCAACGGCAAAGTGTTAGGAGCGAGTGGCCAAGAGTATTCATCTAATTGTGCTTATGGGGGTTTGGCTCTTTCGGCTCCCTTCCCATCTGTCATATATCAAATTATTTTTTTTTTTGCCACAAAACACACACACACACACACACACACACACACACACACACACGCACGCACGCACGCACGCACACACGCACGCACGCACGCACGCACGCACGCACGCACGCACGCACGCACACACACACACACACACACACACACACACACACACACATTGGGGGACTTGTCTTGTGACCATCGTGTTGGGTGGACGTGGGTTGGGAGCTCCTGGTTCACTAGTGGAGTGGGAGGGGTAATCAGGCAACTTCGAAGTGAAAAAGTGTGTACAAGTGAATGAAAAAACCTTGAGTTTTGGCCAGAGCCATAAGGTAGTGAAGAAAAACAGTTTAAATAGCGTAATTCAAAATAGTTGAGGAAGTATTGTGGCAGTGTGGAGCAGACCTCACCGACCTCTGACCGCGTGACCTCACCCCGGCAGCAACCTTCTACCACCACGTGGGACGACGCTTGGAGATTCACTCACCTATTGTGTTAGCAGGACGGTAAGATACTTGGAACCCCAGTGGGTAAGGTTGCATTATAGCAATGACTAGGTCAGGAAGGGTGTCTAGGTCCAACAGTATTATGATTGAGGAAGAAGATAGGTTTGTGGAGAAGATGATTGGGAAATTTGTAGAGAAGAGGGATGTTTGGATAGGTGATCTAATCCAGGGGATTAAAAGTGAAGTCTTTAATAAGATACAGGGCGAGGTTCAAAGACTCAAACAAGAGTTTATGGATTATATTCAAGAGGAAATCAGCAAGAGCAGGGTAGAATGGCAAGGAGAAATATCTAGGCTTACTAATGAATTTGGCAGGAATAAGGGAAGCTTGGCAGGGGAAGGGGGGAGTAGTAGTAGGTGGAGTAGCGGGTGTAGGAGGGGTGGGGGTCAGCCAGGGAGAGGGCCACCAGCATGACCCTGAACTGAGAAAGAGGACAATCATAATCCATGGATTACTTGAAGCCAGGGCACCATCGAGGCAGGAAAGGATGGAGATTGAGGATTTGGAACTACAGGGGATCTTGAGAGACATGAGAGCCCATATGGCAGGGAATGAGGTGCAAGTCCACCGACGCATTGGACCATACAACTGTAACAGGAAACGACCTGTCCTGGTACAGTTCACTAACGAAGAGGCAGTGGATTACATACTGCATCACAAACACCTACTCAGAGGTAGCGAAAATTACTACAACGTATTTATTGACAAATTCATGACGAAGGAGGAACAGATTGCCCACAGAGCAAGCAAACAACAGTACGACTCTTCCCATTTGAGCGCAGCTACACACCCCAGTGCTAAACCACCCCATGCTAACCAGCTCACACGTGCTTCTCAGGTCACCCGTTCCCCAAATCAGCCGCCCCTGCTTATCTCCCCAGCACATCCCTTGACCCCTCTGACCCCACTGGAGTCAAATTCATCCCACATTCCAAGGACCCCCTCATCACCTCAGCCCCCAAAACCCGTCCAGCCCTCATCCCCTCAACCCCCAAAACCCACCCAGCTCTCATCCCCTCAACCCCCAAAACCCATCCAGACCTCATCCCCTCAACCCCAAGAACCCACCCAGACCTCATCCCCTCAACACCCAAAGCCTACCCAGCCCTCACCCCTCCTCATCCCCTCTCCTTCCATGTGACCCCCCACCCTTGCGAGGGAGGTGGGAGGTCCCCCTCACCCCCTCTATCCTTCCCCCTCCCAACCTCTCAACCTCTATCTGTCTCCCAACCTTACGCTATCTCCCAATCCCTCTATGCCCTCCCTAATCTTCAGACCCAGTATGCCCTTCCTACTCCAGACCTACCTACCCAGGCCCTACCCCAGACCCTCCTACCTACCTTCCTAGAAGCCCAGCCCCCAGTATCCCCCCAAGCACTCTTTCTGAACACCCCCCTCCTGAACTCTTTCACCCCCCATACACCCCCCGGACCCCCCCCAGACACCCCCCGGATCCCCCCGGACATCCCCCGGACCCTCCCCGCCCCCAGTCATCCCCCAGACACCCCCCAGATCCCCCAGATCCCCTCTACCCCCAGTCACCCCCCAGACATCCCCCAGATCCCCCCAGACCCCCAGAGAAAGGGAGTACTCTGGTACAAGAGTTTCCATGAAGAATCTCAAGGTTTGGTACACCAATGCTGATGGGGTATCTAATAAAGCAGAAGAGATAAAAGAAAGAGTGAGTGAAGCAGATCCTGACATAGTTGCAATTGTGGAAACTAAAATTAATGACATGATCTCAGATGCAATCTTTCCTGAAGGGTACCAGGTGATACGAAAAGAGAGGACACAGAGACAGGGAGGGGGAGTAGCACTCCTAATAAAGCGGAAATGGAAGTTTGAAGACCTGGGAAATCGAGTTACCAATGAGTGCACAAGCTTCATACATGGAACTCTGACAGTAGATGGGAGGAAGATTGTGATCCTGGAAATCTACAATCCCCCACCAAACAGTAGAAGACCCAGGCAGGAGTATGATGACAACAACAAAGCATGTATAGATGAACTGCAGAAGGCAGCAACACTAGCCCACAGAATGAGAGCGAAGCTGCTGATCATGGGGGACCTAAATCATGGAGAGATAAATTGGGAATCAAGGAATCCCCATGGAGGGGACGAAACGTGGGGAGCAAAATTAGTAGATGTTATAGACAGGAATTTCCTGACACAACATGTGAAGGAAGACACAAGGGAAAGAGGAGGAGATGCACCGAGCTTATTAGACCTGATTTTCACCCAGAACGTAGAAGATATCGAGAATTTAGAGCATGAAATACCTCTAGGGGCCAGTGACCATTGTGTCCTAGTCTTTGACTACATGATGGAATTCAAACTTATGACCATGGGACAAGAGATCTGGGAAAGGAGAGCTGACTACAGGAAAGGGGACTATATGAGGATAAGGGTCTATCTGGGTGAAGTGCAGTGGGAGGAAGAAATTAGAGGAAAAACAGTCCAAGATATGATGGACCTAGTCATACAGAAATGCCAGGAGGCCGAAGAGAGATTTATACCAACGGTAAAGGGAAAAAATAAGAAGGAATATAATAACCCATGGTTTAATAGACAGTGTCAGGAAGCAAAAATGGCCAGCAGACGGGAGTGGAGGAAGTACAGAAGACAAAGAACAGAGGACAACAGAAGCAGATACAACAGAGCTAGGAACGATTACATTAACATAAGACGAACATCGGAAAGGGACTATGAGAACGATATTGCAATCAAAGCGAAAAAACAACCTAAGTTACTACACAGTCATATAAGAAGAAAAATGTCGGTGAACGACCAAGTGACAAGACTAAGGAAGACAGAGGGGGCATATACTGAAAGTGACAAGGAAATCTGTGAGGCACTGAATGCCAGTTTCCATGGAGTGTTCACTACCGAGCCTGAGCAGCTCCCATTGTTGGAAGGGGTTACCCTAGATGAAAGACTATCAGATATAGAGGTGACAGCAGAGGAGGTAATGAAACAGTTGACAACTCTAGATGCAACTAAAGCAGTTGGACCAGACAAAGTATCACCGTGGATACTAAAAGAAGCAGCACAGGCCCTCAGCGTGCCTCTGGCAATGATCTTTAATGAGTCACTTATGTCAGGAGAATTGCCCAGTTGCTGGAAGAAGGCAAATGTCGTGCCGATCTTCAAGAAAGGAGATAGGGAGGAGGCACTTAACTACAGACCTGTATCACTGACAAGCATCCCCTGTAAAATACTGGAAAGAATAATTAGGCTGCGACTGGTTGCACACCTGGAGAACATTAGGTTTGTGAACAAACATCAACATGGGTTCTGGACAGGGAAATCGTGCCTAACAAACCTTCTGGAATTCTATGATAAAATAACGAGGATAAGACAGGACAGAGATGGTTGGGCAGACTGCATATTTCTGGACTGCCAAAAAGCCTTTGATACAGTACCGCACATGAGACTGCTGTTCAAGCTCGAGAGGCAGGCGGGGGTGGGGGGAAAGGTCCTAGAATGGATAAGGAACTACCTAACAGGAAGGAGCCAAAGAGTTACGGTAAGGGGCGAGAAGTCGGACTGGCGAACAGTAACAAGTGGAGTACCACAAGGATCGGTGCTGGGACCAATTCTATTTCTTGTATATGTTAACGACATGTTTACAGGCGTAGAGTCCTACATGTCGATGTTTGCGGATGATGCAAAGTTGATGAGAAGAGTTGTGACAGATGAGGATTGCAGGATCCTCCAAGAGGACCTGAACAGATTGCAGAGATGGTCAGAGAAATGGCTACTAGAATTCAACACGAGCAAATGTAAAGTTATGGAAATGGGACTAGGAGATAGGATACCAAAGGGACAGTACACAATGAAGGGGAACAGCCTACCTGTAACGACGCGTGAAAGAGACCTGGGGGTGGACGTAACACCTAATCTATCTCCTGAGGCACATATTAATAGGATAACGACAGCAGCGTACTCTACACTGGCAAAAGTTAGAACATCATTCAGAAACCTAAGTAAGGAGGCATTTAGGGCGCTTTACACTGCCTACGTAAGGCCAGTCTTAGAGTATGCCGCCTCATCATGGAGTCCCCATCTGAAGAAGCATATAATGAAACTGGAAAAGGTTCAGAGGTTTGCAACGAGACTCGTCCCAGAGCTACGAGGGATGGGGTATGAAGAGCGCCTGAGGGAACTGTGCCTTACGACACTAGAAAGAAGAAGGGAGAGGGGGGACATGATAGGAACGTATAAGATACTCAGAGGAATTGACAGAGTGGACATAGACGAAATGTTCACACGGAATAGTAACAGAACGAGAGGACATGGATGGAAGCTTGAAACTCAGATGAGTCACAGAGATGTTAGGAAGTTTTCTTTTAGCGTGAGAGTAGTGGGGAAATGGAATGCACTTCAGGAACAGGTTGTGGAAGCAAATACTATTCATAATTTTAAAACCAGGTATGATAGGGAAATAGGACAGGAGTCATTGCTGTAAACAACCGATGCTCGAAAGGCGGGATCCAAGAGTCAATGCTCGATCCTGCAGACACAACTAGGTGAGTACAATTAGGTGAGTACACACACACACACACACACACACACACACACACACACACACACACACACACACACACACACACACACACACACACACACACACACACACACACACACACACACACACACAGGTGTAGGTAGCTCCACCACTACTATCACCAGGTAGCTCCACCACTACCATCACCAGGTAGCTCCACCACTACCATCACCAGGTAGCTACACCACTACCATCACCAGGTAGCTACACCACTACCATCACCAGGTAGCAACACCACTACCATCACCAGGTAGCTACAACACTACCATCACCAGGTAGCTACACCACTACTATCACCAGGTAGCTCCACCACTACCATCACCAGGTAGCTACATCACTACCATCGCCAGGTAGCTCCACCACTACGATCACCAGGTAGCTCCACCACTACAATCACCAGGTAGCTCCACCACTACCATCACCAGGTAGCTACATCACTACCATCACCAGGTAGCTCCACCACTACCATCACCAGGTAGCTCCACCACTACCATTACCAGGTAGCTCCACCACTACAATCACCAGGTAGCTCCACCACTACCATCACCAGGTAGCTACATCACTACCATCACCAGGTAGCTCCACCACTTCCATCACCAGGTAGCTACATCACTACCATCACCAGGTAGCAACACCACTACCATCACCAGGTAGCTACAACACTACCATCACCAGGTAGCTACAACACTACCATCACCAGGTAGCAACACCACTACAATCACCACGTAGCTACACCACTTCAGTCACCAGGTAAGTACATCACTACCATCACCAGGTAGCTACAACACTACCATCACCAGGTAGCTACACCACTACAATCACCAGGTAGCTACACCACTTCAATCACCAGGTAGCTCCACCACTACAATCACCTGGTATCTACACCACTACCATCACCAGGTAGCTACACCACTACCATCACCAGGTAGCTACACCACTACAATCACCAGGTAGCTACACCACTACAATCACCACGTAGCAACACCACTACCATCACCAGGTAGCTACCCGACTACAATCACCAGGTAGCTGCTCCACTACAATCACCAGGTAGCTACACCACTACCATCACTAGGTAGCTACACCACTACCATCACCAGGTAGCTACACCACTACCATCACCAGGTAGCTACACCACTACCATCACCAGGTAGCTACACCACTACCATCACCAGGTAGCTACACCACTACAATCACCACATAGCAACACCACTACCATCACCAGGTAGCTACCCGACTACAATCACCAGGTAGCGGCTCCACTACAATCACCAGGTAGCTACACCACTACCATCACTAGGTAGCTACACCACTACCATCACCAGGTAGCTACACCACTACCATCACCAGGTAGCTCCACCACTACCATCACAAGGTAGCTACACCACTACCATCAACAGGTAGCTACATCACTACCATCACCAGGTAGCTACACCACTACCATCACCAGGTAGCTACACCGCTACCATCACCAGGTAGCTCCACTACTACAATCACCAAGTAGCTTCACTACTACCATCACCAGGTAGCTTCACCACTACCATCACCAGGTAGCTTCACCACTACCATCACCAGGTAGCTCCACCACTACAATCACCAGGTAGCTCCACCACTACAATCACCACGTAGCTACACCACTACAATCACCAGGTAGCTCCACCACTACAATCACCACGTAGCTACACCACTACAATCACCACGAAGCTCCACCACTACAATCACCAGGTAGCTCCACCACTACAATCACAAGGTAGCTCCACCACTACAATCAACACGTAGCTACACCACTACAATCACCAGGTAGCTACTCCACTACAATCACCTGGTAGCTGCCAGGTGCGTGTCGTATTTCTGCATGTTGTAACACATCTCATTTCCAAACATTAGCGATGAACAATACAGCAACAAATTAATAATATTCTGTAAAAAACAAAATACTTTTCAGAAAAAATAAAACATAAATAATGAGTACTGATAGAATCAACACCTCCATGATGATGGTGGTGGCGGTGGTGTGTCGTGTGTTGTGGTACGTCTGGGGTGTGGTCCAGAACCACCTCCGTCTGCGCCTCCTCTAGCGGCAGTACGACTCCAGCTGGCGGGGACTGTTGAGTAACGTCCCCCTCTTGAAGGTGATCGTCCCTCCACGCCCCGGGACCTTCACGACCCCCTGGACCTGCTGGACCATGTCCAGGTGCTTCGTGACGGGCGTCCTCGTGGTGGCCGTCTGGTGGGCCATCATCAGGACCCTTAGAATCCTTCTCGACCTGGACCCAGTTGAGTCCTAAGTGAAGGAGACGGAGTCGACGGGGCCACCTCCAGTGACCCCACCCGTGACCACCCCCGTGACAACACCAGTGTCACACACTCTGCGAATAACACCACAGCCCGTGACTCCCGGAATCCGGGGCAGGCGTGTGGGGATACGACCCAGGTCACGACCCAGGTCACCTGTGACACAGACGTGGTGCTACCGGACACCACCTGAGGCATAATTGGTGTTGACCACCCCCGTGACTACATCCGTGACAACCCCTGTGACAACAGCAGTGACCACCCCCGTGACAACCCCTGTGACAACACCAGTGTCACACACTCTGCGCATAACACCGCAGCCCGTGACTCCCGTGATCCGGGGCAGGCGTGTAGGGATACGACCCAGGTCACGACCTAGATCACCCGTGACACAGACGTGGTGCTACAGGACACCACCTGTGGCATAATTGGTGGTGACAACCCCCGTGACCAGCACTGTGACCACACCCGTGACTACCCCCGTGTCCACACCCGTGACAACACCAGTGTCACACACTCTGCGCATAACACCGTAGCCCGTGACTCCCGTGATCCGGGGCAGGCGTGTCGGGATACGACCCAGGTCACGACCCAGGTCACCTGTGACACAGACGTGGTGCTACAGGACACCACCTGTGGCATAATTGGTGGTGACCACCCCCGTGACTACATCCGTGACCACCCCCGTGACAACCCCTGTGACAACACCAGTGTCACACACTCAGCGCATATCACCGCAGCCCGTGACTCCCATGATCCGGGGCAGGCGTGTCGGGATACGATCCAGGTCACGGCCCAGGTCACCTGTGACACAGACGTGGTGCTACAGGACACCACCTGAGGCATAATTGGTGGTGACCACCCCCGTGACTACATCCGTGACAACCCCCGTGACAACCCCTGTGACAACACCAGTGTCACACACTCTGCGCATAACACCGCAGCCCGTGACTCCCATGATCCGGGGCAGGCGTGTCGGTATACGACCCAGGTCACGACCCAGGTCACCCGTGACACAGACGTGGTGCTACAGGACTCCACCTGTGGCATAATTGGTGGTGACTACACCCGTGACTACATCCGTGACCACATCCGTCACTATCCCATCCGTGACCACCCCTGTGACAACACCAGTGTCACACACTCTGCGCATAACACCGCAGCCCGTGACTCCCATGATCCGGGGCAGGCGTGTCGGTATACGACCCAGGTCACGACCCAGGTCACCTGTGACACAGACGTGGTGCTACAGGACACCACCTGTGGCATAATTGGTGATGACTACACCCGTGACTACATCCGTGACTACCCCAGTGAGCACCCCTGTGACAACACCCGTGACAACACCAGTGTCACACACTCTGCGCATAACACCGCAGCCCGTGACTCCCGTGACCCGGGGCAGGCGTGGCAGGTCACGACCTCAGTGAACTACAGTTCGTGAACTGAGGAATAACCTGGTGTAGGAACACCAGATTCCTACCTTAACACTTTGCCGTGGGGGCTAACACTTTGCCGTGGAGGTGACTAACACCTTGCCGTGGAGGTGACTAACACGACCTTGGTTTTGCGGGCCTCTCGCTCGCTAGGTTATGCAGGCCTCTCGCTCGCTCCGTTTTGCGGGCCTCTCGCTCGCTAAGTTTTCCAGTCCTCTCGCTCGCTCGTTTTTGCGGGCCTCTCGCTCGCTAAGTTTTGTGGGCCTCTCGCTCGCTCTGTTTTGCGGGACTCTCGCTCGCTCTGTTTTGCGGGCCTCTCGCTCGCTAAGTTTTGCGGGCCTCTCGCTCGCTTTGTTTTGCGGGACTCTCGCTCGCTCTGTTTTGCGGGCCTCTCTCTCGCTCTGTTTTGCGGGCCTCTCGCTCGCTTGATTTTGCGGGCCTCTCGCTCGCTCGGTTTTGCGGGCCTCTCGCTCGCTAAGTTTTGCGTTCCTCTCGCTCGCTAGGTTTTGCGTTCCTCTCGCTCGCTCTGTTTTGCGGGTCTCTCGCTCGCTAAGTTTTGCGTTCCTCTCGCTCGCTCGGTTTTGCGTTCCTCTCGCTCGCTCTGTTTTGCGGGCCTCTCGCTCGCTCTGTTTTGCGGGCCTCTCGCTCGCTCTGTTTTGCGGGCCTCTCGCTCGCTCTGTTTTGCGGGCCTCTCGCTCGCTCTGTTTTGCGGGCCTCTCGCTTGCTCGGTTTTGCGGGCCTCTCGCTCGCTCGGTTTTGAGGGCCTCTCGCTCGCTAGGTTTTTGCGGGCCTCTCGCTCGCTAGGTTTTGCGGGCCTCTTGCTTGCTAGGTTTTGCAGGGATTTCGCTCGCTCGGATTTGCGGGCCTCTCGCTCACGCAGTTTTGAGGGCATACTGTTTGCGTGTTGTTAGTCACCCCCACGGCAAAGTGTTAGTCCCCCCATGGCAAGTTACGTGTTACTCCCCCAATGGCAAAGTGTTTGTCCCCCCTCTGCAAAGTGTTAGTCCCCCCCAACGGCAAAGTGTTAGTCCCCCCCAACGGCAAAGTGTTTGTCCCCCCACGGCAAAGTGTTTGTCCCCCCACGGCAAAGTGTTTGTCCTCCCACAGCAAAGTGTTATTCCCCCCCCCCCCCCAACGGCAAAGTGTTATTCCCCCCCCCAACGGCTAAGTGTTATTTCCCCCCCCCCTAACGGCAAAGTGTTAGGAGCGAGTGGCCAAGAGTATTCATCTAATTGTGCTTATGGGGGTTTGGCTCTTTCGGCTCCCTTCCCATCTGTCATATATCAAATTATTTTTTTTTGCCACAAAACACACACACACACACACACACACACACACACACACACACACACACACACACACACACACACACACACACACACACACACACACACACACACACACACACACACACACACACACACACACACACACACACACACACACACACACACATACACACACACACACACACACACACACACACACACACACACACACACACACACACACACACACACACACACACACACACACACACACACACACACACACACACACACACACACACAGGTGTAGGTAGCTCCACCACTACTATCACCAGGTAGCTCCACCACTACTATCACCAGGTAGCTCCACCACTACCATCACCAGGTAGCTCCACCACTACCATCACCAGGTAGCTACACCACTACCATCACCAGGTAGCTACACCACTACCATCACCAGGTAGCAACACCACTACCATCACCAGGTAGCTACAACACTACCATCACCAGGTAGCTACACCACTACTATCACCAGGTAGCTCCACCACTACCATCACCAGGTAGCTACATCACTACCATCGCCAGGTAGCTCCACCACTACGATCACCAGGTAGCTCCACCACTACAATCACCAGGTAGCTCCACCACTACCATCACCAGGTAGCTACATCACTACCATCACCAGGTAGCTCCACCACTACCATCACCAGGTAGCTCCACCACTACCATTACCAGGTAGCACCACCACTACAATCACCAGGTAGCTCCACCACTACCATCACCAGGTAGCTACATCACTACCATCACCAGGTAGCTCCACCACTACCATCACCAGGTAGCTACATCACTACCATCACCAGGTAGCAACACCACTACCATCACCAGGTAGCTACAACACTACCATCACCAGGTAGCTACAACACTACCATCACCAGGTAGCAACACCACTACAATCACCACGTAGCTACACCACTTCAGTCACCAGGTAAGTACATCACTACCATCACCAGGTAGCTACAACACTACCATCACCAGGTAGCTACACCACTACAATCACCAGGTAGCTACACCACTTCAATCACCAGGTAGCTCCACCACTACAATCACCTGGTATCTACACCACTACCATCACCAGGTAGCTACACCACTACCATCACCAGGTAGCTACACCACTACAATCACCAGATAGCTACACCACTACAATCACCACGTAGCAACACCACTACCATCACCAGGTAGCTACCCGACTACAATCACCAGGTAGCTACTCCACTACAATCACCAGGTAGCTACACCACTACCATCACTAGGTAGCTACACCACTACCATCACCAGGTAGCTACACCACTACCATCACCAGGTAGCTACACCACTACCATCACCAGGTAGCTACATCACTACCATCACCAGGTAGCAACACCACTACCATCACCAGGTAGCTACAACACTACCATCACCAGGTAGCTACAACACTACCATCACCAGGTAGCAACACCACTACAATCACCAGGTAGCAACACCACTACAATCACCACGTAGCTACACCACTTCAGTCACCAGGTAAGTACACCACTACAATCACCAGGTAGCTACACCACTTCAATCACCAGGTAGCTCCACCACTACAATCACCTGGTATCTACACCACTACCATCACCAGGTAGCTACACCACTACCATCACCAGGTAGCTACACCACTACAATCACCAGGTAGCTACACCACTACAATCACCACGTAGCAACACCACTACCATCACCAGGTAGCTACACCACTACCATCACCAGGTAGCTACACCACTACCATCACCAGGTAGCTACACCACTACCATCACCAGGTAGCTACACCACTACAATCACCAGGTAGCTGCTCCACTACAATTACCAGGTAACTACACCACTACCATCACTAGGTAGCTACACCACTACCATCACCAGGTAGCTACACCACTACCATCACCAGGTAGCTACACCACTACCATCACCAGGTAGCTACACCACTACCATCACCAGGTAGCTACACCACTACCATCACCAGGTAGCTACACCACTACAATCACCACATAGCAACACCACTACCATCACCAGGTAGCTACCCGATTACAATCACCAGGTAGCGGCTCCACTACAATCACCAGGTAGCTACACCACTACCATCACTAGGTAGCTACACCACTACCATCACCAGGTAGCTACACCACTACCATCACCAGGTAGCTCCACCACTACCATCACAAGGTAGCTACTCCACTACCATCAACAGGTAGCTACATCACTACCATCACCAGGTAGCTACACCACTACCATCACCAGGTAGCTACACCACTACCATCACCAGGTAGCTCCACTACTACAATCACCAAGTAGCTTCACTACTACCATCACCAGGTAGCTTCACCACTACCATCACCAGGTAGCTTCACCACTACCATCACCAGGTAGCTCCACCACTACAATCACCAGGTAGCTCCACCACTACAATCACCACGTAGCTACACCACTACAATCACCAGGTAGCTCCACCACTACAATCACCACGTAGCTACACCACTACAATCACCACGAAGCTCCACTACTGCAATCACCAGGTAGCTCCACCACTACAATCACAAGGTAGCTCCACCACTACAATCAACACGTAGCTACACCACTACAATCACCAGGTAGCTACTCCACTACAATCACCTGGTAGCTGCCAGGTGCATGTCGTATTTCAGCATGTTGTAACACATCTCATTTCCAAACATTAGCGATGAACAATACAGCAACAAATTAATAATATTCTGTAAAAAACAAAATACTTTTCAGAAAAAATAAAACATAAATAATGAGTACTGATAGAATCAGCACCTCCATGATGATGGTGGTGGCGGTGGTGTGTCGTGTGTTGTGGTACGTCTGGGGTGTGGTCCAGAACCACCTCCGTCTGCGCCTCCTCTAGCGGCAGTACGACTCCAGCTGGCGGGGACTGTTGAGTAACGTCCCCCTCTTGAAGGTGATCGTCCCTCCACGCCCCGGGACCTTCACGACCCCCTGGACCTGCTGGACCATGTCCAGGTGCTTCGTGACGGGCGTCCTCGAGGTGGCCGTCTGGTGGGCCATCATCAGGACCCTTAGTATCCTTCTCGACCTGGACCCAGTTGAGTCCTAAGTGAAGGAGACGGAGTCGACGAGGCCACCTCCAGTGACCCCACCCGTGACCACCCTCGTGACAACACCAGTGTCACACACTCTGCGCATAACACCACAGCCCGTGACTCCCGGAATCCGGGGCAGGCGTGTGGGGATACGACCCAGGTCACGACCCAGGTCACCTGTGACACAGACGTGGTGCTACCGGACACCACCTGAGGCATAATTGGTGTTGACCACCCCCGTGACTACATCCGTGACAACCCCTGTGACTACATCCGTGACAACCCCTGTGACAACAGCAGTGACCACCCCCGTGACAACCCCTGTGACAACACCAGTGTCACACACTCTGCGCATAACACCGCAGCCCGTGACTCCCGTGATCCGGGGCAGGTGTGTAGGGATACGACCCAGGTCACGACCTAGATCACCCGTGACACAGACGTGGTGCTACAGGACACCACCTGTGGCATAATTGGTGGTGACAACCCCCGTGACCAGCACTGTGACCACACCCGTGACTACCCCCGTGTCCACACCCGTGACAACCCCCGTGACTACCCCTGTGACAACACCAGTGTCACACACTCTGCGCATAACACCGTAGCCCGTGACTCCCGTGATCCGGGGCAGGCGTGTCGGGATACGACCCAGGTCACGACCCAGGTCACCTGTGACACAGACGTGGTGCTACAGGACACCACCTGAGGCATAATTGGTGGTGACCACCCCCGTGACTACATCCGTGACCACCCCCGTGACAACCCCTGTGACAACACCAGTGTCACACACTCAGCGCATATCACCGCAGCCCGTGACTCCCATGATCCGGGGCAGGCGTGTCGGGATACGATCCAGGTCACGGCCCAGGTCACCTGTGACACAGACGTGGTGCTACAGGACACCACCTGAGGCATAATTGGTGGTGACCACCCCCGTGACTACATCCGTGACAACCCCTGTGACAACCCCTGTGACAACACCAGTGTCACACACTCTGCGCATAACACCGCAGCCCGTGACTCCCATGATCCGGGGCAGGCGTCTCGGTATACGACCCAGGTCACGACCCAGGTCACCCGTGACACAGACGTGGTGCTACAGGACTCCACCTGTGGCATAATTGGTGGTGACTACACCCGTGACTACATCCGTGACCACATCCGTGACTATCCCATCCGTGACCACCCCTGTGACAACACCAGTGTCACACACTCTGCGCATAACACCGCAGCCCGTGACTCCCATGATCCGGGGCAGGCGTGTTGGTATACGACCCAGGTCACGACCCAGGTCACCTGTGACACAGACGTGGTGCTACAGGACACCACCTGTGGCATTATTGGTGATGACTACACCCGTGACTACATCCGTGACTACCCCAGTGAGCACCCCTGTGACAACACCCGTGACAACACCAGTGTCACACACTCTGCGCATAACACCGCAGCCCGTGACTCCCGTGACCCGGGGCAGGCGTGGCAGGTCACGACCTCAGTGAACTACAGTTCGTGAACTGAGGAATAACCTGGTGTAGGAACACCAGATTCCTACCTTAACACTTTGCAGTGGGGGCTAACACTTTGCCGTGGAGGTGACTAACACCTTGCCGTGGAGGTGACTAACACGACCTTGGTTTTGCGGGCCTCTCGCTCGCTAGGTTATGCAGGCCTCTCGCTCGCTCCGTTTTGCGGGCCTCTCGCTCGCTAAGTTTTCCAGTCCTCTCGCTCGCTCGTTTTTGCGGGCCTCTCGCTCGCTAAGTTTTGCGGGCCTCTCGCTCGCTCTGTTTTGCGGGACTCTCGCTCGCTCTGTTTTGCGGGCCTCTCGCTCGCTAAGTTTTGCGGGCCTCTCGCTCGCTTTGTTTTGCGGGACTCTCGCTCGCTCTGTTTTGCGGGCCTCTCTCTCGCTCTGTTTTGCGGGCCTCTCGCTCGCTTGATTTTGCGGGCCTCTCGCTCGCTCGGTTTTGCGGGCCTCTCGCTCGCTAAGTTTTGCGGTCCTCTCGCTCGCTCGGTTTTGTGGGCCTCTCACTCGCTCGGTTTTGCGGGTCTCTCGCTCGCTAAGTTTTGCGGGCCTCTCGCTAGCTCGTTTTTGCGTTCCTCTCGCTCGCTCTGTTTTCCGGGCCTCTCGCTCGCTCGGTTTTGAGGGCCTCTCGCTCGCTCGGTTTTGCGGGCCTCTCGCTCGCTAGGTTTTGCGGGCCTCTCGCTCGCTAGGTTTTGCGGGCCTCTCGCTCGCTAGGTTTTTGCGGGCCTCTCGCTCGCTAGGTTTTGCGGGCCTCTTGCTTGCTAGGTTTTGCAGGGATTTCGCTCGCTCGGATTTGCGGGCCTCTCGCTCACGCAGTTTTGAGGGCATACTGTTTGCGTGTTGTTAGTCACCCCCACGGCAAAGTGTTAGTCCCCCCATGGCAAGTTACGTGTTACTCCCCCAATGGCAAAGTGTTTGTCCCCCCTCTGCAAAGTGTTAGTCCCCCCCAACGGCAAAGTGTTAGTCCCCCCCAACGGCAAAGTGTTTGTCCCCCCACGGCAAAGTGTTTGTCCCCCCACGGCAAAGTGTTTGTCCTCCCACAGCAAAGTGTTATTTCCCCCCCCCAACGGCAAAGTGTTATTCCCCCCCCAACGGCAAAGTGTTATTTCCCCCCCCCCCTAACGGCAAAGTGTTAGGAGCGAGTGGCCAAGAGTATTCATCTAATTGTGCTTATGGGGGTTTGGCTCTTTCGGCTCCCTTCCCATCTGTCATATATCAAATTATTTTTTTTTGCCACAAAACACACACACACACACACACACACACACACACACACACACACACACACACACACACACACACACACACACACACACACACACACACACACACACACATACACACACATACACACACACACACACACACACACACACACACACACACACACACACACACACACACACACACACACACACACACACACACACACACACAGGTGTAGGTAGCTCCACCACTACTATCACCAGGTAGCTCCACCACTACTATCACCAGGTAGCTCCACCACTACCATCACCAGGTAGCTCCACCACTACCATCACCAGGTAGCTACACCACTACCATCACCAGGTAGCTACACCACTACCATCACCAGGTAGCAACACCACTACCATCACCAGGTAGCTACAACACTACCATCACCAGGTAGCTACACACCTACTATCACCAGGTAGCTCCACCACTACCATCACCAGGTAGCTACATCACTACCATCGCCAGGTAGCTCCACCACTACGATCACCAGGTAGCTCCACCACTACAATCACCAGGTAGCTCCACCACTACCATCACCAGGTAGCTACATCACTACCATCACCAGGTAGCTCCACCACTACCATCACCAGGTAGCTCCACCACTACCATTACCAGGTAGCACCACCACTACAATCACCAGGTAGCTCCACCACTACCATCACCAGGTAGCTACATCACTACCATCACCTGGTAGCTCCACCACTACCATCACCAGGTAGCTACATCACTACCATCACCAGGTAGCAACACCACTACCATCACCAGGTAGCTACAACACTACCATCACCAGGTAGCTACAACACTACCATCACCAGGTAGCAACACCACTACAATCACCACGTAGCTACACCACTTCAGTCACCAGGTAAGTACATCACTACCATCACCAGGTAGCTACAACACTACCATCACCAGGTAGCTACACCACTACAATCACCAGGTAGCTACACCACTTCAATCACCAGGTAGCTCCACCACTACAATCACCTGGTATCTACACCACTACCATCACCAGGTAGCTACACCACTACCATCACCAGGTAGCTACACCACTACAATCACCAGACAGCTACACCACTACAATCACCACGTAGCAACACCACTACCATCACCAGGTAGCTACCCGACTACAATCACCAGGTAGCTGCTCCACTACAATCACCAGGTAGCTACACCACTACCATCACTAGGTAGCTACACCACTACCATCACCAGGTAGCTACACCACTACCATCACCAGGTAGCTACACCACTACCATCACCAGGAAGCTACATCACTACCATCACCAGGTAGCAACACCACTACCATCACCAGGTAGCTACAACACTACCATCACCAGGTAGCTACAACACTACCATCACCAGATAGCAACACCACTACAATCACCACGTAGCTACACCACTTCAGTCACCAGGTAAGTACTTCACTACCATCACCAGGTAGCTAGAACACTACCATCACCAGGTAGCTACACCACTACAATCACCAGGTAGCTACACCACTTCAATCACCAGGTAGCTCCACCACTACAATCACCTGGTATCTACACCACTACCATCACCAGGTAGCTACACCACTACCATCACCAGGTAGCTACACCACTACAATCACCAGGTAGCTACACCACTACAATCACCACGTAGCAACACCACTACCATCACCAGGTAGCTACCCGACTACAATCACCAGGTAGCTGCTCCACTACAATTACCAGGTAACTACACCACTACCATCACTAGGTAGCTACACCACTACCATCACCAGGTAGCTACACCACTACCATCACCAGGTAGCTACACCACTACCATCACCAGGTAGCTACACCACTACCATCACCAGGTAGCTACACCACTACCATCACCAGGTAGCTACACCACTACAATCACCACATAGCAACACCACTACCATCACCAGGTAGCTACCCGACTACAATCACCAGGTAGCGGCTCCACTACAATCACCAGGTAGCTACACCACTACCATCACCAGGTAGCTACACCACTACAATTACCAGGTAACTACACCACTACCATCACTAGGTAGCTACACCACTACCATCACCAGGTAGCTACACCACTACCATCACCAGGTAGCTACACCACTACCATCACCAGGTAGCTACACCACTACCATCACCAGGTAGCTACACCACTACCATCACCAGGTAGCTACACCACTACAATCACCACATAGCAACACCACTACCATCACCAGGTAGCTACAACACTACCATCACCAGGTAGCTACACCACTACTATCACCAGGTAGCTCCACCACTACCATCACCAGGTAGCTACATCACTACCATCGCCAGGTAGCTCCACCACTACGATCACCAGGTAGCTCCACCACTACAATCACCAGGTAGCTCCACCACTACCATCACCAGGTAGCTACATCACTACCATCACCAGGTAGCTCCACAACTACCATCACCAGGTAGCTCCACCACTACCATTACCAGGTAGCACCACCACTACAATCACCAGGTAGCTCCACCACTACTATCACCAGGTAGCTACATCACTACCATCACCTGGTAGCTCCACCACTACCATCACCAGGTAGCTACATCACTACCATCACCAGGTAGCAACACCACTACCATCACCAGGTAGCTACAACACTACCATCACCAAGTAGCTACAACACTACCATCACCAGGTAGCAACACCACTACAATCACCACGTAGCTACACCACTTCAGTCACCAGGTAAGTACATCACTACCATCACCAGGTAGCTACAACACTACCATCACCAGGTAGCTACACCACTACAATCACCAGGTAGCTACACCACTTCAATCACCAGGTAGCTCCACCACTACAATCACCTGGTATCTACACCACTACCATCACCAGGTAGCTACACCACTACCATCACCAGGTAGCTACACCACTACAATCACCAGATAGCTACACCACTACAATCACCACGTAGCAACACCACTACCATCACCAGGTAGCTACCCGACTACAATCACCAGGTAGCTGCTCCACTACAATTACCAGGTAACTACACCACTACCATCACTAGGTAGCTACACCACTACCATCACCAGGTAGCTACACCACTACCATCACCAGGTAGCTACACCACTACCATCACCAGGTAGCTACACCACTACCATCACCAGGTAGCTACACCACTACCATCACCAGGTAGCTACACCACTACAATCACCACATAGCAACACCACTACCATCACCAGGTAGCTACCCGACTACAATCACCAGGTAGCGGCTCCACTACAATCACCAGGTAGCTACACCACTACCATCACCAGGTAGCTACACCACTACAATTACCAGGTAACTACACCACTACCATCACTAGGTAGCTACACCACTACCATCACCAGGTAGCTACACCACTACCATCACCAGGTAGCTACACCACTACCATCACCAGGTAGCTACACCACTACCATCACCAGGTAGCTACACCACTACCATCACCAGGTAGCTACACCACTACAATCACCACATAGCAACACCACTACCATCACCAGGTAGCTACAACACTACCATCACCAGGTAGCTACACCACTACTATCACCAGGTAGCTCCACCACTACCATCACCAGGTAGCTACATCACTACCATCGCCAGGTAGCTCCACCACTACGATCACCAGGTAGCTCCACCACTACAATCACCAGGTAGCTCCACCACTACCATCACCAGGTAGCTACATCACTACCATCACCAGGTAGCTCCACAACTACCATCACCAGGTAGCTCCACCACTACCATTACCAGGTAGCACCACCACTACAATCACCAGGTAGCTCCACCACTACTATCACCAGGTAGCTACATCACTACCATCACCTGGTAGCTCCACCACTACCATCACCAGGTAGCTACATCACTACCATCACCAGGTAGCAACACCACTACCATCACCAGGTAGCTACAACACTACCATCACCAGGTAGCTACAACACTACCATCACCAGGTAGCAACACCACTACAATCACCACGTAGCTACACCACTTCAGTCACCAGGTAAGTACATCACTACCATCACCAGGTAGCTACAACACTACCATCACCAGGTAGCTACACCACTACAATCACCAGGTAGCTACACCACTTCAATCACCAGGTAGCTCCACCACTACAATCACCTGGTATCTACACCACTACCATCACCAGGTAGCTACACCACTACCATCACCAGGTAGCTACACCACTACAATCACCAGATAGCTACACCACTACAATCACCACGTAGCAACACCACTACCATCACCAGGTAGCTACCCGACTACAATCACCAGGTAGCTGCTCCACTACAATCACCAGGTAGCTACACCACTACCATCACTAGGTAGCTACACCACTACCATCACCAGGTAGCTACACCACTACCATCACCAGGTAGCTACACCACTACCATCACCAGGAAGCTACATCACTACCATCACCAGGTAGCAACACCACTACCATCACCAGGTAGCTACAACACTACCATCACCATGTAGCTACAACACTACCATCACCAGATAGCAACACCACTACAATCACCACGTAGCTACACCACTTCAGTCACCAGGTAAGTACATCACTACCATCACCAGGTAGCTAGAACACTACCATCACCAGGTAGCTACACCACTACAATCACCAGGTAGCTACACCACTTCAATCACCAGGTAGCTCCACCACTACAATCACCTGGTATCTACACCACTACCATCACCAGGTAGCTACACCACTACCATCACCAGGTAGCTACACCACTACAATCACCAGGTAGCTACACCACTACAATCACCACGTAGCAACACCACTACCATCACCAGGTAGCTACCCGACTACAATCACCAGGTAGCTGCTCCACTACAATTACCAGGTAACTACACCACTACCATCACTAGGTAGCTACACCACTACCATCACCAGGTAGCTACACCACTACCATCACCAGGTAGCTACACCACTACCATCACCAGGTAGCTACACCACTACCATCACCAGGTAGCTACACCACTACCATCACCAGGTAGCTACACCACTACAATCACCACATAGCAACACCACTACCATCACCAGGTAGCTACCCGACTACAATCACCAGGTAGCGGCTCCACTACAATCACCAGGTAGCTACACCACTACCATCACTAGGTAGCTACACCACTACCATCACCAGGTAGCTACACCACTACCATCACCAGGTAGCTCCACCACTACCATCACAAGGTAGCTACACCACTACCATCAACAGGTAGCTACATCACTACCATCACCAGGTAGCTACACCACTACCATCACCAGGTAGCTACACCACTACCATCACCAGGTAGCTCCACCACTACCATCACCAGGTAGCTTCACCACTACCATCACCAGGTAGCTCCACCACTACAATCACCAGGTAGCTCCACCACTACAATCACCACGTAGCTACACCACTACAATCACCAGGAAGCTCCACCACTACAATCACCACGTAGCTACACCACTACAATCACCACGAAGCTCCACTACTACAATCACCAGGTAGCTCCACCACTACAATCACAAGGTAGCTCCACCACTACAATCAACACGTAGCTACACCACTACAATCACCAGGTAGCTACTCCACTACAATCACCTGGTAGCTGCCAGGTGCGTGTCGTATTTCAGCATGTTGTAACACATCTCATTTCCAAACATTAGCGATGAACAATACAGCAACAAATTAATAATATTCTGTAAAAAACAAAATAATTTTCAGAAAAAATAAAACATAAATAATGAGTACTGATAGAATCAACACCTCCATGATGATGGTGGTGGCGGTGGTGTGTCGTGTGTTGTGGTACGTCTGGGGTGTGGTCCAGAACCACCTCCGTCTGCGCCTCCTCTAGCGGCAGTACGACTCCAGCTGGCGGGGACTGTTGAGTAACGTCCCCCTCTTGAAGGTGATCGTCCCTCCACGCCCCGGGACCTTCACGACCCCCTGGACCTGCTGGACCATGTCCAGGTGCTTCGTGACGGGCGTCCTCGAGGTGGCCGTCTGGTTGGCCATCATCAGGACCCTTAGTATCCTTCTCGACCTGGACCCAGTTGAGTCCTAAGTGAAGGAGACGGAGTCGACGAGGCCACCTCCAGTGACCCCACCCGTGACCACCCCCGTGACAACACCAGTGTCACACACTCTGCGCATAACACCACAGCCCGTGACTCCCGGAATCCGGGGCAGGCGTGTGGGGATACGACCCAGGTCACGACCCAGGTCACCTGTGACACAGACGTGGTGCTACCGGACACCACCTGAGGCATAATTGGTGTTGACCACCCCCGTGACTACATCCGTGACAACCCCTGTGACTACATCCGTGACAACCCCTGTGACAACAGCAGTGACCACCCCGTGACAACCCCTGTGACAACACCAGTGTCACACACTCTGCGCATAACACTGCAGCCCGTGACTCCCGTGATCCGGGGCAGGCGTGTAGGGATACGACCCAGGTCACGACCTAGATCACCCGTGACACAGACGTGGTGCTACAGGACACCACCTGTGGCATAATTGGTGGTGACAACCCCCGTGACCAGCACTGTGACCACACCCGTGACTACCCCCGTGTCCACACCCGTGACAACCCCCGTGACTACCCCTGTGACAACACCAGTGTCACACACTCTGCGCATAACACCGTAGCCCGTGACTCCCGTGATCCGGGGCAGGCGTGTCGGGATACGACCCAGGTCACGACCCAGGTCACCTGTGACACAGACGTGGTGCTACAGGACACCACCTGAGGCATAATTGGTGGTGACCACCCCCGTGACTACATCCGTGACCACCCCCGTGACAACCCCTGTGACAACACCAGTGTCACACACTCAGCGCATATCACCGCAGCCCGTGACTCCCATGATCCGGGGCAGGCGTGTCGGGATACGATCCAGGTCACGGCCCAGGTCACCTGTGACACAGACGTGGTGCTACAGGACACCACCTGAGGCATAATTGGTGGTGACCACCCCCGTGACTACATCCGTGACAACCCCCGTGACAACCCCTGTGACAACACCAGTGTCACACACTCTGCGCATAACACCGCAGCCCGTGACTCCCATGATCCGGGGCAGGCGTGTCGGGATACAACCCAGGTCACGGCCTAGGTCACGGCCCAGGTCACCTGTGACACAGACGTGGTGCTACAGGACACCACCTGTGGCATAATTGGTGGTGACCACCCCCGTGACTACATCCGTGACAACCCCCGTGACTACCCCTGTGACAACACCAGTGTCACACACTCTGCGCATTACACCGCAGCCCGTGACTCCCGTGATCCGGGGCAGGCGTGTCGGTATACGACCCAGGTCACGACCCAGGTCACCCGTGACACAGACGTGGTGCTACAGGACTCCACCTGTGGCATAATTGGTGGTGACTACACCCGTGACTACATCCGTGACCACATCCGTGACTATCCCATCCGTGACCACCCCTGTGACAACACCAGTGTCACACACTCTGCGCATAACACCGCAGCCTGTGACTCCCATTATCTGGGGCAGGCGTGTCGGTATACGACCCAGGTCACGACCCAGGTCACGACCCAGGTCACCCGTGACACAGACGTGATGCTACAGGACACCACCTGTGGCATAATTGGTGATGACTACACCCGTGACTACATCCGTGACCACATCCGTGACTACCCCAGTGACCACCCCTGTGACAACACCAGTGTCACACACTCTGCGCATAACACCGCAGCCCGTGACTCCCGTGACCCGGGGCAGGCGGGGCAGGTCACGACCTCAGTGAACTACAGTTCGTGAACTGAGGAATAACCTGGTGTAGGAACACCAGATTCCTACCTTAACACTTTGCCGTGGGGGCTAACACTTTGCCGTGGAGGTGACTAACACCTTGCCGTGGAGGTGACTAACACGACCTTGGTTTTGCGGGCCTCTCGCTCGCTAGGTTATGCAGGCCTCTCGCTCGCTCCGTTTTGCGGGCCTCTCGCTCACTAAGTTTTGCGGTCCTCTCGCTCGCTCGTTTTTGCGGGCCTCTCGCTCGCTAAGTTTTGCGGGCCTCTCGCTCGCTCTGTTTTGCGGGACTCTCGCTCGCTCTGTTTTGCGGGCCTCTCGCTCGCTAAGTTTTGCGGGCCTCT
The DNA here is from genome assembly GCF_040958095.1 of Procambarus clarkii. Classification (NCBI taxonomy): domain Eukaryota; kingdom Metazoa; phylum Arthropoda; class Malacostraca; order Decapoda; family Cambaridae; genus Procambarus; species Procambarus clarkii. The sequence continues at coordinate 61,410,297 of NC_091153.1, forward strand.
CGCTCGCTTTGTTTTGCGGGACTCTCACTCGCTCTGTTTTGCGGGCCTCTCGCTCGCTTGATTTTGCGGGCCTTTTGCTCGCTCGGTTTTGCGGGCCTCTCGCTCGCTAAGTTTTGCGGTCCTCTCGCTCGCTCGGTTTTGCCGGCCTCTCGCTCGCTCGGTTTTGCGGGCCTCTCGCTCGCTCTGTTTTGCGGGCCTCTCGCTCGCTCTGTTTTGCGGGCCTCTCGCTCGCTCTGTTTTGCGGGCCTCTCGCTCGCTCTTTTTTGCGGGCCTCTCGCTCGCTCGGTTTTGCGGGCCTCTCGCTTGCTCGGTTTTGAGGGCCTCTCGCTCGCTCGCTTTTGCGGGCCTCTCGCTCGCTAGGTTTTGCGGGCCTCTCGCTCGCTAGGTTTTGCGGGCCTCTCGCTCGCTAGGTTTTTGCGGGCCTCTCGCTCGCTAGGTTTTTGCGGGCCTCTCGCTCGCTAGGTTTTGCGGGCCTCTTGCTTGCTAGGTTTTGCAGGGATCTCGCTCGCTCGGATTTGCGGGCCTCTCGCTCACGCGGTTTTGAGGGCATACTGTTTGCGTGTTGTTAGTCACCCCCACGGCAAAGTGTTAGTCCCCCCATGGCAAGTTACGTGTTACTCCCCCAATGGCAAAGTGTTTGTCCCCCCTCTGCAAAGTGTTAGTCCCCCCAACGGCAAAGTGTTAGTCCCCCCCAACGGCAAAGTGTTTGTCCTCCCACAGCAAAGTGTTATTTCCCCCCCCCCAACGGCAAAGTGTTATTTCCCCCCCCCCCCTAACGGCAAAGTGTTAGTCCCCCCATGGCAAGTTAAGTGTTAGTCCCCCAATTGCAAAGTGTTTGTCTCCCCTCCGCAAAGTGTTAGTCCCCCCCAACGGCAAAATGTTAGTCCCCCCAACGGCAAAGTGTTTGTCCCCCCACGGCAAAGTGTTTGTCCCCCCACGGCAAAGTGTTTGTCCTCCCACAGCAAAGTGTTATTCCCCCCCCCCCCCCCCCCCTCAACGGCAATGTGTTAGGAGCGAGTGGCCAAGAGTATTCATCTAATTGTGCTTAAGGGGGTTTGGCTCTTTCGGCTCCCTTCCCATTTGTCATATATCAAATTATTTTTTTTTTGCCACAAAACACACACACACACACACACACACACACACACACACACACACACACACACACACACACACACACACACACACACACAAACACACACATACACACACATACTGTTATGATCCCAGCCTGCAGGAGAAACGAGTCTCCCTTCTTGAGAGTTATTCGTCAAGCCTGACCTAACTAGAAGGTCTAGCAAGTATTGAGGTGATAACGCATATGTAAAATAGTTGGTTGGATATGTGTAACAGTTTGAGATTATGGGCAATGCAGAAGAAAATAGATAAATGACTGGCTAGGAGATGTGGACATTTTGCTGGAGGCGTGAGGCTCGCTTCCGGAGGACCTTGACCTCACTTGAGTGCCAGACATCGCAGGGGGAAGCCGCGCTCCGTTGAGCTCCCGTCAGAAGGGAACCCCTAGTGATATATCTCGAAGAGAAGAGAAGTGTGCGGACGTACCAGCTGTGGAATCGAGCTGGGAACGTTGTGGTCTCAAGTCCTGGTCGACGAGCAGATATTAAATCGCCCAGAAGCATTATTGTGGGCCGTGGGAGCGCCCTGACCAGACGCCGTCAGAGGAAAAGCGCCCTCGACCAGTTAATCTGTGGTAAGCACGATATACGCCAGTTCATAGTGATTGCATTGTAGTTGGTCGTGTGCCCAGCGACAGTAGCGATGTTTATTTATAAGTTAGACATGTTTTAATAAGGCAGAAGGCCTGAAATAGGAGAGTGAAGAGGGAGGAACACGGAGCGACGTCCGTCCTCTCTGAGCGCTGGCGGACGACTGAGGGAGCCGGCTCCGGATGGAGGAAGACCCTCCCAGCGAGTGAGGACGCCGCCGCCAGGCGAGGTGGAGTATGGACCCGCCCAAAACGGGGGAGTCCACTCTCACTGTATGTAGAGGACAGATAGAGGTTTGAGGCAAGCATATTGTGTGGTTATTTTTGTTTATGTGTTAAAGGGGAACGTTTTATTGGAGTGTCGATGGGTTGCAGGTTTGTCTTTTGGGGAAGAAGTTGCTGAGAACTTCGAAGCCAGCAGATGAAGTAGCTGATGAGACTCCAAGGTAGTGGAGCAGAGGACCTCGAGCTGTGAGGAGAAGCAGCAGTGAAGAGGAGTGTCACGTGCTTCTGTAGAGGTGGTGAAGCACCATAGTTACTCGAGGAAACTTCATGGTGTAGCAGCCAAGAGAGCTGTGGAGGAGCCTAGCAGAAGGGTGAAGCACCGTAGTTGCTCAAGGAAACTTCATGATAGCAGCCTGGAGGAGCTGCAGAGGATCCTGGTAGTGAAGCCCGGAAGAACCTAAAGAAATAGGGTAGTGAACTTCCAGAGGTGGAAGGGGAAGTTCTGGTGGATTACTAGTAGGGAGTTGATAGTGTTTGGTTGTCATTAGCGTGCAAGACGCAGTGAGAGGTGAGTGACTGTTGGCATTCTTATGTCAAGGAATTTTTTATACTGAAGTATCAATGAACATTTATACTGGTATATGTTATTGCATTCAAATGCTGATTTTCTATATATATATGTTATCTTGCTGATGGTGCAACAGTGTGTAGGCTTGACCAACTTGAGGAAGTTAATAGTATCAGGTGGTGAACCAGGAGGTAGGATACCACTTGATAAGCTGATAATAGAGTTCTGATGGTATTGGAGTGCAACCTGATTGTGATATTATAGAGTATAGGATTCATTATTATTATATGTGTGTATGTATCGTGTATGTGCTTTGTTCAGTAAATGTGTCACAATTTGCTGGTGTTTGCCCTTGTCCTAGTGAGGCTTCCCAGGAGGTAGTAAAGAAGGAGAGAGAGAGAGAAAGAACCAAGAACCACTGCTGTGGACAGGGTAGGAGGTAATACTAGTAAGTCATAGGGGGATTGAGGAGATCATATCTCATAAGGAGAGAGTGAGGAGTCACAGCGGCTCGAGTGGGTGTGTGCACGTGACGACGAGGCTAAGTGTTGGAGCCGCATCCCCTGAACGTGTGACGTTGAGCCCCTCTCCAAGAGCCAGAAGAGCCAAGGGTGATCTCCTAGTATAAGCACTCTACCGAGTTGTGGGTTGGGTTGTCCGTAGAGGAGGATCAACGACGACTACACCAACCAACCCACAGTCTATAATAAATTGGGGGCCTGTCCGGGAGAGTGAACTGACACACCCACACCCTGTCCAAGAGTGGATTTGTACACCCTTGCTGAAATAAACTGTGTGACCGCAGGTGTATATTCTCTCTCTTGGGAAGACTCACAGGACAAAGATGGATAAGGTGCAAACGTTTGTGGAGTCAGGCAAGCCCGAGGACTTGGAAGGTTGCACGAGGGATCAATTGAAACAAATAGCAGAAAAATGTGGCATCAGGTTGAAAGCATCTAAAGTAGCTGGGATGAAGGATGAGATCCTGAGGCAGTTAAGAGCCAAAAGTGAAGCGGCAGAGCAAGGAGCCCAAAAAGGAGCTGAAAGTGGAAAGGAGGATGATGGGCAGGATGAAGTGAGATCCCAGGGATCGAGTAGGAGCAGCAAGAGTAGCCGCAGTAGCAGGAGTAGCCGGAATAGGAGCTTGGAGAGATTCCAGTTAGAGCTCCAGATGCAGCGTGAGGACAAGGAGAGACAGTTCCAGCTGGAAAAGATGAAATTAGAACTCCAGATGAAAAATGAAGCCGAGAAGGAAAAAGAGAAAACCAGACTGGAAGTAGAAAAAGAGAAAACCAAACTGGAAGTAGAAAAAGAGAAAACCAGAGTAAGGGAACTGGAGTTGGAACAAGAGAAAGAAAAAGAGAAAGCAAGACTAGAGGTCGAAAAAGAAAAAGAGAGAACAAAACAAATGCAGATAGAAGCGAACAGAACCTTGGCTGAGCAAAGGATTGAACATGGGTTGCCAGAGAGCACCACCCAGGTATCACACCCACCAGATGTTAGGGTTAGGGAGAAGGACATTCCCTTGTTTGTTCCCGAAGAGGCAGAGAGCTTTTTCGAGCACTTTGAAAAAGTAGCCAGCATCAAGGAGTGGCCACAGGAGGAATGGGCCCAACTGGTCCAGTTAAGATTGACCGGTGCAGCCAGGGAGGCATACACCCAATTGTCACTGGAAGAGTGCCAGGATTACGCCACAGTAAAGAGCAGCATATTGCGCTCGTTTCAGTTAACCTCAGAAGCTTATAGGAAGCGCTTCAGAGAAATGATCAAAGTTGGAGCATGTACGTTTGCTGAGACAGCAAGGGATCTGGAAAGACGATTCCAGAAGTGGATTGAGGCTGCTGGAGTTGGATCTTACGCTGACCTGAAGCAACTGATGGTCATGGAGAAGTTCTTGGAGATGATGCATCCCGAAACAAAGTTCAAGATCCAAGAAGCAGGGATAATGGAGGTGAAAGATGCCGCAGATAGGGCGGATATGATTACTGAAGCGTACAAGAGCTTAAGGGAGAACAGAGTGAGAAGTGAGGCGAGATGCAGCAATGGCAGATCCAATGGAGTCTGGGGAGGAAGAAATTATGAGAGACCCAGAAGAGTCTGGGGTGAGAAAAATTTTGATAAATGGGCAGATAAACGTAAGTACCCTAAAACTCAGAAGAGTAGGTCGCGCACTTCGTCTGAAAGTGAAGATGGAGGAGCTAAACGAGAAACTAATCGTTATCCAGGGAATCAAGAGTCCAGTAAAGCTCCACAGAGTACGAGTAGTACGTCTGGCCCGAGGAACTCCAATACGAGTGGGCAGAGTCAGAGCTACTCTGGGACATATAGAAGAGACTTTTCCCAGATGAGATGTTACAATTGTAACGGATTGGGTCACGTGATGCGAGATTGTCGGCAGGGCAAGAGAGTTGTGACCCTGGCCATGTGTGACCCCCGAGGTAAATATACTAATGTGTTCCGAGACAAACCACAGAGAGCGAACTTAGTGAACGAGAGGTATAGGCCGTTCATGAGCAAAGGTTGGATCAGAATAGGAAGCCAACCTGAAGTAGAAGTTGGTATCTTAAGAGATACCGGAGCTAATCAGAGCTTGATTACGAGAAGCCTGATTGGGAATGATCGACGGTTAGCTGGCAGGAGTAAGATGAGAGTATATGGGTTATTGTCTGAGAGTGACATGCCCGTATGTACTGTCCAGCTAAGGTCGGAATATGTGTCGGCGGAGGTGATGTTGGGAGTGTGCCCCGACATACCTATTCCAGGAGTCCAAGTGATCCTGGGGAATGACTTGTGCGGGACAAAGGTGTTGCCGAGAGTCGTAGCGGAGACTGTGCCAGAGGAGTGCCCAGAAGGCCACTGCACGGGTGGGACACCTGAGAGTGTGAACCTGACTGACATCCGAGGAAATGAGTCAGGAGACCGCCAAGCCATTGAGTACCCCGTCTCGGTAGTGATGAAGGCAGAGGTGGCCGACGAGGAAGACGCTGGAGAAGATGAGACAGTGTCGATTCAACCGGTAGAAGATATTGATGTAGATATAGCATGGCTGTTTGATGAAGGTCCAGCCCAGAAAAATGAAGTCTCGGTGAGGTCAAAAGTGAAGATGGCCCAGCCGAAGAAGAATACTGTGAAGGGAGTTGACCTGAAGAGAGCCCAGACTGCTGAAATTGAGAGTCGGAAGGCGAATGCAACTGTGCTGAGTAGGAATGAGGAAGGATGTGGACAGACTGAAGACGGGAATAGAGCGTCAAGTGGTCCACGAGCACAGAGGCATATGGATAGTGGAGTTAAGTTGTTTGAGATGTCAGGAGTCGCCATGTTTCACAGAAAACGTGGAGGAGAGATAGTGAAGAAGAGTAATAGCCGGGAAAATGAAAGGAGAAGAGACAGTATGTGTGGAGAGATGCTTACGAGCACTTTGGGAGAGGCAAAGCGACATGTATGGTCGAGTGCTGTTGGATGTAGTGCAGTGCTCGAAGAAACTTTTAGGGAACGAAGAAGAGTTGAAGGAGAAGAAATGGAGTGGTATAGAGGTGAGAAGTGTGGGAAGAGGATGATGATGCAAGCATGGAGGAATAGAAGAAAGCCGAGGACTCGGTGGGAGTCAAACAGGACGATGTCTTGGATAAATGAGGAGACGAAAAGGAGAATCGTCGGTGAAGACGAGGAAGTGAAGTATGATGACAGGAGACGAAAGTATAATGGCAGTAGATGGAAGTATGAAGACGACAGAGGAGATACAGACAGCAGATGTCTGACTCTGGACGTGAAGAGAAGAAGACGAGGAAATGGAGGGTGGAAACAATAAGTAGAGTGGACCAATGGAGAGCAGGCGTCCACGGAGGACAGCCTAGCTAAGAGGTGTCTAGAGAGTCAAATCGTTTATGAGAAGATCATGTTTCTGGAGAGAGTGTGAGCCAGATGTTGCAAGGAGCAACGAACTAATTGTAGACTCCTAAGAGAGTATATCGGGTGAAGAACGAGACAGTGTAGCGGCGGATGTACTATCCCGAGCTTTGCCACTGGAATAACTCTCAAAAATAAGGGGAGGGGAGTGTTATGATCTCAGCCTGCAGGAGAAACGAGTCTCCCTTCCTTGAGAGTTATTCGTCAAGCCTGACCTAACTAGAAGGTCTAGCAAGTATTGAGGTGATAACGCATATGTAAAATAGGCTGGTTGGATATGTAAACAGTTTGAGATTATGGGCAATGCAGTAAGAAAATAGATAAATGACTGGCTAGGAGATGTGGACATTTTGCTGGAGGCGTGAGGCTCGCTTCCGGAGGACCTTGACCTCACTTGAGTGCCAGACATCGCAGGGGGAAGCCGCGCTCCGTTTGAGCTCCCGTCAGAAGGGAACCCCTAGTGATATATCTCGAAGAGAAGAGAAGTGTGCAGGACGTACCAGCTGTGGAATCGAGCTGGGAACGTTGTGGTCTCAAGTCCTGGTCGACGAGCAGATATTAAATCGCCCAGAAGCATTATTGTGGGCCGTGGGAGCGCCCTGACCAGACGCCGTCAGAGGAAAAGCGCCCTCGACCAGTTAATCTGTGGTAAGCACGATATACGCCAGTTCATAGTGATTGCATTGTAGTTGGTCGTGTGCCCAGCGACAGTAGCGATGTTTATTTATAAGTTAGACATGTTTTAATAAGGCAGAAGGCCTGAAATAGGAGAGTGAAGAGGGAGGAACACGGAGCGACGTCCGTCCTCTCTGAGCGCTGGCGGACGACTGAGGGAGCCGGCTCCGGATGGAGGAAGACCCTCCCAGCGAGTGAGGACGCCGCCGCCAGGCGAGGTGGAGTATGGACCCGCCCAAAACGGGGGAGTCCACTCTCACTGTATGTAGAGGACAGATAGAGGTTTGAGGCAAGCATATTGTGTGGTATATTTTTGTTTATGTGTTAAAGGGGAACGTTTTATTGGAGTGTCGATGGGTTGCAGGTTTGTCTTTTGGGGAAGAAGTTGCTGAGAACTTCGAAGCCAGCAGATGAAGTAGCTGATGAGACTCCAAGGTAGTGGAGCAGAGGACCTCGAGCTGTGAGGAGAAGCAGCAGTGAAGAGGAGTGTCACGTGCTTCTGTAGAGGTGGTGAAGCACCATAGTTACTCGAGGAAACTTCATGGTGTAGCAGCCAAGAGAGCTGTGGAGGAGCCTAGCAGAAGGGTGAAGCACCGTAGTTGCTCAAGGAAACTTCATGATAGCAGCCTGGAGGAGCTGCAGAGGATCCTGGTAGTGAAGCCCGGAAGAACCTAAAGAAATAGGGTAGTGAACTTCCAGAGGTGGAAGGGGAAGTTCTGGTGGATTACTAGTAGGGAGTTGATAGTGTTTGGTTGTCATTAGCGTGCAAGACGCAGTGAGAGGTGAGTGACTGTTGGCATTCTTATGTCAAGGAATTTTTTATACTGAAGTATCAATGAACATTTATACTGGTATATGTTATTGCATTCAAATGCTGATTTTCTATATATATATGTTATCTTGCTGATGGTGCAACAGTGTGTAGGCTTGACCAACTTGAGGAAGTTAATAGTATCAGGTGGTGAACCAGGAGGTAGGATACCACTTGATAAGCTGATAATAGAGTTCTGATGGTATTGGAGTGCAACCTGATTGTGATATTATAGAGTATAGGATTCATTATTATTATATGTGTGTATGTATCGTGTATGTGCTTTGTTCAGTAAATGTGTCACAATTTGCTGGTGTTTGCCCTTGTCCTAGTGAGGCTTCCCAGGAGGTAGTAAAGAAGGAGAGAGAGAGAGAAAGAACCAAGAACCACTGCTGTGGACAGGGTAGGAGGTAATACTAGTAAGTCATAGGGGGATTGAGGAGATCATATCTCATAAGGAGAGAGTGGGGAGTCACAGCGGCTCGAGTGGGTGTGTGCACGTGACGACGAGGCTAAGTGTTGGAGCCGCATCCCCTGAACGTGTGACGTTGAGCCCCTCTCCAAGAGCCAGAAGAGCCAAGGGTGATCTCCTAGTATAAGCACTCTACCGAGTTGTGGGTTGGGTTGTCCGTAGAGGAGGATCAACGACGACTACACCAACCAACCCACAGTCTATAATAATACACACACACACACACACACACACACACACACACACACACACACACACACACACACACACACACACAGGTGTAGGTAGCTCCACCACTACTATCACCAGGTAGCCCCACCACTACTATCACCAGGTAGCTCCACCACTACCATCACCAGGTAGCTCCACCACTACCATCACCAGGTAGCTACACCACTACCATCACCAGGTAGCTACACCACTACCATCACCAGGTAGGAACACCACTACCATCACCAGGTAGCTACAACACTACCATCACCAGGTAGCTACACCACTACTATCACCAGGTAGCTCCACCACTACCATCACCAGGTAGCTACATCACTACCATCGCCAGGTAGCTCCACCACTACGATCACCAGGTAGCTCCACCACTACAATCACCAGGTAGCTCCACCACTTTCATCACCAGGTAGCTACATCACTACCATCACCAGGTAGCTCCACCACTACCATCACCAGGTAGCTCCACCACTACCATTACCAGGTAGCTCCAACACTACAATCACCAGGTAGCTCCACCACTACCATCACCAGGTAGCTACATCACTACCATCACCAGGTAGCTCCACCACTACCATCACCAGGTAGCTACATCACTACCATCACCAGGTAGCAACACCACTACCATCACCAGGTAGCTACAACACTACCATCACCAGGTAGCTACAACACTACCATCACCAGGTAGCAACACCACTACAATCACCACGTAGCTACACCACTTCAGTCACCAGGTAAGTACATCACTACCATCACCAGGTAGCTACAACACTACCATCACCAGGTAGCTACACCACTACAATCACCAGGTAGCTACACCACTTCAATCACCAGGTAGCTCCACCACTACAATCACCTGGTATCTACACCACTACCATCACCAGGTAGCTACACCACTACCATCACCAGGTAGCTACACCACTACAATCACCAGGTAGCTACACCACTACAATCACCACGTAGCAACACCACTACCATCACCAGGTAGCTACCCGACTACAATCACCAGGTAGCTGCTCCACTACAATCACCAGGTAGCTACACCACTACCATCACTAGGTAGCTACACCACTACCATCACCAGGTAGCTACACCACTACCATCACCAGGTAGCTACACCACTACCATCACCAGGTAGCTACACCACTACCATCACCAGGTAGCTACACCACTACAATCACCACATAGCAACACCACTACCATCACCAGGTAGCTACCCGACTACAATCACCAGGTAGCGGCTCCACTACAATCACCAGGTAGCTGCACCACTACCATCACTAGGTAGCTACACCACTACCATCACCAGGTAGCTACACCACTACCATCACCAGGTAGCCCCACCACTACCATCACAAGGTAGCTACACCACTACCATCAACAGGTAGCTACATCACTACCATCACCAGGTAGCTACACCACTACCATCACCAGGTAGCTACACCACTACCATCACCAGGTAGCTCCACTACTACAATCACCAAGTAGCTTCACTACTACCATCACCAGGTAGCTTCACCACTACAATCACCAGGTAGCTCCACCACTACCATCACCAGGTAGCTACATCACTACCATCACCAGGTAGCTCCACCACTACCATCACCAGGTAGCTCCACCACTACCATTACCAGGTAGCTCCAACACTACAATCACCAGGTAGCTCCACCACTACCATCACCAGGTAGCTACATCACTACCATCACCAGGTAGCTCCACCACTACCATCACCAGGTAGCTACATCACTACCATCACCAGGTAGCAACACCACTACCATCACCAGGTAGCTACAACACTACCATCACCAGGTAGCTACAACACTACCATCACCAGGTAGCAACACCACTACAATCACCACGTAGCTACACCACTTCAGTCACCAGGTAAGTACATCACTACCATCACCAGGTAGCTACAACACTACCATCACCAGGTAGCTACACCACTACAATCACCAGGTAGCTACACCACTTCAATCACCAGGTAGCTCCACCACTACAATCACCTGGTATCTACACCACTACCATCACCAGGTAGCTACACCACTACCATCACCAGGTAGCTACACCACTACAATCACCAGGTAGCTACACCACTACAATCACCACGTAGCAACACCACTACCATCACCAGGTAGCTACCCGACTACAATCACCAGGAAGCTGCTCCACTACAATCACCAGGTAGCTACACCACTACCATCACTAGGTAGCTACACCACTACCATCACCAGGTAGCTACACCACTACCATCACCAGGTAGCTACACCACTACCATCACCAGGTAGCTACACCACTACCATCACCAGGTAGCTACACCACTACAATCACCACATAGCAACACCACTACCATCACCAGGTAGCTACCCGACTACAATCACCAGGTAGCGGCTCCACTACAATCACCAGGTAGCTGCACCACTACCATCACTAGGTAGCTACACCACTACCATCACCAGGTAGCTACACCACTACCATCACCAGGTAGCCCCACCACTACCATCACAAGGTAGCTACACCACTACCATCAACAGGTAGCTACATCACTACCATCACCAGGTAGCTACACCACTACCATCACCAGGTAGCTACACCACTACCATCACCAGGTAGCTCCACTACTACAATCACCAAGTAGCTTCACTACTACCATCACCAGGTAGCTTCACCACTACCATCACCAGGTAGCTTCACCACTACCATCACCAGGTAGCTCCACCAATACAATCACCAGGTAGCTCCACCACTACAATCACCACGTAGCTACACCACTACAATCACGAGGTAGCTCCACCACTACAATCACCACGTAGCTACACCACTACAATCACCACGAAGCTCTACCACTACAATCACCAGGTAGCTCCACCACTACAATCACAAGGTAGCTCCACCACTACAATCAACACGTACCTACACCACTACAATCACCAGGTAGCTACTCCACTACAATCACCTGGTAGCTGCCTGGTGCGTGTCGTATTTCTGCATGTTGTAACTGTTACGGTGCCCTCTCCTATTTCTTTCGTTTGCCGGCTTAAAGAGTCATATCAGCTCTCCCTACTGATTCTCTGAGGTTCAGGGAGTCTAATGATATACGTGGCGACCAGACTGGCTGCCATTTAATGGAAGGAGGTTATATTATAAGTTGTAAATAAAGGAAAGTTGGCGCCCTGATATAAAATGAAACAGTATCCCCTACGGCAGATATGACCTTGTGGAAGGGACACTATGCCGATCGCGGATTGGCCGACGTAGGTCGCGGGCGACAAATCAGGGCCCGCCATGACGTCACCGAGTGCCCCGGGCGGCGCCAACGTCAGAGTTGTACTGACCGTGGAAGCGACAGGACGCGCCTCGGTCTGCTCTCAAGGATTGGAGGCTCTGCAAGCCTTGTTCAGTGGATTGAGCTGGCCTTCGTTGCCCACCATAGTTATTGGAGACCCTGCGCTTCTGGGAAGCCAAAGAGGAACCAAGTTCAGTGAGCAGAGAAGTGCCCAAACTTGGAAAATAGTCGGCGACGACGCTGGGCGGCGCCGCTGGCTGGACGTTGAGGTCTGGAAGGTGGGCGAGCAAGCTAGCTGTGACTGGGGTCACATCCACCGAGAATCTTGGAAGGACGACACCGTGCCTAGGACAAGGAGCGACGCCCTGTGGGAGAGGCGAGTGTGGGGGAAAGATAGTGATTAGCTCAGCGCCCATCGATGAACCAGGATTGGGGCAGCTGAACCTCAGGGATTGGAACGGCGACGACGCGAAGGCTTCACGACACCTGAGGACCTGTGGAACGCCCTGGATCGTCGAGGATCGACCCAAGGAAGCGTGGGACCCTCACACCATCGAGGGACAGGCGTCGTGAGCCAGGAGTGTAAGGTAGATCATTTTTCCCTCCCATTACCCCTTGTATGAGTAGGCTAGTTAGGCCACAATATTTACTTGTGTATGTGGCAGCAAGACTTCATTACTTTAATAGTAGAATAGGCTGCAAGGCAGCTTGTGTCCAGGACTGTCAGAGAGGACAGTGTGTATGGATGGCAGGACAGTGAAGAAGAGGTGCCGACGTGGTGAAGAGGCCCTCCTGTGAGAGTGTGAGACTCCTGTCTTCCCGCCCAGTTGAAGGAGAGTTGGAGGTCGTGGAAGAAGAGGCTGACGATCTCCAGACTCATCATCCATATTCCATATTCATGTATTACTTGTGATTGTGTGTGTGTGTTCATGTAATTTGCGTCAGTAAATCCACACATTTTATTACTGTGTTTGAGTGTGCCTCCATTTGTGATATTTCTCTATGAGCATACATTTCTGGCTACAAACGATATATGATACACCCACTGAACTGCATTGCTGGGGTGCAGATATAATAACCCAGCTGGCGACCTTGCTAAGAGGAAGATAGAGAAGACAGGCGGGAAAGGAGTTCCTGCAACCTTTTTTTTGTCTGGCAGGCAAGACTCAGAGAGGCTATGGTTATAGGTAAGCCTGAGTCTTCCTTCACTCCCCCACGGGTCTAGGCCGGAACTGTTAACAGCAGTTTCCCCGTGGTTGACTGAAGGGCTTCCAGGGTGAATCAGTGGCACCCCTTTGTGGTGGAAGCAAAGACCTGCGGAGGTGGGCATTGTTGGTCCTATCTTGTGTGACCAAGGAGACTCCGGTGAATCCAGGGAGTCGGAGGGGCTGAGTATTTGGGCCCTTTGAGCCCCTAGCAGCCGAGTGTTAGCAGAGCCCCGGACCGCCCACCCCCCACGTGACAAGAGAACTGGCGACCTCGCCAGGATACGAACCCCAGTAGCCAAGAACTGGGAACTTCGCCAGGAAGCGTGGATCAAGCTACAGTGTGGACCAAATTGCAAGACAAGTGTTGCCAGGGTACTAATACAGTGTGGCCAGTGAATTCGGTGGTACTGTTACTCAACCAGCTAAGGGACTGAAACGGTGAAATTAGTGCCTACTAACTTGTCTGTGCTGTCGTGTATGCTCAATGATATAGAGATGGAGGAAGACAAAGTAAAGAAATTTATTGACACAAGGGACGAGAGAATTTTGGAAGAGTGTACCAAGGCCCAGCTCCAACAAGTGGCAAACCACTTTGGGATCAGGTTGAGGACGACTAAGGTAGCGGAGCGAAGGATAGAGATCATGGCACAGCTCACAGCTCGAGAGGAAGCGACGGGAGAGGAGCCATCTCAAGAGGAGCCGTCCCGAGGAGAGCCGTCGCAAGGTGAACCGTCCCGACTAGGGCCACCCCAAGCGCCTACCAGTGTGGAGAGAATTCACAGTGAACATGGGAGCAGTGGAAGGTCCAGCTGTAGTAAGAGGAGCCTGCAACTGGAAATAATGAAGATGCAACTGGAAGCCCAGCTGCGACGAGAGGAGAGAGAAGCGCAAATGCAGCGAGAGGAACGTGCAGCTGAGCTGCAGCGAGGTGAGCGAGAAGCACGGCTGCAGCTGCAGCGAGAGGAGCGAGAAGCTCGGCTGCAGCGAGAAGAAGGAGAGAGACAACTGCGACTGGAGGAGATAAAGGCAAAGAAAGAAGTCGAATTGCGTCGCGTTGAACGTGGTCTGCCCTCACTACCTGCACGGCGGGATGACCTCAAGGTAAGGGAACGTGACTTACCTACGTTCGAACCACAAGAAGCTGAGGCGTTCTTCGAACACTTTGAACGGATAGCGACTCTGAAGGAGTGGCCGGAAGATGATTGGGCTGCTCTGGTCCAGGGCAGGTTGACTGGAGAGGCCCGGGAAGCCTATAACATGCTGGACCTAGAGGAGTGTACTAGTTATGACGCGATTAAGAATGCGGTTCTCCACTCATTCCGGCTGACTCCGGAGATGTACCGGAAGCGGTTCAGAGAGTGTACAAGAGCGTCGGGAAAGACTTACGCCGAGACCGCCAGGGATATGGAACGGAAATTCCTACGATGGTTGAAGGCGGAGGAAGCGGAGTCGGTGGATGATATCAAACGACTGATAGTGATGGAGAAGTTCATGTCGGTGCTCCATCCTGAGTTGCGAGTAAGGGTGAGAGAAGCAGGTATTAAGGACCTGAAGGCTGCAGCGGACCGAGCCGACATGCTGGAGGAGGCACTACATATCAGGAGGGAGGGGCCGCCCAGACACTCGCCTTACCCCAGGTCGGGAGGGAACTTTAGGAGTTCAGGAGGAGCGAGGACGGGTGGGGACTCTCCCAAGAGTAGTGTGCCCGATGAAGTAACGTGGTTCAAGAGCTCAAGAGACGCGGGGAGGAAGCCCCAAGCTGTGAGCAGTGGACCTAGCTCAGGAGCAAGTGCTGCAGTCCCGGACACGACGACAGGGAGTCCAAGGAGGACCCAGGGGACGTCTGCAAGTGGTACCGCCAGAGTGACTGGCGAGTGGCCGCCCAGGGGAGGTGGCCGATGCTACAACTGTGGTGTGAGAGGACATTATGCCCGCGAGTGTGAGGAGCACCAAAGGAATGTAGGATTAATGTTGGAAGAGGAGAGAGTGTTTGTTCACACCCCATATTATAGTGGACCCAACGTGAATGGTTGGGAAATGAAGTTGGGTGAACATCCCTTCGTTTTCGGGGCCAACGTGAAGTTTGGAAGGTCAGACCCAGTGGAGGTTGCCGTGCTTCGAGATACGGGTGCTGACATAAGTATGGTAACCAGGAGTATTCTCCCCAAGGAATTTAATGATTCACCTGTGGGAGTGGTGAGGATACGCAGTGTGGAGGAGGAATACAGGTTGCCACTTCACGAAGTACAGCTGATTGCCGACTGCGGAGTCGAGAAAGCTATAGTAGCTGTAGCCCCTAAATTACCCCTAGAGCATGTACAGATGGTGCTGGGTAATGACCTCGGAGGAGGCAGGATACAACCCGATTGGGCCAGGAGTGCCTATGTTTCAAGCAGCGGTACAACCCTGCCAGGTGAGGTATCCGTCGCTCCAAATAATAGTGAGGAAGCCGACTTCGCCAGGGGAAACGTCGCCAGAGACGACGACAACGAGGGCGAGAGTGCAGAGAGGTCGTCGGAGGTTGTGGAAAACCCCGACGGGGACCTCCGACTAAGCCTGATGATGCGTATGGAGGAGTGGCGAGGAGCAGCTGTACAAACGCCTGGGGCGGTGAAGAGGCTGCAGACCGCACTCCCTCCATACAGAAACGTGAATAAAGTAAGCTCAGTGGATGAGCGAACGGCAGTGAGGGGCAGAGTGGAGGAGCCACGACGCAGTGCACCCTATGCCAGCCAGATGAATAGTGGTAGGTGCAAGATGAACCACCGTGGTGAGGTGAGCCACAGGGAGGTGGATGAGCCCAACCACGAACCGAAGAAGACGTCTGCAGGGAAGAGAATCTCATGGAGGAGTGAAGATGTTCGTCGAGAACGAAGGAGCGAGTGGGATAGGAAAGGCAATACGAAGAAAGCAGGGAATAGGTACACCCAGGGTAGGCGCCAGCCTAACCAGAGGGGCATTGGGCCATCGCAAAAGCCTAGTGTGGAAGAGAGGAAGCTGCTGGATGGAGTACAGGTTACAAGTGCCACTGTGAGGAGACAACGCACCTATGGGAGAAGAGGAACCGAGAAGAGAGAAGATTGGCGAAGAGGAGATCATGGGAGGAAACATGGAGTACCTGTAGGACGCAATGGAAATGCAAGACTATCTCGGAGTGCACGACGCGGTGGAGGCGCTGCATGCACTGAATCTTACAGTGGTAACGAGCCGTGGGAGTACACTCGTAGCCACGGAGAGGGGATTTCTTGTAGGTGTTCAGGGAACACCCATCACACCCGGTACTATGCGAGGTGGAGATACAATGAGGCAAGTGACTGGCAAAGTGGTATGAGCCACGTCACCAACTGGAGGAGTGACACTTCAGGAACGGAGGGAGCAAGAGTATAGGTTGCCCGCTTGAGTGCTGCTCTTCCGATATGACTCTTATTTTACGGTGCCCTCTCCTATTTCTTTCGTTTGCCGGCTTAAAGAGTCATATCAGCTCTCCCTACTGATTCTCTGAGGTTCAGGGAGTCTAATGATATACGTGGCGACCAGACTGGCTGCCATTTAATGGAAGGAGGTTATATTATAAGTTGTAAATAAAGGAAAGTTGGCGCCCTGATATAAAATGAAACAGTATCCCCTACGGCAGATATGACCTTGTGGAAGGGACACTATGCCGATCGCGGATTGGCCGACGTAGGTCGCGGGCGACAAATCAGGGCCCGCCATGACGTCACCGAGTGCCCCGGGCGGCGCCAACGTCAGAGTTGTACTGACCGTGGAAGCGACAGGACGCGCCTCGGTCTGCTCTCAAGGATTGGAGGCTCTGCAAGCCTTGTTCAGTGGATTGAGCTGGCCTTCGTTGCCCACCATAGTTATTGGAGACCCTGCGCTTCTGGGAAGCCAAAGAGGAACCAAGTTCAGTGAGCAGAGAAGTGCCCAAACTTGGAAAATAGTCGGCGACGACGCTGGGCGGCGCCGCTGGCTGGACGTTGAGGTCTGGAAGGTGGGCGAGCAAGCTAGCTGTGACTGGGGTCACATCCACCGAGAATCTTGGAAGGACGACACCGTGCCTAGGACAAGGAGCGACGCCCTGTGGGAGAGGCGAGTGTGGGGGAAAGATAGTGATTAGCTCAGCGCCCATCGATGAACCAGGATTGGGGCAGCTGAACCTCAGGGATTGGAACGGCGACGACGCGAAGGCTTCACGACACCTGAGGACCTGTGGAACGCCCTGGATCGTCGAGGATCGACCCAAGGAAGCGTGGGACCCTCACACCATCGAGGGACAGGCGTCGTGAGCCAGGAGTGTAAGGTAGATCATTTTTCCCTCCCATTACCCCTTGTATGAGTAGGCTAGTTAGGCCACAATATTTACTTGTGTATGTGGCAGCAAGACTTCATTACTTTAATAGTAGAATAGGCTGCAAGGCAGCTTGTGTCCAGGACTGTCAGAGAGGACAGTGTGTATGGATGGCAGGACAGTGAAGAAGAGGTGCCGACGTGGTGAAGAGGCCCTCCTGTGAGAGTGTGAGACTCCTGTCTTCCCGCCCAGTTGAAGGAGAGTTGGAGGTCGTGGAAGAAGAGGCTGACGATCTCCAGACTCATCATCCATATTCCATATTCATGTATTACTTGTGATTGTGTGTGTGTGTTCATGTAATTTGCGTCAGTAAATCCACACATTTTATTACTGTGTTTGAGTGTGCCTCCATTTGTGATATTTCTCTATGAGCATACATTTCTGGCTACAAACGATATATGATACACCCACTGAACTGCATTGCTGGGGTGCAGATATAATAACCCAGCTGGCGACCTTGCTAAGAGGAAGATAGAGAAGACAGGCGGGAAAGGAGTTCCTGCAACCTTTTTTTTTGTCTGGCAGGCAAGACTCAGAGAGGCTATGGTTATAGGTAAGCCTGAGTCTTCCTTCACTCCCCCACGGGTCTAGGCCGGAACTGTTAACAGCAGTTTCCCCGTGGTTGACTGAAGGGCTTCCAGGGTGAATCAGTGGCACCCCTTTGTGGTGGAAGCAAAGACCTGCGGAGGTGGGCATTGTTGGTCCTATCTTGTGTGACCAAGGAGACTCCGGTGAATCCAGGGAGTCGGAGGGGCTGAGTATTTGGGCCCTTTGAGCCCCTAGCAGCCGAGTGTTAGCAGAGCCCCGGACCGCCCACCCCCCACGTGACATAACACATCTCATTTCCAAACATTAGCGATGAACAATACAACAACAAATTAATAATATTCTGTAAAAAACAAAATACTTTTCAGAAAAAATAAAACATAAATAATGTTTACTGATAGAATCAACACCTCCATGATGATGGTGGTGGCGGTGGTGTGTCGTGTGTTGTGGTACGTCTGGGGTGTGGTCCAGAACCACCTCCGTCTGCGCCTCCTCTAGCGGCAGTACGACTCCAGCTGGCGGGGACTGTTGAGTAACGTCCCCCTCTTGAAGGTGATCGTCCCTCCACGCCCCGGGACCTTCACGACCCCCTGGACCTGCTGGACCATGTCCAGGTGCTTCGTGACGGGCGTCCTCGAGGTGGCCGTCTGGTGGGCCTTCATCAGGACCCTTAGTATCCTTCTCGACCTGGACCCAGTTGAGTCCTAAGTGAAGGAGACGGAGTCGACGGGGCCACCTCCAGTGACCCCACCCGTGACCACCCCCGTGACAACACCAGTGTCACACACTCTGCGCATAACACCACAGCCCGTGACTCCCGGAATCCGGGGCAGGCGTGTGGGGATACGACCCAGGTCACGACCCAGGTCACCTGTGACACAGACGTGGTGCTACCGGACACCACCTGAGGCATAATTGGTGTTGACCACCCCCGTGACTACATCCGTGACAACCCCTGTGACAACATCCGTGACAACCCCTGTGACAACAGCAGTGACCACCCCCGTGACAACCCCTGTGACAACACCAGTGTCACACACTCTGCGCATAACACCGCAGCCCGTGACTCCCGTGATCCGGGGCAGGCGTGTAGGGATACGACCCAGGTCACGACCTAGATCACCCGTGACACAGACGTGGTGCTACAGGACACCACCTGTGGCATAATTGGTGGTGACAACCCCCGTGACCAGCACTGTGACCACACCCGTGACTACCCCCGTGTCCACACCCGTGACAACCCCCGTGACTACCCCTGTGACAACACCAGTGTCACACACTCTGCCCATAACACCGTAGCCCGTGACTCCCGTGATCCGGGGCAGGCGTGTCGGGATACGACCCAGGTCACGACCCAGGTCACCTGTGACACAGACGTGGTGCTACAGGACACCACCTGAGGCATAATTGGTGGTGACCACCCCCGTGACTACATCCGTGACCACCCCCGTGTCTACATCCGTGACTACCCCTGTGACAACACCAGTGTCACACACTCTGCGCATTACACCGCAGCCCGTGACTCCCGTGATCCGGGGCAGGCGTGTCGGTATACGACCCAGGTCACGACCCAGGTCACCCGTGACACAGACGTGGTGCTACAGGACTCCACCTGTGGCATAATTGGTGGTGACTACACCCGTGACTACATCCGTGACCACATCCGTGACTATCCCATCCGTGACCACCCCTGTGACCACCCCTGTGACAACACCAGTGTCACACACTCTGCGCATAACACCGCAGCCCGTGACTCCCATGATCCGGGGCAGGCGTGTCGGTATACGACCCAGGTCACGACCCAGGTCACCCGTGACACAGACGTGGTGCTACAGGACACCACCTGTGGCATAATTGGTGATGACTACACCCGTGACTACATCCGTGACCACATCCGTGACTACCCCAGTGACCACCCCTGTGACAACACCCGTGACAACACCAGTGTCACACACTCTGCGCATAACACCGCAGCCCGTGACTTCCGTGACCCGGGGCAGGCGGGGCAGGTCACGACCTCAGTGAACTACAGTTCGTGAACTGAGGAATAACCTGGTGTAGGAACACCAGATTCCTACCTTAACACTTTGCCGTGGGGGCTAACACTTTGCCGTGGAGGTGACTAACACCTTGCCGTGGAGGTGACTAACACGACCTTGGTTTTGCGGGCCTCTCGCTAGCTAGGTTATGCAGGCCTCTCGCTCGCTCCGTTTTGCGGGCCTCTCGCTCGCTAAGTTTTGCGGTCCTCTCGCTCGCTCGTTTTTGCGGGCCTCTCGCTCGCTAAGTTTTGCGGGCCTCTCGCTCGCTCTGTTTTGCGGGACTCTCGCTCGCTCTGTTTTGCGGGCCTCTCGCTCGCTAAGTTTTGCGGGCCTTTCGCTCGCTTTGTTTTGCGGGACTCTCGCTCGCTCTGTTTTGCGGGCCTCTCGCTCGCTCTGTTTTGCAGGCCTCTCGCTCGCTTGATTTTGCGGGCCTCTCGCTCGCTCGGTTTTGCGGGCCTCTCGCTCGCTAAGTTTTGCGGTCCTCTCGCTCGCTCGGTTTTGCGGGCCTCTCACTCGCTCGGTTTTGCGGGTCTCTCGCTCGCTAAGTTTTGCGGGCCTCTTCTCGCTCGCTAAGTTTTGCGGGCCTCTCGCTTGCTCTGTTTTGCAGGACTCTCGCTCGCTCTGTTTTCCGGGCCTCTCGCTCGCTCGGTTTTGCGTTCCTCTCGCTCGCTCTGTTTTCAGGGCCTCTCGCTCGCTCTGTTTTGCGGGCCTCTCGCTCGCTCTGTTTTGCGGGCCTCTCGCTCGCTCTGTTTTGCGGGCCTCTCGCTCGCTCTGTTTTGCGGGCCTCTCGCTTGCTCGGTTTTGCGGGCCTCTAGCTCGCTCGGTTTTGAGGGCATCTCGCTCGCTCGGTTTTGCGGGCCTCTCGCTCGCTAGATTTTGCGGGCCTCTCGCTCGCTAGGTTTTGTGGGCCTCTCGCTCGCTAGGTTTTTGCGGGCCTCTCGCTCGCTAGGTTTTGCGGGCCTCTTGCTTGCTAGGTTTTGCAGGGATCTCGCTCGCTCGGATTTGCGGGCCTCTCGCTCACGCGGTTTTGAGGGCATACTGTTTGCGTGTTGTTAGTCACCCCCACGGCAAAGTGTTAGTCCCCCCATGGCATGTTACGTGTTACTCCCCCAATGGCAAAGTGTTTGTCCCCCCTCTGCAAAGTGTTAGTCCCCCCCAACGGCAAAGTGTTAGTCCCCCCCAACGGCAAAGTGTTTGTCCCCCACGGCAAAGTGTTTGTCCCCCCACGGCAAAGTGTTTGTCCTCCCACAGCAAAGTGTTATTTTCCCCCCCCCCCAACGGCAAAGTGTTATTCCCCCCCCCCAACAGCAAAGTGTTATTCCCCCCCCCTAACGGCAAAGTGTTAGGAGCGAGTGGCCAAGAGTATTCATCTAATTGTGCTTATGGGGGGTTGGCTCTTTCGGCTCCCTTCCCATCTGTCATATATCAAATTATTTTTGTTTTGCCACAAAACACACACACACACACACACACACACACACACACACACACACACACACACACACACACACACACACACACACACACACACACACACACACACACACACACACATACACACACATACACACACACACACACACACACACACACACAGGTGTAGGTAGCTCCACCACTACTATCACCAGGTAGCTCCACCACTACCATCACCAGGTAGCTCCACCACTACCATCACCAGGTAGCTACACCACTACCATCACCAGGTAGCTACACCACTACCATCACCAGGTAGCAACACCACTACCATCACCAGGTAGCTACAACACTACCATCACCAGGTAGCTACACCACTACCATCACCAGGTAGCTCCACCACTACCATCACCAGGTAGCTACATCACTACCATCACCAGGTAGCTACACCACTACCATCACCAGGTAGCTCCACTACTACAATCACCAGGTAGCTTCACCACTACAATCACCAGGTAGCTTCACCACTACCATCACCAGGTAGCTTCACCACTACCATCACCAGGTAGCTCCACCACTACAATTACCAGGTAGCTCCACCACTACAATCACCACGTAGCTACACCACTACAATCACCACGTAGCTACACCACTACAATCACCAGGTAGCTCCACCACTACAATCACAAGGTAGCTCCACCACTACAATCAACACGTAGCTACACCACTACAATCACCAGGTAGCTACTCAACTACAATCACCTGGTAGCTGCCAGGTGCGTGTCGTATTTCTGCATGTTGTAACACATCTCATTTCCAAACATTAGCGATGAACAATACAGCAACAAATTAATAATATTCTGTAAAAAACAAAATACTTTTCAGAAAAAATAAAACATAAATAATGAGTACTGATAGAATCAACACCTCCATGATGATGGTGGTGGCGGTGGTGTGTCGTGTGTTGTGGTACGTCTGGGGTGTGGTCCAGAACCACCTCCGTCTGCGCCTCCTCTAGCGGCAGTACGACTCCAGCTGGCGGGGACTGTTGAGTAAAGTCCCCCTCTTGAAGGTGATCGTCCCTCCACGCCCCGGGACCTTCACGACCCCCTGGACCTGCTGGACCATGTCCAGTTGCTTCGTGACGGGCGTCCTCGAGGTGACCGTCTGGTGGGCCTTCATCAGGACCCTTAGTATCCTTCTCGACCTGGACCCAGTTGAGTCCTAAGTGAAGGAGACGGAGTCGACGGGCCACCTCCAGTGACCCCACCCGTGACCACCCCCGTGACCACCCCCGTGACAACACCAGTGTCACACACTCTGCGCATAACACCACAGCCCGTGACTCCCGGAATCCGGGTCAGGCGTGTGGGGATACGACCCAGGTCACGACCCAGGTCACCTGTGACACAGACGTGGTGCTACCGGACACCACCTGAGGCATAATTGGTGTTGACCACCCCCGTGACTACATCCGTGACAACCCCTGTGACAACACCAGTGTCACACACTCTGCGCATAACACCGCAGCCCGTGACTCCCGTGATCCCGGGCAGGCGTGTAGGGATACGACCCATGTCACGACCTAGATCACCCGTGACACAGACGTGGTGCTACAGGACACCACCTGTGGCATAATTGGTGGTGACAACCCCCGTGACCAGCACTGTGACCACACCCGTGACTACCCCCGTGTCCACACCCGTGACAACCCCCGTGACTACCCCTGTGACAACACCAGTGTCACACACTCTGCGCATAACACCGTAGCCCGTGACTCCCGTGATCCGGGGCAGGCGTGTCGGGATACGACCCAGGTCACCTGTGACACAGACGTGGTGCTACAGGACACCACCTGAGGCATAATTGGTGGTGACCACCCCCGTGACTACATCCGTGACCACCCCCGTGACAACCCCTGTGACAACACCAGTGTCACACACTCAGCGCATATCACCGCAGCCCGTGACTCCCATGATCCGGGGCAGGCGTGTCGGGATACGACCCAGGTCACGGCCCAGGTCACCTGTGACACAGACGTGGTGCTACAGGACACCACCTGAGGCATATGTGGTGGTGACCACCCCCGTGACTACATCCGTGACAACCCCCGTGACAACCCCTGTGACAACACCAGTGTCACACACTCTGCGCATAACACCGCAGCCCGTGACTCCCATGATCTGGGGCAGGCGTGTCGGGATACAACCCAGGTCACGGCCTAGGTCACGGCCCAGGTCACCTGTGACACAGACGTGGTGCTACAGGACACCACCTGTGGCATAATTGGTGGTGACCACCCCCGAGACTACATCCGTGACAACCCCCGTGACTACCCCTGTGACAACACCAGCGTCACACACTCTGCGCATTACACCGCAGCCCGTGACTCCCGTGATCCGGGGCAGGCGTGTCGGTATATGACCCAGGTCACGACCCAGGTCACCCGTGACACAGACGTGGTGCTACAGGACTCCACCTGTGGCATAATTGGTGGTGACTACACCCGTGACTACATCCGTGACCACATCCGTGACTATCCCATCCGTGACCACCCCTGTGACAACACCAGTGTCACACACTCTGCGCATAACACCGCAGCCCGTGACTCCCATGATCCGGGGCAGGCGTGTCGGTATACGACCCAGGTCACGACCAAGGTCACCCGTGACACAGACGTGGTGCTACAGGACACCACCTGTGGCATAATTGGTGATGACTACACCCGTGACTACATCCGTGACCACATCCGTGACTACCCCAGTGACCACCCCTGTGACAACACCCGTGACAACACCAGTGTCACACACTCTGCGCATAACACCGCAGCCCGTGACTCCCGTGACCCGGGGCAGGCGGGGCAGGTCACGACCTCAGTGAACTACAGTTCGTGAACTGAGGAATAACCTGGTGTAGGAACACCAGATTCCTACCTTAACACTTTGCCGTGGGGGCTAACACTTTGCCGTGGAGGTGACTAACACCTTGCCGTGGAGGTGACTAACACGACCTTGGTTTTGCGGGCCTCTCGCTCGCTAGGTTATGCAGGCCTCTCGCTCGCTCCGTTTTGCGGGCCTCTCGCTCGCTGGTTTTTGCGGGCCTCTCGCTCGCTAAGTTTTGCGGGCCTCTCGCTCGCTCTGTTTTGCGGGACTCTCGCTCGCTCTGTTTTGCGGGCCTTTCGCTCGCTAAGTTTTGCGGGCCTCGCTCGCTCTGTTTTGCGGGACTCTTGCTCGCTCTGTTTTGCGGGCCTCTCGCTCGCTCTGTTTTGCGGGCCTCTCGCTCGCTTGATTTTGCGGGCCTCTCGCTCTCTCGGTTTTGCGGGCCTCTCGCTCGCTAAGTTTTGCGGTCCTCTCGCTCGCTCGGTTTTGCGGGCCTCTCGCTCGCTCGGTTTTGCGGGTCTCTCGCTCGCTAAGTTTTGCGGGCCTCTCGCTCGCTCGGTTTTGCGGGCCTCTCGCTCGCTAAGTTTTGCGGGCCTCTCGCTTGCTCTGTTTTGCGGGACTCTCGCTCGCTCTGTTTTCCGGGCCTCTCGCTCGCTCGGTTTTGCATTCCTCTCGCTTGCTCTGTTTTCCGGGCCTCTCGCTCGCTCTGTTTTGCGTTCCTCTCGCTCGCTCTGTTTTGCGGGCCTCTCGCTCGCTCTGTTTTGCGGGCCTCTCGCTCGCTCTGTTTTGCGGGCCTCTCGCTCGCTCTGTTTTGCGGGCCTCTCGCTTGCTCGGTTTGCGGGCCTCTCGCTCGTTCGGTTTTGAGGGCCTCTCGCTCGCTCGGTTTTGCGGGCCTCTCGGTCGCTAGGTTTTGCGGACCTCTCGCTCGCTAGGTTTTGCGGGCATCTCGCTCGCTAGGTTTTGCGGGCCTCTCGCTCGCTAGGTTTTGCGGGCCTCTCGCTCGCTAGGTTTTGCGGGCCTCTTGCTTGCTAGGTTTTGCAGGGATCTCGCTCGCTCGGATTTGCGGGCCTCTCGCTCACGCGGTTTTGAGGGCATACTGTTTGCGTGTTGTTAGTCACCCCCACGGCAAAGTTTTAGTCCCCCCATGGCAAGTTACGTGTTACTCCCCCAATGGCAAAGTGTTTGTCCTCCCTCTGCAAAGTGTTAGTCCCCCCCCAACGGCAAAGTGTTAGTCCCCCCCAATGGCAAAGTGTTTGTCCCCCCACGGCAAAGTGTTTGTCCTCCCACAGCAAAGTGTTATTTCCCCCCCCCCCCAACGGCAAAGTGTTATTCCCCCCCCCCCAACAGCAAAGTGTTATTCCCCCCCCCTAACGGCAAAGTGTTAGGAGCGAGTGGCCAAGAGTATTCATCTAATTGTGCTTAATGGGGGGTTGGCTCTTTCGGCTCCCTTCCCATCTGTCATATATCAAATTATTTTTTTTTTGCCACAAAACACACACACACACACACACACACACACACACACACACACACACACACACACACACACACACACACACACACACACACATACACACACATACACACACACACACACACACACACACACACAGGTGTAGGTAGCTCCACCACTACTATCACCAGGTAGCTCCACCACTACCATCACCAGGTAGCTCCACCACTACCATCACCAGGTAGCTACACCACTACCATCACCAGGTAGCTACACCACTACCATCACCAGGTAGCAACACCACTACCATCACCAGGTAGCTACAACACTACCATCACCAGGTAGCTACACCACTACCATCACCAGGTAGCTCCACCACTACCATCACCAGGTAGCTACATCACTACCATCACCAGGTAGCTACACCACTACCATCACCAGGTAGCTCCACTACTACAATCACCAGGTAGCTTCACCACTACCATCACCAGGTAGCTTCACCACTACCATCACCAGGTAGCTTCACCACTACCATCACCAGGTAGCTCCACCACTACAATCACCAGGTAGCTCCACCACTACAATCACCACGTAGCTACACCACTACAATCACCAGGTAGCTCCACCACTTCAATCACCACGTAGCTACACCACTACAATCACCACGAAGCTCCACCACTACAATCACCAGGTAGCTACACCACTACAATCACCAGGTAGCTACTCCACTACAATCACCTGGTAGCTGCCAGGTGCGTGTCGTATTTCTGCATGTTGTAACACGTCTCATTTCCAAACATTAGCGATGAACAATACAGCAACAAATTAATAATATTCTGTAAAAAACAAAATACTTTTCAGAAAAAATAAAACATAAATAATGAGTACTGATAGAATCAACACCTCCATGATGATGGTGGTGGCGGTGGTGTGTCGTGTGTTGTGGTACGTCTGGGGTGTGGTCCAGAACCACCTCCGTCTGCGCCTCCTCTAGCGGCAGTACGACTCCAGCTGGCGGGGACTGTTGAGTAAAGTCCCCCTCTTGAAGGTGATCGTCCCTCCACGCCCCGGGACCTTCACGACCCCCTGGACCTGCTGGACCATGTCCAGTTGCTTCGTGACGGGCGTCCTCGAGGTGACCGTCTGGTGGGCCTTCATCAGGACCCTTAGTATCCTTCTCGACCTGGACCCAGTTGAGTCCTAAGTGAAGGAGACGGAGTCGACGGGCCACCTCCAGTGACCCCACCCGTGACCACCCCCGTGACCACCCCCGTGACAACACCAGTGTCACACACTCTGCGCATAACACCACAGCCCGTGACTCCCGGAATCCGGGTCAGGCGTGTGGGGATACGACCCAGGTCACGACCCAGGTCACCTGTGACACAGACGTGGTGCTACCGGACACCACCTGAGGCATAATTGGTGTTGACCACCCCCGTGACTACATCCGTGACAACCCCTGTGACAACACCAGTGTCACACACTCTGCGCATAACACCGCAGCCCGAGACTCCCGTGATCCGGGGCAGGCGTGTAGAAATACAACCCATGTCACGACCTAGATCACCCGTGACACAGACGTGGTGCTACAGGACACCACCTGTGGCATAATTGGTGGTGACAACCCCCGTGACCAGCACTGTGACCACACCCGTGACCACCCCCGTGACAACCCCCGTGACAACCCCCGTGACTACCCCCGTGACAACACCAGTGTCACACACTCTGCGCATAACACCGTAGCCCGTGACTCCCGTGATCCGGGGCAGGCGTGTCGGGATACGACCCAGGTCACGACCCAGGTCACCTGTGACACAGACGTGGTGCTACAGGACACCACCTGAGGCATAATTGGTGGTGACCACCCCCGTGACTACATCTGTGACCACCCCCGTGACAACCCCTGTGACAACACCAGTGTCACACACTCAGCGCATATCACCGCAGCCCGTGACTCCCATGATCCGGGGCAGGCGTGTCGGGATACGACCCAGGTCACGGCCCAGGTCACCTGTGACACAGACGTGGTGCTACAGGACACCACCTGAGGCATAATTGGTGGTGAACACCCCCGTGACTACATCCGTGACAACCCCTGTGACAACGCCAGTGTCACACACTCTGCGCATAACACCGCAGCCCGTGACTCCCATGATCTGGGGCAGGCGTGTCGGGATACAACCCAGGTCACGGCCTAGGTCACGGCCCAGGTCACCTGTGACACAGACGTGGTGCTACAGGACACCACCTGTGGCATAATTGGTGGTGACCACCCCCGAGACTACATCCGTGACAACCCCCGTGACTACCCCTGTGACAACACCAGTGTCACACACTCTGCGCATTACACCGCAGCCCGTGACTCCCGTGATCCGGGGCAGGCGTGTCGGTATACGACCCAGGTCACGACCCAGGTCACCTGTGACACAGACGTGGTGCTACAGGACTCCACCTGTGGCATAATTGGTGGTGACTACACCCGTGACTACATCCGTGACCACATCCGTGACTACCCCAGTGACCACCCCTGTGACAACACCCGTGACAACACCAGTGTCACACACTCTGCGCATAACACCGCAGCCCGTGACTCCCGTGACCCGGGGCAGGCGGGGCAGGTCACGACCTCAGTGAACTACAGTTCGTGAACTGAGGAATAACCTGGTGTAGGAACACCAGATTCCTACCTTAACACTTTGCCGTGGGGGCTAACACTTTGCCGTGGAGGTGACTAACACCTTGCCGTGGAGGTGACTAACACGACCTTGGTTTTGCGGGCCTCTCGCTCGCTAGGTTATGCAGGCCTCTCGCTCGCTCCGTTTTGCAGGCCTCTCGCTCGCTCGTTT
This sequence comes from Procambarus clarkii, assembly GCF_040958095.1. Lineage (NCBI taxonomy): Eukaryota > Metazoa > Arthropoda > Malacostraca > Decapoda > Cambaridae > Procambarus > Procambarus clarkii. The sequence continues at coordinate 61,438,929 of NC_091153.1, forward strand.
TTGCGGGCCTCTCGCTCGCTAAGTTTTGCGGGCCTCTCGCTCGCTCTGTTTTGCGGGACTCTCGCTCGCTCTGTTTTGCGGGCCTTTCGCTCGCTAAGTTTTGCGGGCCTCTCGCTCGCTCTGTTTTGCGGGACTCTCGCTCGCTCTGTTTTGCGGGCCTCTCGCTCGCTCTGTTTTGCGGGCCTCTCGCTCGCTTGATTTTGCGGGCCTCTCGCTCTCTCGGTTTTGCGGGCCTCTCGCTCGCTAAGTTTTGCGATCCTCTCGCTCGCTCGGTTTTGCGGGCCTCTCGCTCGCTCGGTTTTGCGGGTCTCTCGCTCGCTAAGTTTTGCGGGCCTCTCGCTCGCTCTGTTTTGCGGGACTCTCGCTCGCTCTGTTTTGCGGGCCTCTCGCTCGCTAAGTTTTGCGGGCCTCTCGCTCGCTAAGTTTTGCGGGCCTCTCGCTTGCTCTGTTTTGCGGGACTCTCGCTCGCTCTGTTTTCCGGGCCTCTCGCTCGCTCGGTTTTGCGTTCCTCTCGCTCGCTCTGTTTTCCGGGCCTCTCGCTCGCTCTGTTTTGCGTTCCTCTCGCTCGCTCTGTTTTGCGGGCCTCTCGCTCGCTCTGTTTTGCGGGGCTCTCGCTCGCTCTGTTTTGCGGGCCTCTCGCTCGCTCTGTTTTGCGGGCCTCTCGCTTGCTCGGTTTGCGGGCCTCTCGCTCGCTCGGTTTTGAGGGCCTCTCGCTCGCTCGGTTTTGCGGGCCTCTCGCTCCCTAGGTTTTGCGGGCCTCTCGCTCGCTAGGTTTTGCGGGCATCTCGCTCGCTAGGTTTTGCGGGCCTCTCGCTCGCTAGGTTTTTGCAGGCCTCTCACTCGCTAGGTTTTGCGGGCCTCTTGCTTGCTAGGTTTTGCCGGGATCTCGCTCGCTCGGATTTGCGGGCCTCTCGCTCACGCGGTTGTGAGGGCATACTGTTTGCGTGTTGTTAGTCACCCCCACGGCAAAGTGTTAGTCCCCCCATGGCAAGTTACGTGTTACTCCCCCAATGGCAAAGTGTTTGTCCCCCCTCTGCAAAGTGTTAGTCCCCCCCAACGGCAAAGTGTTAGTCCCCCCCAACGGCAAAGTGTTTGTCCCCCCACGGCAAAGTGTTTGTCCTCCCACAGCAAAGTGTTATTTCCCCCCCCCAACGGCAAAGTGTTATTCCCCCCCCCCCCAACGGCAAAGTGTTATTCTCCCCCCCCCCTTCTAACGGCATAGTGTTGGGAGCGAGTGGCCAAGAGTATTCATCTAATTGTGCTTATGGGGGTTTGGCTCTTTCGGCTCCCTTCCCATCTGTCATATATCAAATTATTTTTTTTTTGCCACAAAACACACACACACACACACACACACACACACACACACACACACACACACACACACACACACACACACACACACACACACACACACACACACATACACACACACACACACACACACACACACATACACACACACACACACACACACAGGTGTAGGTAGCTCCACCACTACTATCACCAGGTAGCTCCACCACTACCATCACCAGGTAGCTCCACCACTACCATCACCAGGTAGCAACACCACTACCATCACCAGGTAGCTACACCACTACCATCACCAGGTAGCTACAACACTACCATCACCAGGTAGCTACACCACTACTATCACCAGGTAGCTCCACCACTACCATCACCAGGTAGCTACATCACTACCATCGCCAGGTAGCTCCACCACTACGATCACCAGGTAGCTCCACCACTACAATCACCAGGTACCTCCACCACTACCATCACCAGGTAGCTACATCACTACCATCACCAGGTAGCTCCACCACTACCATCACCAGGTAGCTCCAACACTACCATTACCAGGTAGCTCCACCACTACAATCACCAGGTAGCTCCACCACTACCATCACCAGGTAGCTACATCACTACCATCACCAGGTAGCTCCACCACTACCATCACCAGGTAGCTACATCACTACCATCACCAGGTAGCAACACCACTACCATCACCAGGTAGCTACAACACTACCATCACCAGGTAGCTACAACACTACCATCACCAGGTAGCAACACCACCACAATCACCACGTAGCTACACTACTTCAGTCACCAGGTAAGTACATCACTACCATCACCAGGAAGCTACAACACTACCATCACCAGGTAGCTACACCACTACAATCACCAGGTAGCTACACCACTTCAATCACCAGGTAGCTCCACCACTACAATCACCTGGTATTTACACCACTACCATCACCATGTAGCTACACCACTACCATCACCAGGTAGCTACACCACTACAATCACCAGGTAGCTACACCACTACAATCACCACGTAGCAACACCACTACCATCACCAGGTAGCTACCCGACTACAATCACCAGGTAGCTGCTCCACTACAATCACCAGGGAGCTACACCACTACCATCACCAGGTAGCTACACCACTACCATCACCAGGTAGCTACACCACTACAATCACCACATAGCAACACCACTACCATCACCAGGTAGCTACCCGACAACAATCACCAGGTAGCGGCTCGACTACAATCACCAGGGGGCTACACCACTACCATCAACAGGTAGCTACATCACTACCATCACCAGGTAGCTACACCACTACCATCACCAGGTAGCTACACCACTACCATCACCAGGTAGCTCCACTACTACAATCACCAAGTAGCTTCACTACTACCATCACCAGGTAGCTTCACCACTACCATCACCAGGTAGCTTCACCACTACCATAACCAGGTAGCTCCACCACTACAATCACCAGGTAGCTCCACCACTACAATCACCACGTAGCTACACCACTACAATCACCAGGTAGCTCCACCACTACAATCACCACGTAGCTACACCACTACAATCACCAGGTAGCTCCACCACTACAATCACAAGGTAGCTCCACCACTACAATCAACACGTAGCTACACCACTACAATCACCAGGTAGCTACTCCACTACAATCACCTGGTAGCTGCCAGGTGCTTGTCGTATTTCTGCATGTTGTAACACATCTCATTTCCAAACATTAGCGATGAACAATACAGCAACAAATTAATAATATTCTGTGAAAAACAAAATACTTTTCAGAAAAAATAAAACATAAATAATGAGTACTGATAGAATCAACACCTCCATGATGATGGTGGTGGCGGTGGTGTGTCGTGTGTTGTGGTACGTCTGGGGTGTGGTCCAGAACCACCTCCGTCAGCGCCTCCTCTAGCGGCAGTACGACTCCAGCTGGCGGGGACTGTTGAGTAACGTCCCCCTCTTGAAGGTGATCGTCCCTCCACGCCCCGGGACCTTCACGACCCCCTGGACCTGCTGGACCATGTCCAGGTGCTTCGTGACGGGCGTCCTCGAGGTGGCCGTCTGGTGGGCCTTCATCAGGACCCTTAGAATCCTTCTCGACCTGGCCCCAGTTGAGTCCTAAGTGAAGGAGACGGAGTCGATGGGGCCACCTCCAGTGACCCCACCCGTGACCACCCCCGTGACAACACCAGTGTCACACACTCTGCGCATAACACCACAGCCCGTGACTCCCGGAATCCGGGGCAGGCGTGTGGGGATACGACCCAGGTCACGACCCAGGTCACCTGTGACACAGACGTGGTGCTACCGGACACCACCTGAGGCATAATTGGTGTTGACCACCCCCGTGACTACATCCGTGACAATTCCTGTGACTACATCCGTGACAACCCCTGTGACAACAGCAGTGACCACCCCCGTGACAACCCCTGTGACAACACCAGTGTCACACACTCTGCGCATAACACCGCAGCCCGTGACTCCCGTGATCCGGGGCAAGCGTGTAGGGATACGACCCAGGTCACGACCTAGATCACCCGTGACACAGACGTGGTGCTACAGGACACCACCTGTGGCATAATTGGTGGTGACAACCCCCGTGACCAGCACTGTGACCACACCCGTGACTACCCCCGTGTCCACACCCGTGACAACCCCCGTGACTACCCCTGTGACAACACCAGTGTCACACACTCTGCGCATAACACCGTAGCCCGTGACTCCCGTGATCCGGGGCAGGCGTGTCGGGATACGACCCAGGTCACGACCCAGGTCACCTGTGACACTGACGTGGTGCTACAGGACACCACCTGAGGCATAATTGGTGGTGACCACCCCCGTGACTACATCCGTGACAACCCCCGTGACAACCCCTGTGACAACACCAGTGTCACACACTCAGCGCATATCACCGCAGCCCGTGACTCACATAATCCGGGGCAGGCGTGTCGGGATACGATCCAGGCCACGGCCCAGGTCACCTGTGACACAGACGTGGTGCTACAGGACACCACCTGAGGCATAATTGGTGGTGACCACCCCCGTGACTACATCCGTGACAACCCCCGTGACAACCCCTGTGACAACACCAGTGTCACACACTCTGCGCATAACACCGCAGCCCGTGACTCCCATGATCCGGGGCAGGCGTGTCGGGATACAACCCAGGTCACGGCCCAGGTCACCTGTGACACAGACGTTGTGCTACAGGACACCACCTGTGGCATAATTGGTGGTGACCACCCCCGTGACTACATCCGTGACTAACCCCCGTGACTAACCCTGTGACAACACCAGTGTCACACACTCTGCGCATTACACCGCAGCACGTGACTCCCGTGATCCGGGGCAGGCGTGTCGGTATACGACCCAGGTCACGACCCAGGTCACCCGTGACACAGACGTGGTGCTACAGGACTCCACCTGTGGCATAATTGGTGGTGACTACACCCGTGACTATCCCATCCGTGACCACCCCTGTGACAACACCAGTGTCACACACTCTGCGCATAACACCGCAGCCCGTGACTCCCATGATCCGGGGCAGGCGTGTCGGTATACGACCCAGGTCACGACCCAGGTCACCCGTGACACAGACGTGGTGCTACAGGACACCACCTGTGGCATAATTGGTGATGACTACACCCGTGACTACATCCGTGACCACATCCGTGACTACCCCAGTGACCACCCCTGTGACAACACCAGTGTCACTCAATCTGCGCATAACACCGCAGCCCGTGACTCCCGTGACCCGGGGCAGGCGGGGCAGGTCACGACCTCAGTGAACTACAGTTCGTGAACTGAGGAATAACCTGGTGTAGGAACACCAGATTCCTACCTTAACACTTTGCCGTGGGGGCTAACACTTTGCCGTGGAGGTGACTAACACCTTGCCGTGGAGGTGACTAACACGACCTTGGTTTTGCGGGCCTCTCGCTCGCTAGGTTATGCAGGCCTCTCGCTCGCTCCGTTTTGCGGGCCTCTCGCTCGCTAAGTTTTGCGGTCCTCTCGCTCGCTCGTTTTTGCGGGCCTCTCGCTCGCTAAGTTTTGCGGGCCTCTCGCTCGCTCTGTTTTGCGGGACTCTTGCTCGCTCAGTTTTGCGGGCCTCTCGCTCGCTAAGTTTTGCGGGCCTCTCGCTCGCTTTGTTTTGCGGGACTCTTGCTCGCTCTGTTTTGCGGGCCTCTCGCTCGCTCTGTTTTGCGGGCCTCTCGCTCGCTTGATTTTGTGGGCCTCTCGCTCGCTCGGTTTTGCGGGCCTCTCGCTCGCTAAGTTTTGCGGTCCTCTCGCTCGCTCGGTTTTGCGGGCCTCTCACTCGCTCGGTTTTGCGGGTCTCTCGCTCGCTAAGTTTTGCGGGCCTCTCGCTCGCTCAGTTTTGCGGGCCTCTCGCTCGCTAAGTTTTGCGGGCCTCTCGCTTGCTCTGTTTTGCGGGACTCTAGCTCGCTCTGTTTTCCGGGCCTCTCGCTCTCTCGGTTTTGCGTTCCTCTCGCTCGCTCTGTTTTCCGGGCCTCTCGCTCGCTCTGTTTTGCGGGCCTCTCGCTCGCTCTGTTTTGCGGGCCTCTCGCTCGCTCTGTTTTGCGGGCCTCTCGCTTGCTCGGTTTTGCTGGCCTCTCGCTCGCTCGGTTTTGAGGGCCTCTCGCTCGCTCGGTTTTGCGGGCCTCTCGCTCGCTAGGTTTTGCGGGCCTCTCGCTCGCTAGGTTTTGCGGGCCTCTCGCTCGGTAGGTTTTTGCGGGCCTCTCGCTCGCTAGGTTTTGCGGGCCTCTTGCTTGCTAGGTTTTGCCGGGATCTCGCTCGCTCGGATTTGCGGGCCTCTCGCTCACGCGGTTTTGAGGGCATACTGTTTGCGTGTTGTTAGTCACCCCCACGGCAAAGTGTTAGTCCCCCCATGGCAAGTTACGTGTTACTCCCCCAATGGCAAAGTGTTTGTCCCCCCTCTGCAAAGTGTTAGTCCCCCCCAACGGCAAAGTGTTAGTCCCCCCCAACGGCAAAGTGTTTGTCCCTTCACGGCAAAGTGTTTGTCCCCCCACGGCAAAGTGTTTGTCCTCCCACAGCAAAGTGTTATTTCCCCCCCCCCCCCCAACGGCAAAGTGTTATTCCCCCCCCAACAGCAAAGTGTTATTTCCTCCCCCCCCCTAACGGCAAAGTGTTAGGAGCGAGTGGCCAAGAGTATTCATCTAATTGTGCTTATGGGGGTTTGGCTCTTTCGGCTCCCATCCCATCTGTCATATATCAAATTATTTTTTTTTTGCCACAAAACACACACACACACACACACACACACACACACACACACACACACACACACACACACACACACACACACACACACACACACACACACACACACATACACACACACACACACACACACACACACACACACACACACACACACACACACACACACACACACACACACACACACACACACACAGGTGTAGGTAGCTCCACCACTACTATCACAAGGTAGCTCCACCACTACCATCACCAGGTAGCTCCACCACTACCATCACCAGGTAGCTACACCACTACCATCACCAGGTAGCTACACCACTACCATCACCAGGTAGCAACACCACTACCATCACCAGGTAGCTACAACACTACCATCACCAGGTAGCTACACCACTACCATCACCAGGTAGCTCCACCACTACCATCACCAGGTAGCTACATCACTACCATCGCCAGGTAGCTCCACCACTACGATCACCAGGTAGCTCCACCACTACAATCACCAGGTAGCTCCACCACTACCATCACCAGGTAGCTACATCACTACCATCACCAGGTAGCTCCACCACTACCATCACCAGGTAGCTGCACCACTACCATTACCAGGTAGCTCCACCACTACAATCACCAGGTAGCTCCACCACTACCATCACCAGGTAGCTACATCACTACCATCACCAGGTAGCTCCACCACTACCATCACCAGGTAGCTACATCACTACCATCACCAGGTAGCAACACCACTACCATCACAAGGTAGCTACAACACTACCCTCACCAGGTAGCTACAACACTACCATCACCAGGTAGCAACACCACTACAATCACCACGTAGATACACCACTTCAGTCACCAGGTAGGTACATCACTACCATCACCAGGTAGCTACAACACTACCATCACCAGGAAGCTACACCACTACAATCACCAGGTAGCTACACCACTTCAATCACCAGGTAGCTCCACCACTACAATCACCTGGTATCTACACCACTACCATCACCAGGTAGCTCCACCACTACCATCACCAGGTAGCTACACCACTACCATCACCAGGTAGCTACACCACTACCATCACCAGGTAGCAACACCACTACCATCACCAGGTAGCTACAACACTACCATCACCAGGTAGCTACACCACTACCATCACCAGGTAGCTCCACCACTACCATCACCAGGTAGCTACATCACTACCATCGCCAGGTAGCTCCACCACTACGATCACCAGGTAGCTCCACCACTACAATCACCAGGTAGCTCCACCACTACCATCACCAGGTAGCTACATCACTACCATCACCAGGTAGCTCCACCACTACCATCACCAGGTAGCTCCACCACTACCATTACCAGGTAGCTCCACCACTACAATCACCAGGTAGCTCCACCACTACCATCACCAGGTAGCTACATCACTACCATCACCAGGTAGCTCCACCACTACCATCACCAGGTAGCTACATCACTACCATCACCAGGTAGCAACACCACTACCATCACAAGGTAGCTACAACACTACCCTCACCAGGTAGCTACAACACTACCATCACCAGGTAGCAACACCACTACAATCACCACGTAGCTACACCACTTCAGTCACCAGGTAGGTACATCACTACCATCACCAGGTAGCTACAACACTACCATCACCAGGTAGCTACACCACTACAATCACCAGGTAGCTACACCACTTCAATCACCAGGTAGCTCCACCACTACAATCACCTGGTATCTACACCACTACCATCACCAGGTAGCTACACCACTACCATCACCAGGTAGCTACACCACTACAATCACCAGGTAGCTACACCACTACAATCACCACGTAGCAACACTACTACCATCACCAGGTAGCTACCCGACTACAATCACCAGGTAGCTGCTCCACTACAATCACCAGGTAGCTACACCACTACCATCACTAGGTAGCTACACCACTACCATCACCAGGTAGCTACACCACTACCATCACCAGGTAGCTACACCACTACCATCACCAGGTAGCTACACAACTACCATCACCAGGTAGCTACACCACTACAATCACCACATAGCAACACCACTACCATCACCAGGTAGCTACCCGACTACAATCACCAGGTAGCGGCTCCACTACAATCACCAGGTAGCTACACCACTACCATCACTAGGTAGCAACACCACTACCATCAACAGGTAGCTACATCACTACCATCACCAGGTTGCTACACCACTACCATCACCAGGTAGCTACACCACTACCATCACCAGGTAGCTCCACTACTACAATCACCAGGTAGCTTCACCACTACCATCACCAGGTAGCTCCACCACTACAATCACCAGGTAGCTCCACCACTACAATCACCACGTAGCTACACCACTACAATCACCAGGTAGCTCCACCACTACAATCACCACGTAGCTACACCTCTACAATCACCACGAAGCTCCACCACTACAATCACCAGGTAGCTACACCACTACAATCACCAGGTAGCTACTCCACAACAATCTCCTGGTAGCTGCCAGGTGCGTGTCGTATTTCTGCATGTTGTAACACATCTCATTTCCAAACATTAGCGATGAACAATACAGCAACAAATTAATAATATTCTGTAAAAAACAAAATACTTTTCAGAAAAAATAAAACATAAATAATGAGTACTGATAGAATCAACACCTCCATGATGATGGTGGTGGCGGTGGTGTGTCGTGTGTTGTGGTACGTCTGGGGTGTGGTCCAGAACCACCTCCGTCTGCGCCTCCTCTAGCGGCAGTACGACTCCAGCTGGCGGGGACTGTTGAGTAACGTCCCCCTCTTGAAGGTGATCGTCCCTCCACGCCCGGGACCTTCACGACCCCCTGGACCTGCTGGACCATGTCCAGTTGCTTCGTGACGGGCGTCCTCGAGGTGACCGTCTGGTGGGCCTTCATCAGGACCCTTAGTATCCTTCTCGACCTGGACCCAGTTGAGTCCTAAGTGAAGGAGACGGAGTCGACGGGGCCACCTCCATTGACCCCACCCGTGACCACCGCCGTGACAACACCAGTGTCACACACTCTGCGCATAACACCACAGCCCGTGACTCCCGGAATCCGGGGCAGGCGTGTGGGGATACGACCCAGGTCACGACCCAGGTCACCTGTGACACAGACGTGGTGCTACCGGACACCACCTGAGGCATAATTGGTGTTGACCACCCCCATGACTACATCCGTGACAACCCCTGTGACAACACCAGTGTCACACACTCTGCGCATAACACCGCAGCCCGTGACTCCCGTGATCCGGGGCAGGCGTGTAGGGATACGACCCATGTCACGACCTAGATCACCCGTGACACAGACGTGGTGCTACAGGACACCACCTGTGGCATAATTGGTGGTGACAACCCCCGTGACCAGCACTGTGACCACACCCGTGACTACCCCCGTGTCCACACCCGTGACAACCCCCGTGACTACCCCTGTGACAACACCAGTGTCACACACTCTGCGCATAACACCGTAGCCCGTGACTCCCGTGATCCGGGGCAGGCGTGTCGGGATACGACCCAGGTCACCTGTGACACAGACGTGGTGCTACAGGACACCACCTGAGGCATAATTGGTGGTGACCACCCCCGTGACTACATCCGTGACCACCCCCGTGACAACCCCTGTGACAACACCAGTGTCACACACTCAGCGCATATCACCGCAGCCCGTGACTCCCATGATCCGGGGCAGGCGTGTCGGGATACGACCCAGGTCACGGCCCAGGTCACCTGTGACACAGACGTGGTGCTACAGGACACCACCTGAGGCATAATTGGTAGTGACCACCCCCGTGACTACATCCGTGACAACCCCCGTGACAACCCCTGTGACAACACCAGTGTCACACACTCTGCGCATAACACCGCAGCCCGTGACTCCCATGATCTGGGGCAGGCGTGTCGGGATACAACCCAGGTCACGGCCTAGGTCACGGCCCAGGTCACCTGTGACACAGACGTGGTGCTACAGGACACCACCTGTGGCATAATTGGTGGTGACCACCCCCGTGACTACATCCGTGACAACCCCCGTGACTACCCCTGTGACAACACCAGTGTCACACACTCTGCGCATTACACCGCAGCCCGTGACTCCCGTGATCCGGGGCAGGCGTGTCGGTATACGACCCAGGTCACCCGTGACACAGACGTGGTGCTACAGGACTCCACCTGTGGCATAATTGGTGGTGACTACACCCGTGACTACATCCGTGACCACATCCGTGACTATCCCATCCGTGACCACCCCTGTGACAACACCAGTGTCACACACTCTGCGCATAACACCGCAGCCCGTGACTCCCGTGAACCGGGGCAGGCGGGGCAGGTCACGACCTCAGTGAACTACAGTTCGTGAACTGAGGAATCACCTGGTGTAGGAACACCAGATTCCTACCTTAACACTTTGCCGTGGGGGCTAACACTTTGCCGTGGAGGTGACTAACACCTTGCCGTGGAGGTGACTAACACGACCTTGGTTTTGCGGGCCTCTCGCTCGCTAGGTTATGCAGGCCTCTCGCTCGCTCCGTTTTGCGGGCCTCTCGCTCGCTCGTTTTTGCGGGCCTCTCGCTCGCTAAGTTTTGCAGGCCTCTCGCTTGCTCTGTTTTTCGGGACTCTCGCTCGCTCTGTTTTTCGGGCCTCTCGCTCGCTATGTTTTGCGTGCCTCTCGCTCGCTTGATTTTGCGGGCCTCTCGCTCTCTCGGTTTTGCGGGCCTCTCGCTCGCTAAGTTTTGCGGTCCTCTCGCTCGCTCGGTTTTGCGGGCCTCTCGCTCGCTCGGTTTTGTGGGTCTCTCGCTCGCTAAGTTTTTCGGGCCTCTCGCTCGCTCGGTTTTGCGGGCCTCTCGCTCGCTAAGTTTTGCGGGCCTCTCGCTTGCTCTGTTTTGCAGGACTCTCGCTCGATCTGTTTTCCAGGCCTCTCGCTCGCTCGGTTTTGCGTTCCTCTCGCTCGCTCTGTTTTGCGGGCCTCTCGATCGCTCTGTTTTGCGGGCCTCTCGCTCGCTCTGTTTTGCGGGCCTCTCGCTCGCTCTGTTTTGCGGGCCTCTCGCTTGCTCGGTTTTGCGGGCCTCTCGCTCGCTCGGTTTTGAGGGCCTCTCGCTCGCTAGGTTTTGCGGGCCTCTCGCTCGCTAGGTTTTGCGAGCCTCTCGCTCGCTAGGTTTTTGCGGGCCTCTCGCTCGCTAGGTTTTACGCGCCTCTTGCTTGCTAGGTTTTGCAGGGATCTCGCTCGCTCGGATTTGCGGGCCTCTCGCTCACGCGGTTTTGAGGGCATACTGTTTGCGTGTTGTTAGTCACCCCAACGGCAAAGTGGTAGTCCCCCCATGGCAAGTTACGTGTTACTCCCCCAATGGCAATGTGTTTGTCCCCCCTCTGCAAAGTGTTAGTCCCCCCCAACGGCAAAGTGTTAGTCCCCCCAACGGCAAAGTGTTTGTCCCCCCACGGCAAAGTGTTTGTCCTCCAACAGCAAAGTGTTATTCCCCCCCCCCCCCCCAACGGCAAAGTGTTATTCCCCCCCCCCTAACGGCAAAGTGTTATTCTCCCCTCCTTCTAACGGCAAAGTGTTGGGAGCGAGTGGCAAAGAGTATTCATCTAATTGTGCTTATGGGGGTTTGGCTCTTTCGGCTCCCTTCCCATCTGTCATATATCAAATTATTTTTTTTTTGCCACAAAACACACACACACACACACACACACACACACACACACACACACACACACACACACACACACACACACACACACACACACACACACACACACACACACACACACACACACACACACACACACACACACACACACACACACACACACACACACACACACACACACACACAGGTGTAGGTAGCTCCACCACTACTATCACCAGGTAGCTCCACCACTACCATCACCAGGTAGCTCCACCACTACCATCACCAGGTAGCTACACCACTACCATCACCAGGTAGCTACACCACTACCATCACCTGGTAGCAACACCACTACCATCACCAGGTAGCTACAACACTACCATCACCAGGTAGCTACAACACTACCATCACCAGGCAGCTCCACCACTACCATCACCAGGTAGCTACATCACTACCATCGCCAGGTAGCTCCACCACTACGATCACCAGGTAGCTCCACCACTACAATCACCAGGTAGCTCCACCACTACCATCACCAGGTAGCTACATCACTACCATCACCAGGTAGCTCCACCACTACCATCACCAGGTAGCTCCACCACTACCATTACCAGGTAGCTCCACCTCTACAATCACCAGGTAGCTCCACCACTACCATCACCAGGAAGCTACATCACTACCATCACCAGGTAGCTCCACCACTACCATCACCAGGTAGCTACATCACTACCATCACCAGGTAGCAACACCACTACCATCACCAGGTAGCTACAACACTACCATCACCAGGTAGCTACACCACTACCATCACCAGGTAGCAACACCACTACAATCACCACGTAGCTACACCACTTCAGTCACCAGGTAGGTACATCACTACCATCACCAGGTAGCTACAACACTACCATCACCAGGTAGCTACACCACTACAATCACCAGGTAGCTACACCAATTCAATCACCAGGTAGCTCCACCACTACAATCACCTGGTACCTACACCACTACCATCACCAGGTAGCTACACCACTACCATCACCAGGTAGCTACACCACTACAATCACCAGGTAGCTACACCACTACAATCACCACGTAGCAACACCACTACCATCACCAGGTAGCTACCCGACTACAATCACCAGGTAGCTGCTCCACTACAATCACCAGGTAGCTACACCACTACCATCACTAGGTAGCTACACCACTACCCTCACCAGGTAGCTACACCACTACCATCACCAGGTAGCTACACCACTACCATCACCAGGTAGCTACACCACTACCATCACCAGGTAGCTACACCACTACAATCACCACATAGCAACACCACTACCATCACCAGGTAGCTACCCGACAACAATCACCAGGTAGCGGCTCCACTACAATCACCAGGTAGCTACACCACTACCATCACTAGGTAGCTACACCACTACCATCACCAGGTAGCTACACCACAACCATCACCAGGTAGCTACACCACTACCATCACAAGGTAGCTACACCACTACCATCAACAGGTAGCTACATCACTACCATCACCAGGTAACTACACCACTACCATCACCAGGTAGCTACACCACTACCATCACCAGGTAGCTCCACTACTACAATCACCAGGTAGCTTCACCACTACCATCACCAGGTAGCTTCACCACTACCATCACCAGGTAGCTTCACCACTACCATCACCAGGTAGCTACACCACTACCATCACCAGGTAGCTCCACCACTACAATCACCAGGTAGCTCCACCACTACAATCACCACGTAGCTACACCACTACAATCACCAGGTAGCTCCACCACTACAATCACCACGTAGCTACACCACTACAATCACCACGAAGCTCCACCACTACAATCACCATGTAGCTCCACCACTACAATCACCAGGTAGCTCCACCACTACAATCACCACGTAGCTACACCACTACAATCACCAGGTAGCTACACCACTACCATCACCAGGTAGCTCCACTACTACAATCACCAGGCAGCTTCACCACTACCATCACCAGGTAGCTTCACCACTACCATCACCAGGTAGCTTCACCACTACCATCACCAGGTAGCTACACCACTACCATCACCAGGTAGCTCCACCACTACAATCACCAGGTAGCTCCACCACTACAATCACCACGTAGCTACACCACTACAATCACCAGGTAGCTCCACCACTACAATCACCACGTAGCTACACCACTACAATCACCACGAAGCTCCACCACTACAATCACCATGTAGCTCCACCACTACAATCACCAGGTAGCTCCACCACTACAATCACCACGTAGCTACACCACTACAATCACCAGGTAGCTACTCCACTACAATCACTTGGTAGCTGCCAGGTGCGTGTCGTATTTCTGCATGTTGTAACACATCTCATTTCCAAACATTAGCGATGAACAATACTGCAACAAATTAATAATATTCTGTAAAAAACAAAATACTTTTCAGAAATAATAAAACATAAATAATGAGTACTGATAGAATCAACTCCTCCATGATGATGGTGGTGGCGGTGGTGTGTCGTGTGTTGTGGTACGTCTGGGGTGTGGTCCAGAACCACCTCCGTCTGCGCCTCCTCTAGCGGCAGTACGACTCCAGCTGGCGGGGACTGTTGAGTAACGTCCCCCTCTTGAAGGTGATCGTCCCTCCACGCCCCGGGACCTTCACGACCCCCTGGACCTGCTGGACCATGTCCAGTTGCTTCGTGACGGGCGTCCTCGAGGTGGCCGTCTGGTGGGCCTTCATCAGGACCCTTAGTATCCTTCTCGACCTGGACCCAGTTGAGTCCTAAGTGAAGCAGACGGAGTCGACGGGGCCACCTCCAGTGACCCCACCCGTGACCACCCCAGTGACAACACCAGTGTCACACACTCCGCGCATAACACCACAGCCCGTGACTCCCGGAATCCGGGGCAGGCGTGTGGGGATACGACCCAGGTCACGACCCAGGTCACCTGTGACACAGACGTGGTGCTACCGGACACCACCTGAGGCATAATTGGTGTTGACCACCCCCGTGACTAAATCCGTGACAACCCCTGTGACTACATCCGTGACAACCCCTGTGACAACAGCAGTGACCACCCCCGTGACAACCCCTGTGACAACACCAGTGTCACACACTCTGCGCATAACACCGCAGCCCGTGACTCCCGTGATCCGGGGCAGGCGTGTAGGGATACGACCCAGGTCACGACCCAGGTCACCCGTGACACAGACGTGGTGCTACAGGACACCACCTGTGGCATAATTGGTGGTGACAACCCCCGTGACCAGCACTGTGACCAGCACTGTGACCACACCCGTGACTACCCCCGTGTCCACACCCGTGACTACCCCTGTGACAACACCAGTGTCACACACTCTGCGCATAACACCGTAGCCCGTGACTCCCGTGATCCGGGGCAGGCGTGTCGGGATACGACCCAGGTCACGACCCAGGTCACCTGTGACACAGACGTGGTGCTACAGGACACCACCTGAGGCATAATTGGTGGTGACCACCCCCGTGACTACATCCGTGACCACCCCCGTGACAACCCCTGTGACAACACCAGTGTCACACACTCAGCGCATAACACCGCAGCCCGTGACTCCCATGATCCGGGGCAGGCGTGTCGGGATACGACCCAGGTCACGGCCCAGGTCACCTGTGACACATACGTGGTGCTACAGGACACCACCTGAGGCATAATTGGTGGTGACCACCCCCGTGACTACATCCGTGACAAACCCCGTGACTACATCCGTGACAACCCCCGTGACAACCCCCGTGACAACCCCTGTGACAACACCAGTGTCACACACTCTGCGCATAACACCGCAGCCCGTGACTCCCATGATCCGGGGCAGGCGTATCGGGATACAACCCAGGTCACGGCCTAGGTCACGGCCCAGGTCACCTGTGACACAGACGTGGTGCTACAGGACACCACCTGTGGCATAATTGGTGGTGACCACCCCCGTGACTACATCCGTGACAACCCCCGTGACTACCCCTGTGACAACACCAGTGTCACACACTCTGCGCATTACACCACAGCCCGTGACTCCCGTGATCCGGGGCAGGCGTGTCGGTATACGACCCAGGTCACGACCCAGGTCACCCGTGACACAGACGTGGTGCTACAGGACTCCACCTGTGGCATAATTGGTGGTGACTACACCCGTGACTACATCCGTGACCACATCCATGACTATCCCATCCGTGACCACCCCTGTGACAACACCAGTGTCACACACTCTGCGCATAACACCTCAGCCCGTGACTCCAATGATCCGGGGCAGGCGTGTCGGTATACGACCCAGGTCACGACCCAGGTCACCCGTGACACAGACGTGGTGCTACAGGACACCACCTGTGGCATAATTGGTGATGACTACACCTGTGACTACATCCGTGACCACATCCGTGACTACCCCAGTGACCACCCCTGTGACAACACCCGTGACAACACCAGTGTCACACACTTTGCGCATAACACCGCAGCCCGTGACTCCCGTGACCCGGGGCAGGCGGGGCAGGTCACGACCTCAGTGAACTACAGTTCGTGAACTGAGGAATAACCTGGTGTAGGAACACCAGATTCCTACCTTAACACTTTGCCGTGGGGGCTAACACTTTGCCGTGGAGGTGACTAACACGACCTTGGTTTTGCGGGCCTCTCGCTCGCTAGGTTTTTGTGGGCCTCTCGCTCGCTAGGTTTTGCGGGCCTCTCGCTCACGCGGTTTTGAGGGCATACTGTTTGCGTGTTGTTAGTCACCCCCACGGCAAAGTGTTAGTCCCCCCATGGCAAGTTACGTGTTACTCCCCCAATGGCAAAGTGTTTGTCCCCCTCTGCAAAGTGTTAATCCCCCCCAACGGCAAAGTGTTAGTCCCCCGCAACGGCAAAGTGTTTGTCCCCCCACGGCAAAGTGTTTGTCCCCCCACGGCAAAGTGTTTGTCCTCCCACAGCAAAGTGTTATTTCCCCCCCCAACGGCAAAGTGTTATTTCCCCCCCCCCCAACGGCAAAGTGTTATTCCCCCCCCCCCCAACGGCAAAGTGTTAGGAGCGAGTGGCCAAGAGTATTCATCTAATTGTGCTTATGGGGGTTTGGCTCTTTCGGCTCCCTTCCCATCTGTCATATATCAAATTATTTTTTTTTTGCCACAAAACACACACACACACACACACACACACACACACACACACACACACACACACACACACACACGTACGCACGCACGCACGCACGCACGCACGCACGCACACACACACACACACACACACACACACACACACACACACACACACACACACATTGGGGGACTTGTCTTGTGACCATCGTGTTGGGTGGACGTGGGTTGGGAGCTCCTGGTTCACTAGTGGAGTGGGAGGGGTAATCAGGCAACTTCGAAGTGAAAAAGTGTGTACAAGTGAATGAAAAAACCTTGAGTTTTGGCCAGAGCCATAAGGTAGTGAAGAAAAACAGTTTAAATAGCGTAATTCAAAATAGTTGAGGAAGTATTGTGGCAGTGTGGAGCAGACCTCACCGACCTCTGACCGCGTGACCTCACCCCGGCAGCAACCTTCTACCACCACGTGGGACGACGCTTGGAGATTCACTCACCTATTGTGTTAGCAGGACGGTAAGATACTTGGAACCCCAGTGGGTAAGGTTGCATTATAGCAATGACTAGGTCAGGAAGGGTGTCTAGGTCCAACAGTATTATGATTGAGGAAGAAGATAGGTTTGTGGAGAAGATGATTGGGAAATTTGTAGAGAAGAGGGATGTTTGGATAGGTGATCTAATCCAGGGGATTAAAAGTGAAGTCTTTAATAAGATACAGGGCGAGGTTCAAAGACTCAAACAAGAGTTTATGGATTATATTCAAGAGGAAATCAGGAAGAGCAGGGTAGAATGGCAAGGAGAAATATCTAGGTTTACTAATGAATTTGGCAGGAATAAGGGAAGCTTGGCAGGGGAAGGGGGAGTAGTAGTAGGTGGAGTAGCGGGTGTAGGAGGGGTGGGGGTCAGCCAGGGAGAGGGCCACCAGCATGACCCTGAACTGAGAAAGACGACAATCATAATCCATGGATTACTTGAAGCCAGGGCACCATCGAGGCAGGAAAGGATGGAGATTGAGGATTTGGAACTACAGGGGATCGTGAGAGACATGAGAGCCCAGATGGCAGGGAATGAGGTGCAAGTCTACCGACGCATTGGACCATACAACTGTAACAGGAAACGACCTGTCCTGGTACAGTTCACTAACGAAGAGGCAGTGGATTACATACTGCATCACAAACACCTACTCAGAGGTAGCGAAAATTACTACAACGTATTTATTGACAAATTCATGACGAAGGAGGAACAGATTGCCCACAGAGCAAGCAAACAACAGTACGACTCTTCCCATTTGAGCGCAGCTACACACCCCAGTGCTAAACCACCCCATGCTAACCAGCTCACACGTGCTTCTCAGGTCACCCCTTCCCCAAATCAGCCGCCCCTGCTTATCTCCCCAGCACATCCCTTGACCCCTCTGACCCCACTGGAGTCAAATTCATCCCACATTCCAAGGACCCCCTCATCACCTCAGCCCCCAAAACCCGTCCAGCCCTCATCCCCTCAACCCCCAAAACCCACCCAGCTCTCATCCCCTCAACCCCCAAAACCCATCCAGACCTCATCCCCTCAACCCCAAGAACCCACCCAGACCTCATCCCCTCAACACCCAAAGCCTACCCAGCCCTCACCCCTCCTCATCCCCTCTCCTTCCATGTGACCCCCCACCCTTGCGAGGGAGGTGGGAGGTCCCCCCTACCCCCTCTATCCTTCCCCCTCCCAACCTCTCAACCTCTATCTGTCTCCCAACCTTACGCTATCTCCCAATCCCTCTATGCCCTCCCTAATCTTCAGACCCAGTATGCCCTTCCTACTCCAGACCTACCTACCCAGGCCCTACCCCAGACCCTCCTACCTACCTTCCTAGAAGCCCAGCCCCCAGTAGCCCCCCAAGCACTCTGTCTGAACACCCCCCTTCTGAACTCTTTCACCCCCCATACACCCCCCGGACCCCCCCAGACACCCCCCGGATCCCCCCGGACATCCCCCGGACCCTCCCCGCCCCCAGTCATCCCCCAGACACCCCCCAGATCCCCCAGATCCCCTCTACCCCCAGTCACCCCCCAGACATCCCCCAGATCCCCCCAGACCCCCAGAGAAAGGGAGAACTCTGGTACAAGAGTTTCCATGAAGAATCTCAAGGTTTGGTACACCAATGCTGATGGGGTATCTAATAAAGCAGAAGAGATAAAAGAAAGAGTGAGTGAAGCAGATCCTGACATAGTTGCAATTGTGGAAACTAAAATTAATGACATGATCTCAGATGCAATCTTTCCTGAAGGGTACCAGGTGATACGAAAAGAGAGGACACAGAGACAGGGAGGGGGAGTAGCACTCCTAATAAAGCGGAAATGGAAGTTTGAAGACCTGGGAAATCGAGTTACCAATGAGTGCACAAGCTTCATACATGGAACTCTGACAGTAGATGGGAGGAAGATTGTGATCCTGGTAATCTACAATCCCCCACCAAACAGTAGAAGACCCAGGCAGGAGTATGATGACAACAACAAAGCATGTATAGATGAACTGCAGAAGGCAGCAACACTAGCCCACAGAATGAGAGCGAAGCTGCTGATCATGGGGGACCTAAATCATGGAGAGATAAATTGGGAATCAAGGAATCCCCATGGAGGGGACGAAACGTGGGGAGCAAAATTAGTAGATGTTATAGACAGGAATTTCCTGACACAACATGTGAAGGAAGACACAAGGGAAAGAGGAGGAGATGCACCGAGCCTATTAGACCTGATTTTCACCCAGAACGTAGAAGATATCGAGAATTTAGAGCATGAAATACCTCTAGGGGCCAGTGACCATTGTGTCCTAGTCTTTGACTACATGATGGAATTCAAACTTATGACCATGGGACAAGAGATCTGGGAAAGGAGAGCTGACTACAGGAAAGGGGACTATATGAGGATAAGGGACTATCTGGGTGAAGTGCAGTGGGAGGAAGAAATTAGAGGAAAAACAGTCCAAGATATGATGGACCTAGTCATACAGAAATGCCAGGAGGCCGAAGAGAGATTTATACCAACGGTAAAGGGAAAAAATAAGAAGGAATATAATAACCCATGGTTTAATAGACAGTGTCAGGAAGCAAAAATGGCCAGCAGACGGGAGTGGAGGAAGTACAGAAGACAAAGAACAGAGGACAACAGAAGCAGATACAACAGAGCTAGGAACGATTACATTAACATAAGACGAACATCGGAAAGGGACTATGAGAACGATATTGCAATCAAAGCGAAAAAAACAACCTAAGTTACTACACAGTCATATAAGAAGAAAAATGTCGGTGAACGACCAAGTGACAAGACTAAGGAAGACAGAGGGGGCATATACTGAAAGTGACAAGGAAATCTGTGAGGCACTGAATGCCAGTTTCCATGGAGTGTTCACTACCGAGCCTGAGCAGCTCCCATTGTTGGAAGGGGTTACCCTAGATGAAAGACTATCAGATATAGAGGTGACAGCAGAGGAGGTAATGAAACAGTTGACAACTCTAGATGCAACTATAGCAGTTGGACCAGACAAAGTATCACCGTGGATACTAAAAGAAGCAGCACAGGCCCTCAGCGTGCCTCTGGCAATGATCTTTAATGAGTCACTTATGTCAGGAGAATTGCCCAGTTGCTGGAAGAAGGCAAATGTCGTGCTGATCTTCAAGAAAGGAGATAGGGAGGAGGCACTTAACTACAGACCTGTATCACTGACAAGCATCCCCTGTAAAATACTGGAAAGAATAATTAGGCTGCGACTGGTTGCACACCTGGAGAACATTAGGTTTGTGAACAAACATCAACATGAGTTCTGGACAGGGAAATCGTGCCTAACAAACCTTCTGGAATTCTATGATAAAATAACGAGGATAAGACAGGACAGAGATGGTTGGGCAGACTGCATATTTCTGGACTGCCAAAAAGCCTTTGATACAGTACCGCACATGAGACTGCTGTTCAAGCTCGAGAGGCAGGCGGGGGTGGGGGGAAAGGTCCTAGAATGGATAAGGAACTACCTAACAGGAAGGAGCCAAAGAGTTACGGTAAGGGGCGAGAAGTCGGACTGGCGAACAGTAACAAGTGGAGTACCACAAGGATCGGTGCTGGGACCAATTCTATTTCTTGTATATGTTAACGACATGTTTACAGGCGTAGAGTCCTACATGTCGATGTTTGCGGATGATGCAAAGTTGATGAGAAGAGTTGTGACAGATGAGGATTGCAGGATCCTCCAAGAGGACCTGAACAGATTGCAGAGATGGTCAGAGAAATGGCTACTAGAATTCAACACGAGCAAATGTAAAGTTATGGAAATGGGACTAGGAGATAGGAGACCAAAGGGACAGTACACAATGAAGGGGAACAGCCTACCTGTAACGACGCGTGAAAGAGACCTAGGGATGGACGTAACACCTAATCTATCTCCTGAGGCACATATTAATAGGATAACGACAGCAGCGTACTCTACACTGGCAAAAGTTAGAACATCATTCAGAAACCTAAGTAAGGAGGCATTTAGGGCGCTTTACACTGCCTACGTAAGGCCAGTCTTAGAGTATGCCGCCTCATCATGGAGTCCCCATCTGAAGAAGCATATAATGAAACTGGAAAAGGTTCAGAGATTTGCAACGAGACTCGTCCCAGAGCTACGAGGGATGGGGTATGAAGAGTGCCTGAGGGAACTGTGCCTTACGACACTAGAAAGAAGAAGGGAGAGGGGGGACATGATAGGAACGTATAAGATACTCAGAGGAATTGACAGAGTGGACATAGACGAAATGTTCACACGGAATAGTAACAGAACGAGAGGACATGGATGGAAGCTTGAAACTCAGATGAGTCACAGAGATGTTAGGAAGTTTTCTTTTAGCGTGAGAGTAGTGGGGAAATGGAATGCACTTCAGGAACAGGTTGTGGAAGCAAATACTATTCATAATTTTAAAACCAGGTATGATAGGGAAATAGGACAGGAGTCATTGCTGTAAACAACCGATGCTCGAAAGGCGGGATCCAAGAGTCAATGCTCGATCCTGCAGACACAACTAGGTGAGTACAACTAGGTGAGTACACACACACACACACACACACACACACACACACACACACACACACACACACACACACACACACACACACACAGGTGTAGGTAGCTCCACCACTACTATCACCAGGTAGCTCCACCACTACCATCACCAGGTAGCTCCACCACTACCATCACCAGGTAGCTACACCATTACCATCACCAGGTAGCTACACCACTACCATCACCAGGTAGCAACACCACTACCATCACCAGGTAGCTACAACACTACCATCACCAGGTAGCTACACCACTACTATCACCAGGTAGCTCCACCACTACCATCACCAGGTAGCTACATCACTACCATCGCCAGGTAGCTCCACCACTACGATCACCAGGTAGCTCCACCACTACAATCACCAGGTAGCTCCACCACTACCATCACCAGGTAGCTACATCACTACCATCACCAGGTAGCTCCACCACTACCATCACCATATAGCTCCACCACTACCATTACCAGGTAGCTCCACCACTACAATCACCAGGTAGCTCCACCACTACCATCACCAGGTAGCTACATCACTACCATCACCAGGTAGCTCCACCACTACCATCACCAGGTAGCTACATCACTACCATCACCAGGTAGCAACACCACTACCATCACCAGGTAGCTACAACACTACCATCACCAGGTAGCTACAACACTACCATCACTAGGTAGCAACACCACTACAATCACCACGTAGCTACACCACTTCAGTCACCAGGTAAGTACATCACTACCATCACCAGGTAGCTACAACACTACCATCACCAGGTAGCTACACCACTACAATCACCAGGTAGCTACACCACTTCAATCACCAGGTAGCTCCACCACTACAATCACCTGGTATCTACACCACTACCATCACCAGGTAGCTACACCACTACCATCACCAGGTAGCTACACCACTTCAATCACCAGGTAGCTCCACCACTACAATCACCTGGTATCTACACCACTACCATCACCAGGTAGCTACACCACTACCATCACCAGGTAGCTACACCACTACAATCACCAGGTAGCTACACCACTACAATCACCACGTAGCAACACCACTACCATCACCAGGTAGCTACCCGACTACAATCACCAGGTAGCTGCTCCACTACAATCACCAGGTAGCTACACCACTACCATCACTAGGTAGCTACACCACTACCATCACCAGGTAGCTACACCACTACCATCACCAGGTAGCTACCCGACTACAATCACCAGGTAGCGGCTCCACTACAATCACCAGGTAGCTACACCACTACCATCACTAGGTAGCTACACCACTACCATCACCAGGTAGCTACACCACTACCATCACCAGGTAGCTCCACCACTACCATCACAAGGTAGCTACACCACTACCATCAACAGGTAGCTACATCACTACCATCACCAGGTAGCTACACCACTACCATCACCAGGTAGCTACACCACTACCATCACCAGGTAGCTCCACTACTACAATCACCAAGTAGCTTCACTACTACCATCACCAGGTAGCTTCACCACTACCATCACCAGGTAGCTTCACCACTACCATCACCAGGTAGCTCCACCACTACAATCACCAGGTAGCTCCACCACTACAATCACCACGTAGCTACACCACTACAATCACCAGGTAGCTCCACCACTACAATCACCACGCAGCTACACCACTACAATCACCACGAAGCTCCACCACTACAATCACCAGGTAGCTCCACCACTACAATCACAAGGTAGCTCCACCACTACAATCAACACGTAGCTACACCACTACAATCACCTGGTAGCTGCCAGGTGCGTGTCGTATTTCTGCATGTTGTAACACATCTCATTTCCAAACATTAGCGATGAACAATACAGCAACAAATTAATAATATTCTGTAAAAAACAAAATACTTTTCAGAAAAAATAAAACATAAATAATGAGTACTGATAGAATCAACACCTCCATGATGATGGTGGTGGCGGTGGTGTGTCGTGTGTTGTGGTACGTCTGGGGTGTGGTCCAGAACCACCTCCGTCTGCGCCTCCTCTAGCGGCAGTACGACTCCAGCTGGCGGGGACTGTTGAGTAACGTCCCCCTCTTGAAGGTGATCGTCCCTCCACGCCCCGGGACCTTCACGACCCCCTGGACCTGCTGGACCATGTCCAGGTGCTTCGTGACGGGCGTCCTCGAGGTGGCCGTCTGGTGGGCCATCATCAGGACCCTTAGAATCCATCTCGACCTGGACCCAGTTGAGTCCTAAGTGAAGGAGACGGATTCGACGGGGCCACCTCCAGTGACCCCACCCGTGACCACCCCCGTGACAACACCAGTGTCACACACTCTGCGCATAACACCACAGCCCGTGACTCCCGGAATCCGGGGCAGGCGTGTGGGGATACGACCCAAGTCACGACCCAGGTCACCTGTGACACAGACGTGGTGCTACCGGACACCACCTGAGGCATAATTGGTGTTGACCACCCCCGTGACTACATCCGTGACAACAGCAGTGACCACCCCCGTGACAACCCCTGTGACAACACCAGTGTCACACACTCTGCGCATAACACCGCAGCCCGTGACTCCCGTGATCCGGGGCAGGCGTGTAGGGATACGACCCAGGTCACGACCTAGATCACCTGTGACACAGACGTGGTGCTACAGGACACCACCTGTGGCATAATTGGTGGTGACAACCCCCGTGACCAGCACTGTGACCACACCCGTGACTACCCCCGAGTCCACACCCGTGACAACCCCCGTGACTACCCCTGTGACAACACCAGTGTCACACACTCTGCGCATAACACCGTAGCCCGTGACTCCCGTGATCCGGGGCAGGCGTGTCGGGATACGACCCAGGTCACGACCCATGTCACCTGTGACACAGACGTGGTGCTACAGGACACCACCTGAGGCATAATTGGTGGTGACCACCCCCGTGACTACATCCGTGACAACCCCCGTGACAACCCCTGTGACAACACCAGTGTCACACACTCTGCGCATAACACCGCAGCCCGTGACTCCCATGATCCGGGGCAGGCGTGTCGGGATACAACCCAGGTCACGGCCTAGGTCACGGCCCAGGTCACCTGTGACACAGACGTGGTGCTACAGGACACCACCTGTGGCATAATTGGTGGTGACAACCCCCGTGACAACCCCCGTGACTACCCCTGTGACAACACCAGTGTCACACACTCTGCGCATTACACCGCAGCCCGTGACTCCCGTGATCCGGGACAGGCGTGTCGGTATACGACCCAGGTCACGACCCAGGTCACCCGTGACACAGACGTGGTGCTACAGGACTCCACCTGTGGCATAATTGGTGGTGACTACACCCGTGACTACATCCGTGACCACATCCGTGACTATCCCATCCGTGACCACCCCTGTGACAACACCAGTGTCACACACTCTGCGCATAACACCGCAGCCCGTGACTCCCATGATCAGGGGCAGGCGTGTCGGTATACGACCCAGGTCACGACCCAGGTCACCTGTGACACAGACGTGGTGCTACAGGACACCACCTGTGGCATAATTGGTGATGACTACACCCGTGACTACATCCGTGACTACCCCAGTGACCACCCCTGTGACAACACCCGTGACAACACCAGTGTCACACACTCTGCGCATAACACCGCAGCCCGTGACTCCCGTGACCCGGGGCAGGCGTGGCAGGTCACGACCTCAGTGAACTACAGTTCGTGAACTGAGGAATAACCTGGTGTAGGAACACCAGATTCCTACCTTAACACTTTGCCGTGGGGGGCTAACACTTTGCCGTGGAGGTGACTAACACCTTGCCGTGGAGGTGACTAACACGACCTTGGTTTTGCGGGCCTCTCGCTCGCTAGGTTATGCAGGCCTCTCGCTCGCTCCGTTTTGCGGGCCTCTCGCTCTCTAAGTTTTACGGTCCTCTCGCTCGCTCGTTTTTGCGGGCCTCTCGCTCGCTAAGTTTTGCGGGCCTCTCGCTCGCTCTGTTTTGCGGGACTCTCGCTCGCTCTGTTTTGCGGGCCTCTCGCTCGCTAAGTTTTGCGGGCCTCTCGCTCGCTTTGTTTTGCGGGACTCTGGCTCGCTCTGTTTTGCGGGCCTCTTGCTCGCTCTGTTTTGCGGGCCTCTCGCTCGCTTGATTTTGCGGGCCTCTCGCTCGCTCGGTTTTGCGGGCCTCTCGCTCGCTAAGTTTTGCGGTCCTCTCGCTCGCTCGGTTTTGCGGGCCTCTCACTCGCTCGGTTTTGCGGGTCTCTCGCTCGCTAAGTTTTGCGGGCCTCTCGCTCGCTCGGTTTTGCGTTCCTCTCGCTCGCTCTGTTTTCCGGGCCTCTCGCTCGCTCTGTTTTGCGGGCCTCTCGCTCGCTCTGTTTTGCGGGCCTCTCGCTCGCTCTGTTTTGCGGGCCTCTTGCTCGCTCTGTTTGCGGGCCTCTCGCTTGCTCGGTTTTGCGGGCCTCTCGCTCGCTCGGTTTTGAGGGCCTCTCGCTCGCTCGGTTTTGCGGGCCTCTCGCTCGCTAGGTTTTGCGGGCCTCTCGCTCGCTAGGTTTTGCGGGCCTCTCGCTCGCTAGGTTTTTGCGGGCCTCTCGCTCGCTAGGTTTTGCGGGCCTCTTGCTTGCTAGGTTTTGCAGGGATTTCGCTCGCTCGGATTTGCGGGCCTCTCGCTCACGCGGTTTTGAGGGCATACTGTTTGCGTGTTGTTAGTCACCCCCACGGCAAAGTGTTAGTCCCCCCATGGCAAGTTACGTGTTACTCCCCCAATGGCAAAGTGTTTGTCCCCCCTCTGCAAAGTGTTAGTCCCCCCCAACGGCAAAGTGTTAGTCCCCCCCAACGGCAAAGTGTTTGTCCCCCCACGGCAAAGTGTTTGTCCCCCCACTGCAAAGTGTTTGTCCTCCCACAGCAAAGTGTTATTTCCCCCCCCCCCCAACGGCAAAGTGTTATTCCCCCCCCCCAACGGCAAAGTGTTATTTCCCCCCCCCCTAACGGCAAAGTGTTAGGAGCGAGTGGCCAAGAGTATTCATCTAATTGTGCTTATGGGGGTTTGGCTCTTTCGGCTCCCTTCCCATCTGTCATATATCAAATTATTTTTTTTTGCCACAAAACACACACACACACACACACACACACACACACACACACACACACACACACACACACACACACACACACACACACACACACACACACACACACATACACACACATACACACACACACACACACACACACACACACACACACACACACACACACACACACACACACACAGGTGTAGGTAGCTCCACCACTACTATCACCAGGTAGCTCCACCACTACCATCACCAGGTAGCTCCACCACTACCATCACCAGGTAGCTACACCACTACCGTCACCAGGTAGCTACACCACTACCATCACCAGGTAGCAACACCACTACCATCACCAGGTAGCTACAACACTACCATCACCAGGTAGCTACACCACTACTATCACCAGGTAGCTCCACCACTACCATCACCAGGTAGCTACATCACTACCATCGCCAGGTAGCTCCACCACTACGATCACCAGGTAGCTCCACCACTACAATCACCAGGTAGCTCCACCACTACCATCACCAGGTAGCTACATCACTACCATCACCAGGTAGCTCCACCACTACCATCACCAGGTAGCTCCACCACTACCATTACCAGGTAGCTCCACCACTACAATCACCAGGTAGCTCCACCACTACCATCACCAGGTAGCTACATCACTACCATCACCAGGTAGCTCCACCACTACCATCACCAGGTAGCTACATCACTACCATCACCAGGTAGCAACACCACTATCATCACCAGGTAGCTACAACACTACCATCACCAGGTAGCTACAACACTACCATCACCAGGTAGCAACACCACTACAATCACCACGTAGCTACACCACTTCAGTCACCAGGTAAGTACATCACTACCATCACCAGGTAGCTACAACACTACCATCACCAGGTAGCTACACCACTACAATCACCAGGTAGCTACACCACTTCAATCACCAGGTAGCTCCACCACTACAATCACCTGGTATCTACACCACTACCATCACCAGGTAGCTACACCACTACCATCACCAGGTAGCTACACCACTACAATCACCAGGTAGCTACACCACTACAATCACCACGTAGCAACACCACTACCATCACCAGGTAGCTACCCGACTACAATCACCAGGTAGCTGCTCCACTACAATCACCAGGTAGCTACACCACTACCATCACTAGGTAGCTACACCACTACCATCACCAGGTAGCTACACCACTACCATCACCAGGTAGCTACACCACTACCATCACCAGGTAGCTACATCACTACCATCACCAGGTAGCAACACCACTACCATCACCAGGTAGCTACAACACTACCATCACCAGGTAGCTACAACACTACCATCACCAGGTAGCAACACCACTACAATCACCACGTAGATACACCACTTCAGTCACCAGGTAAGTACATCACTACCATCACCAGGTAGCTACAACACTACCATCACCAGGTAGCTACACCACTACAATCACCAGGTAGCTACACCACTTCAATCGTCAGGTAGCTCCACCACTACAATCACCTGGTATCTACACCACTACCATCACCAGGTAGCTACACCACTACCATCACCAGGTAGCTACACTACTACAATCACCAGGTAGCTACACCACTACAATCACCACGTAGCAACACCACTACCATCACCAGGTAGCTACCCGACTACAATCACCAGGTAGCTGCTCCACTACAATCACCAGGTAGCTACACCACTACCATCACTAGGTAGCAACACCACTACCATCACCAGGTAGCTACACCACTACCATCACCAGGTAGCTACACCACTACCATCACCAGGTAGCTACACCACTACCATCACCAGGTAGCTACACCACTACCATCAACAGGTAGCTACACCACTACAATCACCACATAGCAACACCACTACCATCACCAGGTAGCTACCCGACTACAATCACCAGGTAGCGGCTCCACTACAATCACCAGGTAGCTACACCACTACCATCACTAGGTAGCTACACCACTACCATCACCAGGTAGCTACACCACTACCATCACCAGGTAGCTATACCACTACCATCACAAGGTAGCTACACCACTACCATCAACAGGTAGCTACATCACTACCATCACCAGGTAGCTACACCACTACCATCACCAGGTAGCTACACCACTACCATCACCAGGTAGCTCCACTACTACAATCACCAAGTAGCTTCACTACTACCATCACCAGGTAGCTTCACCACTACCATCACCAGGTAGCTTCACCACTACTATCACCAGGTAGCTCCACCACTACAATCACCAGGTAGCTCCACCACTACAATCACCACGTAGCTAAACCACTACAATCACCAGGTAGCTCCACCACTACAATCACCACGTAGCTACACCACTACAATCACCACGAAGCTCCACCACTACAATCACCAGGTAGCTCCACCACTACAATCACAAGGTAGCTCCACCACTACAATCAACACGTAGCTACACCACTACAATCACCAGGTAGCTACTCAACTACAATCACCTGGTAGCTGCCAGGTGCGTGTCGTATTTCTGCATGTTGTAACACATCTCATTTCCAAACATTAGCGATGAACAATACAGCAACAAATTAATAATATTCAGTAAACAACAAAATACTTTTCAGAAAAAATAAAACATAAATAATGAGTACTGATAGAATCAACACCTCCATGATGATGGTGGTGGCGGTGGTGTGTCGTGTGTTGTGGTACGTCTGGGGTGTGGTCCAGAACCACCTCCGTCTGCGCCTCCTCTAGCGGCAGTACGACTCCAGCTGGCGGGGACTGTTGAGTAACGTCCCCCTCTTGAAGGTGATCGTCCCTCCACGCCCCGGGACCTTCACGACCCCCTGGACCTGCTGGACCATGTCCAGGTGCTTCGTGACGGGCGTCCTCGAGGTGGCCGTCTGGTGGGCCATCATCAGGACCCTTAGTATCCTTCTCGACCTGGACCCAGTTGAGTCCTAAGTGAAGGAGACGGAGTCGACGGGGCCACCTCCAGTGACCCCACCCGTGACCACCCCCGTGACAACACCAGTGTCACACACTCTGCGCATAACACCACAGCCCGTGACTCCCGGAATCCGGGGCAGGCGTGTGGGGATACGACCCAGGTCACGACCCAGGTCACCTGTGACACAGACGTGGTGCTACCGGACACCACCTGAGGCATAATTGGTGTTGACCACCCCCGTGACTACATCCGTGACAACCCCTGTGACTACATCCGTGACAACCCCTGTGACTACATCCGTGACAACCCCTGTGACAACAGCAGTGACCACCCCCGTGACAACACCAGTGTCACACACTCTGCGCATAACACCGCAGCCCGTGACTCCCGTGATCCGGGGCAGGCGTGTAGGGATACGACCCAGGTCACGACCTAGATCACCCGTGACACAGACGTGGTGCTACAGGACACCACCTGTGGCATAATTGGTGGTGACAACCCCCGTGACCAGCACTGTGACCACACCCGTGACTACCCCCGTGTCCACACCCGTGACAACCCCCGTGACAACACCAGTGTCACACACTCTGCGCATAACACCGTAGCCCGTGACTCCCGTGATCCGGGGCAGGCGTGTCGGGATACGACCCAGGTCACGACCCAGGTCACCTGTGACACAGACGTGGTGCTACAGGACACCACCTGAGGCATAATTGGTGGTGACCACCCCCGTGACTACATCCGTGACCACCCCCGTGACTACATCCGTGACCACCCCCGTGACTACATCCGTGACCACCCCCGTGACAACCCCTGTGACAACACCAGTGTCACACACTCAGCGCATATCACCGCAGCCCGTGACTCCCATGATCCGGGGCAGGCGTGTCGGGATACGATCCAGGTCACGGCCCAGGTCACCTGTGACACAGACGTGGTGCTACAGGACACCACCTGAGGCATAATTGGTGGTGACCACCCCCGTGACTACATCCGTGACAACCCCCGTGACAACCCCTGTGACAATACCAGTGTCACACACTCTGCGCATAACACCGCAGCCCGTGACTCCCATGATCCGGGGCAGGCGTGTCGGGATACAACCCAGGTCACGGCCTAGGTCACGGCCCAGGTCACGGCCTAGGTCACGGCCCAGGTCACCTGTGACACAGACGTGGTGCTACAGGACACCACCTGTGGCATAATTGGTGGTGACCACCCCCGTGACTACATCCGTGACAACCCCCGGGACTACCCCCGTGACTACCCCTGTGACAACACCAGTGTCACACACTCTGCGCATTACACCGCAGCCCGTGACTCCCGTGATCCGGGGCAGACGTGTCGGTATACGACCCAGGTCACGACCCAGGTCACCCGTGACACAGACGTGGTGCTACAGGACTCCACCTGTGGCATAATTGGTGGTGACTACACCCGTGACTACACCCGTGACTACATCCGTGACTACATCCGTGACCACATCCGTGACTATCCCATCCGTGACCACCCCTGTGACAACACCAGTGTCACACACTCTGCGCATAACACCGCAGCCCGTGACTCCCATGATCCGGGGCAGGCGTGTCGGTATACGACCCAGGTCACGACCCAGGTCACCCGTGACACAGACGTGGTGCTACAGGACACCACCTGTGGCATAATTGGTGATGACTACACCCGTGACTACATCCGTGACCACATCCGTGACTACCCCAGTGACCACCCCTGTGACAACACCCGTGACAACACCAGTGTCACACACTCTGCGCATAACACCTTAGCCCGTGACTCCCGTGACCCGGGGCAGGCGGGGCAGGTCACAACCTCAGTGAACTACAGTTCGTGAACTGAGGAATAACCTGGTGTAGGAACACCAGATTCCTACCTTAACACTTTGCCGTGGGGGCTAACACTTTGCCGTGGAGGTGACTAACACCTTGCCGTGGAGGTGACTAACACGACCTTGGTTTTGCGGGCCTCTCGCTCGCTAAGTTTTGCGGTCCTCTCGCTCGCTCGTTTTTGCGGGCCTCTCGCTCGCTAAGTTTTGCGGGCCTCTCGCTCGCTCTGTTTTGCGGGACTCTCGCTCGCTCTGTTTTGCGGGCCTCTCGCTCGCTGAGTTTTGCGGGCCTCTCGCTCGCTTGATTTTGCGGGCCTCTCGCTCGCTCGGTTTTGCGGGCCTCTCGCTCGCTCTGTTTTGCGGGCCTCTCGCTCGCTCTGTTTTGCGGGCCTCTCGCTCGCTCTGTTTTGCGGGCCTCTCGCTCGCTCGGCATTGCGGGCCTCTCGCTTGCTCGGTTTTGCGGGCCTCTCGCTCGCTCGGTTTTGAGGGCATCTCGCTCGCTCGGTTTTGCGGGCCTCTCGCTCGCTAGGTTTTGCGGGCCTCTCGCTCGCTAGGTTTTGCGGGCCTCTCGCTCGCTCGGTTTTTGCGGGCCTCTCGCTCGCTAGGTTTTGCGGGCCTCTTGCTTGCTAGGTTTTGCAGGGATCTCGCTCGCTCGGATTTGCGGGCCTCTCGCTCACGCGGTTTTGAGGGCATACTGTTTGCGTGTTGTTAGTCACCCCCACGGCAAAGTGTTAGTCCCCCCATGGCAAGTTACGTGTTACTCCCCCAATGGCAAAGTGTTTGTCCCCCCTCTGCAAAGTGTTAGTCCCCCCCAACGGCAAAGTGTTAGTCCCCCCCAACGGCAAAGTGTTTGTCCCCCCACGGCAAAGTGTTTGTCCCCCCACGGCAAAGTGTTTGTCCTCCCACAGCAAAGTGTTATTTCCCCCCCCTCCAACGGCAAAGTGTTATTCCCCCCCCCCAACAGCAAAGTGTTATTTCCCCCCCCCCCTAACGGCAAAGTGTTAGGAGCGAGTGGCCAAGAGTATTCATCTAATTGTGCTTATGGGGGTTTGGCTCTTTTGGCTCCCTTCCCATCTGTCATATATCAAATTATTTTTTTTTTGCCACAAAACACACACACACACACACACACACACACACACACACACACACACACACACACACACACACACACACACACACACACACACACACACACACACACACACACAGGTGTAGGTAGCTCCACCACTACTATCACCAGGTAGCTCCACCACTACCATCACCAGGTAGCTACAACACTACCATCACCAGGTAGCTACACCACTACCATCACCAGGTAGCTCCACCACTACCATCACCAGGTAGCTACATCACTACCATCGCCAGGTAGCTCCACCACTACGATCACCAGGTAGCTCCACCACTACAATCACCAGGTAGCTCCACCACTACCATCACCAGGTAGCTACATCACTACCATCACCAGGTAGCTCCACCACTACCATCACCAGGTAGCTCCACCACTACTATTACCAGGTAGCTCCACCACTACAATCACCAGGTAGCTCCACCACTACCATCACCAGGTAGCTACATCACTACCATCACCAGGTAGCTCCACCACTACCATCACCAGGTAGCTACATCACTACCATCACTAGGTAGCAACACCACTACCATCACAAGGTAGCTACAACACTACCCTCACCAGGTAGCTACAACACTTCCATCACCAGGTAGCAACACCACTACAATCACCACGTAGCTACACCACTTCTGTCACCAGGTAGGTACATCACTACCATCACCAGGTAGCTACAACACTACCATCACCAGGTAGCTACACCACTACAATCACCAGGTAGCTACACCACTTCAATCACCAGGTAGCTCCACCACTACAATCACCTGGTATCTACACCACTACCATCACCAGGTAGCTACACCACTACCATCACCAGGTAGCTACACCACTACAATCACCAGGTAGCTACACCACTACAATCACCACGTAGCAACACCACTACCATCACCAGGTAGCTACCCGACTACAATCACCAGGTAGCTGCTGCACTACAATCACCAGGTAGCTACACCACTACCATCACTAGGTAGCTACACCACTACCATCACCAGGTAGCTACACCACTACCATCACCAGGTAGCTACACCACTACCATCACCAGGTAGCTACACCACTACCATCACCAGGTACCTACACCACTACAATCACCACATAGCAACACCACTACCATCACCAGGTAGCTACCCGACTACAATCACCAGGTAGCGGCTCCACTACAATCACCAGGTAGCTACACCACTACCATCACTAGGTAGCTACACCACTACCATCAACAGGTAGCTACATCACTACCATCACCAGGTAGCTACACCACTACCATCACCAGGTAGCTACACCACTACCATCACCAGGTAGCTCCACTACTACAATCACCAGGTAGCTTCACCACTACCATCACCAGGTAGCTTCACCACTACCATCACCAGGTAGCTTCACCACTACCATCACCAGGTAGCTCCACCACTACAATCACCAGGTAGCTCCACCACTACAATCACCACGTAGCTACACCACTACAATCACCAGGTAGCTCCACCACTACAATCACCACGTAGCTACACCACTACAATCACCACGAAGCTCCACCACTACAATCACCAGGTAGCTACACCACTACAATCACCAGGTAGCTACTCCACTACAATCACCTGGTAGCTGCCAGGTGCGTGTCGTATTTCTGCATGTTGTAACACATCTCATTTCCAAACATTAGCGATGAACAATACAGCAACAAATTAATAATATTCTGTAAAAAACAA
This sequence comes from Procambarus clarkii, assembly GCF_040958095.1. Lineage (NCBI taxonomy): Eukaryota > Metazoa > Arthropoda > Malacostraca > Decapoda > Cambaridae > Procambarus > Procambarus clarkii. The sequence goes on from NC_091153.1 coordinate 61,473,999, forward strand.
AATACTTTTCAGAAAAAATAAAACATAAATAATGAGTACTGATAGAATCAACACCTCCATGATGATGGTGGTGGCGGTGGTGTGTCGTGTGTTGTGGTACGTCTGGGGTGTGGTCCAGAACCACCTCCGTCTGCGCCTCCTCTAGCGGCAGTACGACTCCAGCTGGCGGGGACTGTTGAGTAACGTCCCCCTCTTGAAGGTGATCGTCCCTCCACGCCCCGGGACCTTCACGACCCCCTGGACCTGCTGGACCATGTCCAGTTGCTTCGTGACGGGCGTCCTCGAGGTGACCGTCTGGTGGGCCTTCATCAGGACCCTTAGTATCCTTCTCGACCTGGACCCAGTTGAGTCCTAAGTGAAGGAGACGGAGTCGACGGGGCCACCTCCAGTGACCCCACCCGTGACCACCCCCGTGACAACACCAGTGTCACACACTCTGCGCATAACACCACAGCCCGTGACTCCCGGAATCCGGGGCAGGCGTGTGGGGATACGACCCAGGTCACGACCCAGGTCACCTGTGACACAGACGTGGTGCTACCGGACACCACCTGAGGCATAATTGGTGTTGACCACCCCCGTGACTACATCCGTGACAACCCCTGTGACAACACCAGTGTCACACACTCTGCGCATAACACCGCAGCCCGTGACTCCCGTGATCCGGGGCAGGCGTGTAGGGATACGACCCATGTCACGACCTAGATCACCCGTGACACAGACGTGGTGCTACAGGACACCACCTGTGGCATAATTGGTGGTACGTGGTGGTGACAACCCCCGTGACCAGCACTGTGACCACACCCGTGACCACACCCGTGTCCACACCCGTGACAACCCCCGTGACTACCCCTGTGACAACACCAGTGTCACACACTCTGCGCATAACACCGTAGCCCGTGACTCCCGTGATCCGGGGCAGGCATGTCGGGATACGACCCAGGTCACGACCCAGGTCACCTGTGACACAGACGTGGTGCTACAGGACACCACCTGAGGCATAATTGGTGGTGACCACCCCCGTGACTACATCCGTGACCACCCCCGTGACAACCCCTGTGACAACACCAGTGTCACACACTCAGCGCATATCACCGCAGCCCGTGACTCCCATGATCCGGGGCAGGCGTGTCGGGATACGACCCAGGTCACGGCCCAGGTCACCTGTGACACAGACGTGGTGCTACAGGACACCACCTGAGGCATAATTGGTGGTGACCACCCCCGTGACTACATCCGTGACAACCCCCGTGACAACCCCTGTGACAACACCAGTGTCACACACTCTGCGCATAACACCGCAGCCCGTGACTCCCATGATCTGGGGCAGGCGTGTCGGGATACAACCCAGGTCACCTGTGACACAGACGGGGTGCTACAGGACACCACCTGTGGCATAATTGGTGGTGACCACCCCCGAGACTACATCCGTGACAACCCCCGTGACTACCCCTGTGACAACACCAGTGTCACACACTCTGCGCATTACACCGCAGCCCGTGACTCCCGTGATCCGGGGCAGGCGTGTCGGTATACGACCCAGGTCACGACCCAGGTCACCCGTGACACAGACGTGGTGCTGCAGGACTCCACCTGTGGCATAATTGCTGGTGACTACACCCGTGACTACATCCGTGACCACATCCGTGACTATCCCATCCGTGACCACCCCTGTGAAAACACCAGTGTCACACACTCTACGCATAACACCGCAGCCCGTGACTCCCATGATCCGGGGCAGGCGTGTCGGTATACGACCCAGGTCACGACCAAGGTCACCCGTGACACAGACGTGGTGCTACAGGACACCACCTGTGGCATAATTGGTGATGACTACACCCGTGACTACATCCGTGACCACATCCGTGACTACCCCAGTGACCACCCCTGTGACAACACCCGTGACAACACCAGTGTCACACACTCTGCGCATAACACCGCAGCCCGTGACTCCCGTGACCCGGGGCAGGTCACGACCTCAGTGAACTACAGTTCGTGAACTGAGGAATAACCTGGTGTAGGAACACCAGATTCCTACCTTAACACTTTGCCGTGGGGGCTAACACTTTGCCGTGGAGGTGACTAACACCTTGCCGTGGAGGTGACTAACACGACCTTGGTTTTGCGGGCCTCTCGCTCGCTAGGTTATGCAGGCCTCTCGCTCGCTCCGTTTTGCGGGCCTCTCGCTCGCTCGTTTTTGCGGGCCTTTCGCTCGCTAAGTTTTGCGGGCCTCTCGCTCACTCTGTTTTGCGGGACTCTCGCTCGCTCTGTTTTGCGGGCCTCTCGCTCGCTCTGTTTTGCGGGCCTCTCGCTCGCTTGATTTTGCGGGCCTCTCGCTCTCTCGGTTTTGCGGGCCTCTCGCTCGCTCAGTTTTGCGGTCCTCTCGCTCGCTCGGTTTTGCGGGCCTCTCGCTCGCTCGGTTTTGCGGGTCTCTCGCTCGCTAAGTTTTGCGGGCCTCTCGCTCGCTCGGTTTTGCGGGCCTCTCGCTCGCTAAGTTTTGCGGGCCTCTCGCTTGCTCTGTTTTGCGGGATTCTCGCTCGCTCTGTTTTCCGGGCCTCTCGCTCGCTCGGTTTTGCGTTCCTCTCGCTCGCTCTGTTTTCCAGGCCTCTCGCTCGCTCTGTTTTGCGTTCCTCTCGCTCGCTCTGTTTTGCGGGCCTCTCGCTCGCTCTGTTTTGCGGGCCTCTCGCTCGCTCTGTTTTGCGGGCCTCTCGCTCGCTCTGTTTTGCGGGCCTCTCGCTTGCTCGGTTTGCGGGCCTCTCGCTCGTTCGGTTTTGAGGGCCTCTCGCTCGCTCGGTTTTGCGGGCCTCTCGCTCGCTAGGTTTTGCGGGCCTCTCGCTCGCTAGGTTTTGCGGGCATCTCGCTCGCTAGGTTTTGCGGGCCTCTCGCTCGCTAGGTTTTTGCGGGCCTCTCGCTCGCTAGGTTTTGCGGGCCTCTTGCTTGCTAGGTTTTGCAGGGATCTCGCTCGCTCGGATTTGCGGGCCTCTCGCTCACGCGGTTTTGAGGGCATACTGTTTGCGTGTTGTTAGTCACCCCCACGGCAAAGTGTTAGTCTCCCCATGGCAAGTTACGTGTTACTCCCCCAATGGCAAAGTGTTTGTCCCCCCTCTGCAAAGTGTTAGTCCCCCCCAACGGCAAAGTGTTAGTCCCCCCCAACGGCAAAGTGTTTGTCCCCCCACGGCAAAGTGTTTGTCCTCCCACAGCAAAGTGTTATTTCCCCCCCCCCAACGGCAAAGTGTTATTCCCCCACCCCCCCCCAACGGCAAAGTGTTATTCTCCCCCCCTTCTAACGGCAAAGTGTTGGGAGCGAGTGGCCAAGAGTATTCATCTAATTGTGCTTATGGGGGTTTGGCTCTTTCGGCTCCCTTCCCATCTGTCATATATCAAATTATTTTTTTTTTGCCACAAAACACACACACACACACACACACACACACACACACACACACACACACACACACACACACACACACACACACACACACACACACACACACACACACACACACACACACGCCATCGCCATCATGGAGCCCCCACCTGAAGAAACACATAAAGAAACTGGAGAAGGTTCAGAGGTTTGCGACGAGGCTTGTCCCAGAGCTACGAGGGATGGGATATGAAGAGCGGCTGAAGGAACTGAACCTTATGACACTAGAGAAAAGAAGGGAGAGAGGAGATATGATAGGGACATATAAAATACTCAGGGGAATTGACAAAGTGGAAATAGATCAAATGTTCACACGTAATAATAACAGAACGAGGGGACATGGGTGGAAACTGGAAACTCAGATGAGTCACAGAGATGTTAGGAAGTTTTCTTTTAGCGTGAGAGTAGTAGAAAAATGGAATGCACTTGGGGAACAGGTTGTGGAAGCAAATACTATTCATACTTTTAAAACTAGGTATGATAGGGAAATGGGACAGGAGTCATTGCTGTAAACAACCGATAGCTAGAAAGGCGGGATCCAAGAGTCAATGCTTGATCCTGCAAGCACATATAGGTGAGTACATATAGGTGAGTACACACACACACACACACACACACACACATACACACACATACACACACACACACAGAGAACCAGGAATGAGTACGTCAGGGTGAGAAGAGAAGCAGAGAAAAATTTTGAAAATGATATAGCAAACAAAGCCAAGACCGAACCAAAGCTACTCCACAGTCACATCAGAAGGAAAACAACAGTGAAAGAACAGGTATTGAAACTTAGAACAGGCGAGGACAGGTATACAGAGAATGACAGAGAGGTGTGTGAGGAACTCAACAAGAGGTTCCAGGAGGTCTTCACAATAGAACAGGGTGAGGTCACTGTGCTAGGAGAAAGGGAGGTAAACCAGGCGGCCTTGGAGGAGTTCGAAATTACGAGAGAGGAGGTCAAGAGACACCTGCTGGATCTGGATGTTAGAAAGGCGGTTGGTCCAGATGGGATCTCACCATGGGTACTGAAAGAGTGTGCAGAGGCACTTTGCTTGCCACTCTCCATAGTGTATAGTAAATCACTAGAGACGGGAGACCTACCAGAAATATGGAAGACGGCGAATGTGGTCCCAATATACAAAAAGGGCGACAGACAAGAGGCACTGAACTACAGGCCAGTGTCCTTGACTTGTATACCATGCAAGGTGATGGAGAAGATCGTGAGAAAAAACCTGGTAACACATCTGGAGAGAAGGGACTTCGTGACAAATCGCCAACATGGATTCAGGGAGGGTAAATCTTGCCTTACAGGCTTGATAGAATTCTACGATCAGGTGACACAGATTAAGCAAGAAAGAGAGGGCTGGGCGGACTGCATTTTCTTGGATTGTCGGAAAGCCTTTGACACAGTACCGCATAAGAGGCTGGTACATAAGCTGGAGAGACAGGCAGGTGTAGCTGGTAAGGTGCTCCAGTGGATAAGGGAGTATCTAAGCAATAGGAAGCAGAGAGTTACGGTGAGGGGTGAGACCTCCGATTGGCGTGAAGTCACCAGTGGAGTCCCACAGGGCTCTGTACTCGGTCCTATTTTGTTTCTGATATATGTAAATGATCTCCCGGAGGGTATCGATTCATTTCTCTCAATGTTTGCGGACGATGCTAAAATTATGAGAAGGATTAAAACAGAAGAGGACTGTTTGAGGCTTCAAGAAGACCTAGACAAGCTGAAGGAATGGTCGAACAAATGGTTGTTAGAGTTTAACCCAACCAAATGTAATGTAATGAAGATAGGTGTAGGGAGCAGGAGGCCAGATACAAGGTATCATCTGGGAGAGGAAATTCTTCAGGAGTCAGAGAAGGAAAAAGACTTGGGGGTTGATATCACGCCAGACCTGTCTCCTGCAGCACATATCAAGCGGATAACATCAGCGGCATATGCCAGGCTGGCCAACATACGAACGGCATTCAGAAACTTGTGTAAAGAATCATTCAGAACTTTGTATACCACGTATGTCAGGCCAATCCTGGAGTATGCAGTCCCAGCATGGAGTCCATATCTAGTCAAGGATAAGACTAAACTGGAAAAGGTTCAAAGGTTTGCCACCAGACTAGTACCCGAGCTGAGAGGTATGAGCTACGAGGAGAGACTACGGGAATTAAACCTCACTTCGCTGGAAGACAGAAGAGTTAGGGGGGACATGATCACCACATTCAAGATTCTGAAGGGGATTGATAGGGTAGATAAAGACAGTCTATTTAACACAAGGGGAACACGCACAAGGGGACACAGGTGGAAACTGAGTGCCCAAATGAGCCACAGAGATATTAGAAGGAACTTTTTTAGTGTCAGAGTGGTTGACAAATGGAATGCATTAGGGGGTGATGTGGTGGAGGCTCACTCCATACACAGTTTCAAGTGTAGATATGACAGAGCCCGATAGGCTCAGGAATCTGTACACCTGTTGATTGACGGTTGAGAGGCGGGACCAAAGAGCCAGAGCTCAACCCCCGCAAACACAACTAGGTGAGTACAACTAGGTGAGTACACACACACACACACACACACACACACACAGGTGTAGGTAGCTCCACCACTACTATCACCAGGTAGCTCCACCACTACCATCACCAGGTAGCTCCACCACTACCATCACCAGGTAGCTACACCACTACCATCACCAGGTAGCTACACCACTACCATCACCAGGTAGCAACACCACTACCATCACCAGGTAGCTACAACACTACCATCACCAGGTAGCTACACCACTACTATCACCAGGTAGCTCCACCACTACCATCACCAGGTAGCTACATCACTACCATCGCCAGGTAGCTCCACCACTACGATCACCAGGTAGCTCCACCACTACAATCACCAGGTAGCTCCACCACTACCATCACCAGGTAGCTACATCACTACCATCACCAGGTAGCTCCACCACTACCATCACCAGGTAGCTCCACCACTACCATTACCAGGTAGCTCCACCACTACAATCACCAGGTAGCTCCACCACTACCATCACCAGGTAGCTACATCACTACCATCACCAGGTAGCTCCACCACTACCATCACCAGGTAGCTACATCACTACCATCACCAGGTAGCAACACCACTACCATCACCAGGTAGCTACAACACTACCATCACCAGGTAGCTACAACACTACCATCACCAGGTAGCAACACCACTACAATCACCACGTAGCTACACCACTTCAGTCACCAGGTAAGTACATCACTACCATCACCAGGTAGCTACAACACTACCATCACCAGGTAGCTACACCACTACAATCACCAGGTAGCTACACCACTTCAATCACCAGGTAGCTCCACCACTACAATCACCTGGTATCTACACCACTACCATCACCAGGTAGCTACACCACTACCATCACCAGGTAGCTACACCACTACAATCACCAGGTAGCTACACCACTACAATCACCACGTAGCAACACCACTACCATCACCAGGTAGCTACCCGACTACAATCACCAGGTAGCGGCTCCACTACAATCACCAGGGAGCTACACCACTACCATCACTAGGTAGCTACACCACTACCATCACCAGGTAGCTACACCACTACCATCACCAGGTAGCTACACCACTACCATCACCAGGTAGCTACACCACTACCATCACCAGGTAGCTACACCACTACAATCACCACATAGCAACACCACTACCATCACCAGGTAGCTACCCGACAACAATCACCAGGTAGCGGCTCCACTACAATCACCAGGTAGCTACACCACTACCATCAACAGGTAGCTACATCACTACCATCACCAGGTAGCTACACCACTACCATCACCAGGTAGCTACACCACTACCATCACCAGGTAGCTACACCACTACAATCACCACATAGCTACACCACTACCATCACCAGGTAGCTCCACTACTCCAATCACCAAGTAGCTTCACTACTACCATCACCAGGTAGCTTCACCACTACCATCACCAGGTAGCTCCACCACTACAATTACCAGGTAGCTCCACCACTACAATCACCACGTAGCTACACCACTACAATCACCAGGTAGCTCCACCACTACAATCACAAGGTAGCTCCACCACTACAATCAACACGTAGCTACACCACTACAATCACCAGGTAGCTACTCAACTACAATCACCTGGTAGCTGCCAGGTGCGTGTCGTATTTCTGCATGTTGTAACACATCTCATTTCCAAACATTAGCGATGAACAATACAGCAACAAATTAATAATATTCTGTAAAAAACAAAATACTTTTCAGAAAAAATAAAACATAAATAATGAGTACTGATAGAATCAACACCTCCATGATGATGGTGGTGGCGGTGGTGTGTCGTGTGTTGTGGTACGTCTGGGGTGTGGTCCAGAACCACCTCCGTCTGCGCCTCCTCTAGCGGCAGTACGACTCCAGCTGGCGGGGACTGTTGAGTAACGTCCCCCTCTTGAAGGTGATCGTCCCTCCACGCCCAGGGACCTTCACGACCCCCTGGACCTGCTGGACCATGTCCAGGTGCTTCGTGACGGGCGTCCTCGAGGTGGCCGTCTGGTGGGCCTTCATCAGGACCCTTAGTATCCTTCTCGACCTGGACCCAGTTGAGTCCTAAGTGAAGGAGACGGAGTCGATGGGGCCACCTCCAGTGACCACCCCCGTGACAACACCAGTGTCACACACTCTGCGCATAACACCGCAGCCCGTGACTCCCATGATCTGGGGCAGGCGTGTCGGGATACAACCCAGGTCACGGCCTAGGTCACGGCCCAGGTCACCTGTGACACAGACGTGGTGCTACAGGACACCACCTGTGGCATAATTGGTGATGACTACACCCGTGACTACATCCGTGACCACATCCGTGACTACCCCTGTGACAACACCAGTGTCACACACTCTGCGCATAACACCGCAGCCCGTGACTCCCGTGACCCGGGGCAGGCGGGGCAGGTCACGTCCTCAGTGAACTACAGTTCGTGAACTGAGGAATAACCTGGTGTAGGAACACCAGATTCCTACCTTAACACTTTGCCGTGGGGGCTAACACTTTGCCGTGGAGGTGACTAACACCTTGTTGTGGAGGTGACTAACACGACCTTGGTTTTGCGGGCCTCTCGCTCGCTAGGTTATGCAGGCCTCTCGCTCGCTCCGTTTTGCGGGCCTCTCGCTCGCTAAGTTTTGCGGTCCTCTCGCTCGCTCGTTTTTGCGGGCTTCTCGCTCGCTAAGTTTTGCGGGACTCTCGCTCACTCTGTTTTGCGGGCCTCTCGCTCGCGCTGTTTTGCGGGCCTCTCGCTCACTCTGTTTTGCGGGCCTCTCGCTCACTCTGTTTTGCGGGCCTCTCGCTCGCTCTGTTTTGCGGGCCTCTCGCTTGCTCGATTTTGCGGGCCTCTCACTCGCTCGGTTTTGCGGGCCTCTCGCTCGCTAAGTTTTGTGGTCCTCTCGCTCGCTCGGTTTTGCGGGCCTCTCACTCGCTAAGTTTTGCGGGCCTCTCACTCGCTCTGTTTTGCGGGACTCTCGATCGCTCGGTTTTGCGGGCCTCTCGCTCGCTCGGTTTTGCGGGCCTCTCGCTCGCTCGGTTTTGCAGGCCTCTCGCTCACTAATTTTGCGGGCCTCTCGCTCGCTCGGTTTTGCGGGCCTCTCGCTCGCTCTGTTTTGCGGGCCTTTCGCTCGCTCTGTTTTGCGGGCCTCTCGCTCGCTCGGTTTTGCGGGCCTCTCGCTCGCTCGGTTTTGCGGGCCTCTCGCTCGCTCGGTTTTGCGGGCCTCTCGCTCGCTAGGTTTTGCGGGCCTCTCGCTCGCTAGGTTTTGCGGGCCTCTCGCTCGCTAGGTTTTGCGGGCATCTTGCTCGCTAGGTTTTGCGGGCCTCTCGCTCGCTAGGTTTTGTGGGCATCTCGCTCGCTAGGTTTTGCAGGCCTCTCGCTTGCTAGGTTTTGCGGGCCTCTCGCTCGCTCGGATTTGCGGGCCTCTCGCTCACGCGGTTTTGAGGGCATACTGTTTGCGTGTTGTTAGTCACCCCCACGGCAAAGTGTTAGTCCCCCCATGGCAAGTTACGTGTTACTCCCCCAATGGCAAAGTGTTTGTCCCCCTTCTGCAAAGTGTTAGTCCCCCCCAACGGCAAAGTGTTATTCCCCCCCAACGGCAAAGTATTTGTCCCCCCACGGCAAAGTGTTTGTCCCCCCACTGCAAAGTGTTTGTCCTCCCACAGCAAAGTGTTATTTCCCCCCCCCCCCAACGGCAAAGTGTTATTCCCCACCCCCCCAACGGCAAAGTGTTATTTCCCCCCACCCCCCTAACGGCAAAGTGTTAGGAGCGAGTGGCCAAGAGTATTCATCTAATTGTGCTTATGGGGGTTTGGCTCTTTTGGCTCCCTTCCCATCTGTCATATATCAAATTATATTTTTGTTTGCCACAAAACACACAACACACACACACACACACACACACACACACACACACACACACACACACACACACACACACACACACACACACACACACACACACACACACACACAGGTGTAGGTAGCTCCACCACTACTATCACCAGGTAGCTCCAACACTACCATCACCAGGTAGCTCCACCACTACCATCACCAGGTAGCTCCACCACTACCATCACCAGGTAGCTCCACCACTACCATCACCAGGTAGCTACACCACTACCATCACCAGGTAGCTACACCACTACCATCACCAGGTAGCAACACCACTACCATCACCAGGTAGCTCCACCACTACCATCACCAGGTAGCTACATCACTACCATCGCCAGGTAGCTCCACCACTACGATCACCAGGTAGCTCCACCACAACAATCACCAGGTAGCTCCACCACTACCATCACCAGTTAGCTATATCACTACCATCACCAGCTAGCTACACCACTACCATCACCAGGTAGCTACACCACTACCATCACCAGGTAGCAACACCACTACCATCACCAGGTAGCAACACCACTACCATCACCAGGTAGCTACAACACTTCAATCACCAGGTTGCTCCACCACTACGATCACCAGGTAGCAACACCACTACAATCACCACGTAGCTACACCACTTCAATCACCAGGTAGCTACATCACTACCATCACCAGGTAGCTACAACAGTACCATCACCAGATAGCTACACCACTACAATCACCAGGTAGCTACACCACTTCAATCACCAGGTTGCTCCACCACTACAATCACCTGGTAGCTACACCACTACCATCACCAGGTAGCTACCCGACTACAATCACCAGCTAGCTGCTCCACTACAATCACCAGGTAGCTACACCACTAACATCACTAGGTAGCTACAACACTACCATCACCAGGTAGCTACACCACTACCATCACCAGGTAGCTACACCACTACCATCACCAGGTAGCTACACCACTACAATCACCAGGTAGCTGCTCCACTACAATCACCAGGTAGCTGCACCACTACCATCACCAGGTAGCTACACCACTACTATCACCAGGTAGCTACACCACTACCATCACCAGGTATCTTCACCACTACCATCACCAGGTAGCCACACCACTACCATCACCAGGTAGCTACACCACTACCATCACCAGGTAGCTACACTACTACCATCACCAGGTAGCTACACCACTACCATCACCAGGTAGCTTCACCACTACCATCACCAGGTAGCTTCACCACTACCATCACCAGGTAGCTACACCACTACCATCACCAGGTAGCTCCACCACTACAATCACCAGGTAGCTCCACCACTACAATCACCACGTAGCTTCACCACTACAATCACCAGGTAGCTCCACCACTACAATCACCACGTAGCTACACCACTACAATCACCATGTAGCTCCACCACTACAATCACCAGGTAGCTCCACAACTACAATCACCAGGTAGCTCCACCACTACAATCACCACGTAGCTCCACCACTACAATCACCAGGTAGCTCCACAACTACAATCACCAGGTAGCTCCACCACTATAATCACCACGTAGCTACACCACTACAATCACCAGGTAGCTCCACAACTACAATCACCAGGTAGCTCCACCACTACAATCACCAGGTAGCTACACCACTACCATCACCAGGTAGCTACACCACTACCATCACCAGGTAGCTACACCACTACCATCACCAGGTAGCTACAACACTACCATCACCAGGTAGCTCCACCACTACAATCACCAGGTAGCTGCCAGGTACGTTTCGTATTTCTGCATGTTGTAACACATCTCATTTCCAAACATTAGCGATGAACAATACAGCAACAAATTAATAATATTCGGTAAAAAACAAAATACTTTTCAGAAATAATAAAACATAAATAATGAGTACTGATAGAATCTACTCCTCCATGATGATGGTGATGGCGGTGGTGTGTCGTGTGTTGTGGTACGTCTGGGGTGTGGTTCAGGACCACATCCGTCTGCGCCTCCTCTAGCGGCAGTACGACTCCAGCTGGCGGGAACTGTTGAGTAAAGTCCCCCTCTTGAAGGTGATCTTCCCTCCACGCCCCGGGACCTTCACGACCCCCTGGACTTGCTGGACCATGTCCAGTTGCTTTGTCACGGGCGTCCTCGAGGTGGCGGTCTGGTGGGCCTTCATCAGGACCCTTAGTATCCTTCTCGACCTGGACCCAGTTGAGTCCTAAGTGAAGGAGACGGAGTCGACGGGGCCACCTCCAGTGACCCCACCCGTGACAACCCCCGTGACAACACCATTGTCACACACACTGCGCATAACATATTATAGACTGTGGGTTGGTTGGTGTTGTCGTCGTTGATCCTTCTCTATGGACAACCCAACCCACAACTCGGCAGAGTGCTTATACTAGGAGATCACCCTTGGCGCTTCTGGCTCTTGGAGAGGGGATCAACGTCACACGTTTAGGGGATGCGGCTCCAACACTTAGCCTCGTTGTCACGTGCACACACCCACTCGAGCCGCTGTGACTCCCCACTCTCTCCTTATGAGATATGATCTCCTCAATCCCCTATGACTTACTAGTATTACCTCCTACCCTGTCCACAGCAGTGGTTCTTGGTTCTTTCTCTCTCTCTCTCTCCTTCTTTACTACCTCCTGGGAAGCCTCACTAGGACAAGGGCAAACACCAGCAAATTGGGATACATTTACTGGACAAAGCACATACACGATACATACACACATATAATAATAATGAATCCTATACTCTACAATATCACAATCAGGTTGCACTCCAACACCATCAGAACTCTATTATCAGCTTATCAAGTGGTATCCTATCTCCTGGTTCACCACCTGATACTATTAACCTCCTCAAGTTGATCAAGTCTACATACACTGTTGCACCATCAGCAAGAGAATATATATATGTATCTATAAATGTGTACCAAGAAAATCAGCATTTGAATGCAATAACATATCAGTATAAATGTTCATTGATACACAACAATGATCAATCGATCACTCTATCAATCCTAGAACGCATACGTCTGTAGGTAATCCAGCCTACGACTGTACTCTAAACTTCAGTATAAAACACTCCTTGACATCAGAATACCAACAATCACTCACCTCTCACTGCGTCTTGCACTCTACTGACAACCAAACACCATCAACTCCCTACAAGTAATCCACCAGTACTTCCCTTCCACCTCTGGAAGTTCACTGCCCTAATATCTTTAGGTTCTTCCAGGCTTCACTACTAGGATCCTCTGCAGCTCCTCCAGGCTGCTATCATGAAGTTTCCTTGAGCAACTACGGTGCTTCACCCTTCTGCTAGGGTCCTCCACAGCTCTCTTGGCTGCTACACCATGAAGTTTCCCCGAGCAACTATGGTGCTTCTCCACCTCTACAGAAGCACGTGACACTCCTCTTCACTGCTGCTTCTCCTCACAGCTCGAGGTCCTCTGCTCCACTACCTTGGAGTCTCATCAGCTACTTCATCTGCTGGCTTCGAAGTTCTCAGCAACTTCTTCCCCAAAGAACAAACCTGCAACCCATCGACACTCCAATAAAATGTTCCCCTTTAACACATAAACAAAAATAACCACACAATATGCTTGCCTCAAACCTCTATCTGTCCTCTACATACAGTGAGAGTGGACTCCCCCGCTTTGGGCGGGTCCATACTCCACCTCGCCTGGCGGTGGTCCTCACTCGCTGGGAGGGTCTTCCTCCCTCAGAGCTCAGAGAGGACGGACGTCGCTCCGTGTTCCTCCCTCTTCACTCTCCTATTTCAGGCTTTCTGCCTTATTAAAACATGTCTAACTTATAAAATAAACATCGCTACTGTCGCTGGGCACACGACCAACTACAAGCAATCACTATGAACTGGCGTATATCGTGCTTACCACAGGTCGTCTGGTCGAGGGCGCTTCTTCCTCTGACGAGGCTTGGTCAGGGCGCTCCACGGCCCACAATAATGCCTTCGGGCGGCTTAATATTCACTAATTATCGCCCACGACTTGAGACCACACGTTCCCAGATCGATTCCACAGCTGGTACGTCTGCACACTTCTCTTCTCTTCGAGATATATCACTAGGGGTTCCCTTCTGACGGGAGCTCAACGGAGCGCGGCTTCCCCCTGCGATGTCTGGCACTCAAGTGAGGTCAAGGTCCTCCGGAAGCGAGCCTCACGCCTCCAGCAAAATGTCCCCATCTCCTCGCCAGTCATTTCTCTGTTTTCTTCTTCATTGCCCATAATCTCAAACTGTTATACATATCCAAGCAACTATTTTTACATATGGGTTATCACCTCTATATTCCTTAGACCTTCTAATCAGGTCAGGCTTGACGAATAACTCTCAAGGAGGGAGACTCGTTTCTCCTGTAGGCTGAGATCATAACACTCCCCTCCCCTTATTTTTGAGAGTTATTCCAGTGGCAAAGCTCGGGATAATACATCCGCCACCACACTGTCTCGTTCTTCACCCGATATACTCTCTTAGGAGTCTACAATTAGTTCGTTGCTCCTTGCAACATCTGGCTCACCTCTCTCCAGAAACATGATCTTCTCATAAACGATTTGACCTCTCTGACACCTCTTAGCTAGGCTGTCCTCCTTGGACGCCTGCACTCCATCGGTCCACTCTACTTACTGTCTCCACCCTCCGTTTCCTCGTCTTCTTCTCTTCACGTCCAGAGTCAGACATCTGCTGTCTGTACCTCCTCTGTCGTCTTCACACTTCCATCTACTGCCATTATACTTTCGTCTCCTGTCATCATACTTCACTCCCTCGTCTTCACCGACGATCCTCCCTTTCGTCTCCTCGTTTATCCGAGACCTCATCCTGTTTGACTTCCATCGAGTCCTCGGCTTTCCCCTATTCCTCCATGCTTGTATCATCATCCTCTTTTCACATTTTTCACTTCTATACCACTCCATTTCTTCTCCTTCAACTCTTCTTCGTTCCCTAAAAGTTTCTTCGAGCACTGCACTACATCCAACAGCACTCGACCATACATGTCGCTTTGCCTCTCCCAAAGTGCTCGTAAGCATCTCTCCACACATACTGTCTCTTCTCCTCTCATTTTCTCGACTATCACTCTTCTTCATTATTTCTCCTCCACGTTGTCTGTGAAACATGCCAACTCTTGACATCTCAAACAACTTAACTCCACTATCCATATGCCTCTGTGCTCGTGGACCATTTGACGCTCTACTCTCGTCCTCCGTATGTCCACATCTTTCCTCATTCCTACTCAGCACAGTTTCATTCGCCTTCCGGCTCTTAATTTCAGCAGTCTGGGCTCTACTCAGGTCCGCTCTCTTCACGTGATTCTTCTTCGGCTGGGTCATCCTCACTTTCGACCTCACCGAGACTCCATTTGCCTGGGCTGGACCTTCATCAAACAGCCATGCTATATCTACATCGATATCTTCCACCGGTTGAATCGACACTGTCTCACCTTCTCCAGCGTCTTCCTTGTCGGCCACCTCTGTCTTCATCACTACCGAGACAGGGTACTCAATGGCTTGGCGGTCTCCTGACTCATCTCCTCGGATGTCAGTCAGGTTCACACTCTCAGGTGTCCCACACGTGCCGTGGCCTTCTGGGCACTCCTCTGGCACAGTCTCCGCTACGACTCTCGGCAACACCTTTGTCCCGCACAAGTCATTCCCCAGGATCACTTGGACTCCTGGAACAGGTATGTCGGGGCACACTCCCAACATCACCTCTGCCGACACATATTCCGACCTTAGCTGGACAGTACATACGGGCATGTCACTCTCAGACAATAACCCATATACTCTCATCTTACTCCTGCCAGCTAACCGTCGATCATTCCCAATCAGGCTTCTCGTAATCAAGCTCTGATTAGCTCCGGTATCTCTTAAGATACCCACTTCTACCTCAGGTTGGCCTCCTACACTGATCCAACCTTTGCTCATGAACGGCCTATACCTCTCGTTCACTAAGTTCACTTTCTGTGGTTTGTCTCGGAACACATTAGTATATTTACTTCGGGGGTCACACATGGCCAGGGTCACAACTCTCTTGCCCTGCCGACAATCTCGCATCACGTGACCCAATCCGTTACAATTGTAACACCTCATCTGGGAAAAATCTCTTCTATATGTACCAGAGTAGCTCTGACTCTGCCCACTCGTATTGGAGTTCCTCGGGCCAGACGTACTACTTGTACTCTGTGGAGCTTTACTGGACTCTTGATTCCCTGGATAACGATTAGTTTCTCGTTTAGCTCCTCCATCTTCATTTTCAGATGAAGTGCGCGACCTACTCTTCTGAGTTTTAGGGTACTTACTTTTATCTGCCCATTTATCAAAATTTTTCTCACCCCAGACTCTTCTGGGTCTTTCATAATTTCTTCCTCCCCAGACTCCATTGGATCTGCCATTGCTGCGTCTCGCCTCGCTTCTCACTCTGTTCTCCCTCAAGCTCTTGTACGCTTCCGTAATCATATCCGCCCTATCTGCTGCATCTTTCACCTCCAATATCCCTGCTTCTTGGATCTTGAACTTTGTTTCGGGATGCATCATCTCCAAGAACTTCTCCATGACCATCAGTTGCTTCAGGTCAGCATAAGATCCAACTCCAGCAGCCTCAATCCACTTCTGGAATCGTCTTTCCAGATCTCTTGCTGTCTCAGCAAACGTACACGCTCCAACTTTGATCACCTCTCTGAAGCGCTTCCTATAAGCTTCTGGGGTTAACTGAAACGAGCGCAATATGCTGCTCTTTACTGTGGCATAATCCTGGCACTCTTCCAGTGACAATTGGGTGTATGCCTCCCTGGCTGCACCGGTCAATCTTAACTGGACCAGCTGGGCCCATTCCTCCTGTGGCCACTCCTTGATACTGGCTACTTTCTCAAAATGCTCGAAGAAGCTCTCTGCCTCTTCGGGCACAAACAAGGGAATGTCCTTCTCCCTAACCCTAACATCTGGTGGGTGTGATACCTGGGTGGTGCTCTCTGGCAACCCATGTTCAATCCTTTGCTCAGCCAAGGTTCTGTTCGCTTCTATCTGCATTTGTTTTGTTCTCTCTTTTTCTTTTTCCACCTCTAGCCTTGCTTTCTCTTTTTCTTTCTCCTGTTCCAATTCCGGTTCTCTTACTCTGGTTTTCTCTTTTTCTTTCTCCACCTCTAGTCTTGCTTTCTCTTTTTCTATTTCCAGTCTGGTTTTCTCTCTTTCCTTCTCGGCTTCATTTTTCATCTGGAGTTCCAATTTCATCTTTTCCAGCTAGAACTCTCTCTCCTCACGCTGTTGTTGGATCTGGAGCTCTAACTGGAATCTCTCCAAGCTCCTATTTCGGCTACTCCTACTACTGCGGCTACTCTTGCTGCTCCTACTCGATCCCTGGGATCTCACTTCATCCTGCCCATCATCCTCCTTTCCACTTTCAGCACCTTTCTGGGCTCCTTGTTCTGCCGCTTCATTTTTGGCTCTTAACTGCCTCAGTATCTCATCCTTCATCCCAGCTACTTTAGATGCTTTCAACCTGATGCCACATTTTTCTGCTATTTGTTTCAATTGATCCCTCGTGCAACCTTCTAAGTCCTCAGGCTTGCCTGACTCCACAAACGCTTGCACCTTATCCATCTTGTCCTGTGAGTCTTCCCAAGAGAGAATATACACCTGCGGTCACACAGTTTATCTATTTCAGCAAGGGTGTACAACTCCACTCTTGGACAGGGTGTGGGTGTGTCAGTTCACTCTTCCGGACACAGGCCCCCAATTTATTATAGACTGTGGGTTGGTTGGTGTTGTCGTCGTTGATCCTTCTCTATGGACAACCCAACCCACAACTCGGCAGAGTCCTTATACTAGGAGATCACCCTTGGCGCTTC
Source organism: Procambarus clarkii (assembly GCF_040958095.1). Lineage (NCBI taxonomy): Eukaryota > Metazoa > Arthropoda > Malacostraca > Decapoda > Cambaridae > Procambarus > Procambarus clarkii. The sequence goes on from NC_091153.1 coordinate 61,491,716, forward strand.
TGGCTCTTGGAGAGGGGCTCAACGTCACACGTTTAGGGGATGCGGCTCCAACACTTAGCCTCGTTGTCACGTGCACACACCCACTCGAGCCGCTGTGACTCCCCACTCTCACCTTATGAGATATGATCTCCTCAATCCCCTATGACTTACTAGTATTACCTCCTACCCTGTCCACAGCAGTGGTTCTTGGTTCTTTCTCTCTCTCTCTCTCCTTCTTTACTACCTCCTGGGAAGCCTCACTAGGACAAGGGCAAACACCAGCAAATTGGGATACATTTACTGGACAAAGCACATACACGATACATACACACATATAATAATAATGAATCCTATACTCTACAATATCACAATCAGGTTGCACTCCAACACCATCAGAACTCTATTATCAGCTTATCAAGTGGTATCCTATCTCCTGGTTCACCACCTGATACTATTAACCTCCTCAAGTTGATCAAGTCTACATACACTGTTGCACCATCAGCAAGAGAATATATATATGTATCTATAAATGTGTACCAAGAAAATCAGCATTTGAATGCAATAACATATCAGTATAAATGTTCATTGATACACAACAATGATCAATCGATCACTCTATCAATCCTAGAACGCATACGTCTGTAGGTAATCCAGCCTACGACTGTACTCTAAACTTCAGTATAAAACACTCCTTGACATCAGAATACCAACAATCACTCACCTCTCACTGCGTCTTGCACTCTACTGACAACCAAACACCATCAACTCCCTACAAGTAATCCACCAGTACTTCCCTTCCACCTCTGGAAGTTCACTACCCTAATATCTTTAGGTTCTTCCAGGCTTCACTACTAGGATCCTCTGCAGCTCCTCCAGGCTGCTATCATGAAGTTTCCTTGAGCAACTACGGTGCTTCACCCTTCTGCTAGGGTCCTCCACAGCTCTCTTGGCTGCTACACCATGAAGTTTCCCCGAGCAACTATGGTGCTTCTCCACATCTACAGAAGCACGTGACACTCCTCTTCACTGCTGCTTCTCCTCACAGCTCGAGGTCCTCTGCTCCACTACCTTGGATTCTCATCAGCTACTTCATCTGCTGGCTTCGAAGTTCTCAGCAACTTCTTCCCCAAAGAACAAACCTGCAACCCATCGACACTCCAATAAAATGTTCCCCTTTAACACATAAACAAAAATAACCACACAATATGCTTGCCTCAAACCTCTATCTGTCCTCTACATACAGTGAGAGTGGACTCCCCCGCTTTGGGCGGGTCCATACTCCACCTCGCCTGGCGGCGGTCCTCACTCGCTGGGAGGGTCTTCCTCCCTCAGTCGTCCGTCAGAGCTCAGAGAGGACGGACGTCGCTCCGTGTTCCTCCCTCTTCACTCTCCTATTTCAGGCTTTCTGCCTTATTAAAACATGTCTAACTTATAAAATAAACATCGCTACTGTCGCTGGGCACACGACCAACTACAAGCAATCACTATGAACTGGCGTATATCGTGCTTACCACAGGTCGTCTGGTCGAGGGCGCTTCTTCCTCTGACGAGGCTTGGTCAGGGCGCTCCACGGCCCACAATAATGCCTTCGGGCGGCTTAATATTCACTAATTATCGCCCACGACTTGAGACCACACGTCCCCAGATCGGTTCCACAGCTGGTACGTCTGCACACTTCTCTTCTCTTCGAGATATATCACTAGGGGTTCCCTTCTGACGGGAGCTCAACGGAGCGCGGCTTCCCCCTGCGATGTCTGGCACTCAAGTGAGGTCAAGGTCCTCCGGAAGCGAGCCTCACGCCTCCAGCAAAACGTCCACATCTCCTCGCCAGTCATTTCTCTGTTTTCTTCTTCATTGCCCATAATCTCAAACTGTTATACATATCCAAGCAACTATTTTTACATATGGGTTATCACCTCTATATTCCTTAGACCTTCTAATCAGGTCAGGCTTGACGAATGACTCTCAAGGAGGGAGACTCGTTTCTCCTGTAGGCTGAGATCATAACAAACACCACAGCCGGTGACTCCCGGAATCCGGGGCAGGCGTGTCGGGATACGACCCAGGTCACGACCCAGGTCACCTGTGACACAGACGTGGTGCTACAGGACACCACCTGAGGCATAATTGGTGTTGACCACCCCCGTGACTACATCCGTGACAACCCCTGTGACTACATCCGTGACAACCCCTGTGACAACAGCAGTGACCACCCCCGTGACAACCCCTGTGACAACACCAGTGTCACACACTCTGCGCATAACACCACAGCCCGTGACTCCCGTGATCCGGGGCAGGCGTGTAGGGATACGACCCAGGTCACGACCTAGATCACCCGTGACATAGACGTGGTGCTACAGGACACCACCTGTGGCATAATTGGTGGTGACAACCCCCGTGACCAGCACTGTGACCACACCCGTCACTACCCCCGTGTCCACACCCGTGACAACCCCCGTGACTACCCCCGTGACTACCCCTGTGACAACACCAGTGTCACACACTCTGCGCATAACACCACAGCCCGTGACTCCCGTGATCCGGGGCAGGCGTGTCGAGATACGACCCAGGTCACGACCCAGGTCACCTGTGACACAGACGTGGTGCTACAGGACACCACCTGAGGCATAATTGGTGTTGACCACTCCCGTGACTACATCCGTGACAACCCCTGTGACTATATCCGTGACAACCTCTGGGACAACAGCAGTGACCACCCCCGTGACAACCCCTGTGACAACACCAGTGTCACACACTCTGCGCATAACACCGCAGCCCGTGACTCCCGTGATCCGGGGCAGGCGTGTTGGGATACGACCCAGGTCACCTGTGACACAGACGTGGTGCTACAGGACACCACCTGAGGCATAATTGGTGGTGACCACCCCCGTGACTACATCCGTGACCACCCCCGTGACTACCCCTGTGACAACACCAGTGTCACACACTCTGCGCATAACACCGCAGCCCGTGACTCCCGTGACCCGGGGCAGGCGGGGCAGGTCACGACCTCAGTGAACTACAGTTCGTGAACTGAGGAATAACCTGGTGTAGGAACACCAGATTCCTATCTTAACACTTTGCCGTGGGGGACTAACACTTTGCTGTGGAGGTGACTAACACGGCCTTGGTTTTGCGGGCCTCTCGCTCGCTAGGTTATGCAGGCCTCTCGCTCGCTCGGTTTTGCGGGCCTCTCGCTCGCTAGGTTTTGCGGGCCTCTCGCTTGCTAGGTTTTGCGGGCCTCTCGCTCGCTCGGTTTTGCGGGCCTCTCGCTCACGCTGTTTTGAGGGCATACTGTTTGCGTGTTGTTAGTCACCCCCACGGCAAAGTGTTAGTCCCCCCATGGCAAGTTATGTGTTACTCCCCCAATGGCAAAGTGTTTGTCCCCCCTCTGCAAAGTGTTAGTCCCCCCAACGGCAAAGTGTTAGTCCCCCCCAACGGCAAAGTGTTTGTCCCCCCACGCCAAAGTGTTTGTCCCCCCACGGCAAAGTGTTTGTCCCCCCACTGCAAAGTGTTTGTCCCCCCACTGCAAAGTGTTTGTCCTCCCACAGCAAAGTGTTATTTCCCCCCCCCCCAACGGCAAAGTGTTATTTCCCCCCCCCCCAACGGCAAAGTGTTATTTCCCCCCCTCCCCCTAACGGCAAAGTGTTAGGAGCGAGTGGCCAAGAGTATTCATCTAATTGTGCTTATGGGGGTTTGGCTCTTTCGGCTCCCTTCCCATCAGTCATATATCAAATTATTTTTTTTTTTGCCACAAAACACACACACACACACACACACACACACACACACACACACACACACACACACACACACACATACACACACACACACACACACACACACACACACACACACACACACACACACACACACACACACACACACACACACACACACACACACACACACAGGTGTAGGTAGCTCCACCACTACCATCACCAGGTAGCTCCAACACTACCATCACCAGGTAGCTCCACCACTACCATCACCAGGTAGCTCCACCACTACCATCACCAGGTAGCTCCACCACTACCATCACCAGGTAGCTACACCACTACCATCACCAGGTAGCTACACCACTACCATCACCAGGTAGCAACACCACTACCATCACCAGGTAGCTCCACCACTACCATCACCAGGTAGCTACATTACTACCATCGCCAGGTAGCTCCACCACTACGATCACCAGGTAGCTCCACCATTACAATCACCAGGTAGCTCCACCACTACCATCACCAGGTAGCTACATCACTACCATCACCAGGTAGCTCCACCACTACCATCACCAGGTAGCTACATCACCACCATCACCAGGTAGCAACACCACTACCATCACCAGGTAGCTACAACACTACCATCACCAGGTAGCTACACCACTACCATCACCAGGTAGCAACACCACTACCTTCACCTGGTAGCTACATCACTACCATCACCAGGTAGCTACAACACTACCATCACCAGGTAGCAACACCACTACAATCACCACGTAGCTACACCACTTCAATCACCAGGTAGCTACATCACTACCATCACCAGGTAGCTACAACACTACCATCACCAGGTAGCTACACCACTACAATCACCAGGTAGCTACACCACTTCAATCACCAGGTTGCTCCACCACTACAATCACCTGGTAGCTACACCACTACCATCACCAGGTAGCTACACCACTACCATCACCAGGTAGCTACACCACTACAATCACCAGGTAGCTACACCACTACAATCACCACGTAGCAACACCACTACCATCACCAGGTAGCTACCCGACTACAATCACCAGGTAGCTGCTCCACTAACATCACTAGGTAGCTACAACACTACCATCACCAGGTAGCTACACCACTACCATCACCAGGTTGCTACACCACTACCATCACCAGGTAGCTACACCACTACAATCACCAGGTAGCTGCTCCACTACAATCACCAGGTAGCTACACCACTACCATCACCAGGTAGCTACACCACTACTATCACCAGGTAGCTACACCACTACCATCACCAGGTATCTTCACCACTACCATCACCAGGTAGCTACACCACTACCATCACCAGGTAGCTACACCACTACCATCACCAGGTAGCTACACCACTACCATCACCAGCTAGCTACACCACTACCATCACCAGGTAGCTTCACCACTACCATCACAAGGTAGCTTCACCACTACCATCACCAGGTAGCTACACCACTACCATCACCAGGTAGCTCCACCACTACAATCACCAGGTAGCTCCACCGCTACAATCACCACGTAGCTACACCACTACAATCACAAGGTAGCTCCACCACTACGATCACCACGTAGCTACACCACTACAATCACCACGTAGCTCCACCACTACAATCACCAGGTAGCTCCACAACTACAATCACCAGGTAGCTCCACCACTACAATCACCACGTAGCTCCACCACTACAATCACCAGGTAGCTCCACAACTACAATCACCAGGTAGCTCCACCACTACAATCACCAGGTTGCTACACCACTACAATCACCAGGTAGCTCCACAACTACAATCACCAGGTAGCTCCACCACTACAATCACCAGGTAGCTACACCACTACCATCACCAGGTAGCTACACCACTACCATCACCAGGTAGCTACACCACTACCATCACCAGGTAGCTACAACACTACCATCACCAGGTAGCTCCACCACTACAATCACCTGGTAGCTGCCAGGTGCGTGTCGTATTTCTGCATGTTGTAACACATCTCATTTCCAAACATTAGCGATGAACAATACAGCAACAAATCAATAATATTCTGTAAAAAACAAAATACTTTTCAGAAATAATAAAACATAAATAATGAGTACTGATAGAATCAACTCCTCCATGATGATGGTGGTGGCAGTGGTGTGTCGTGTGTTGTGGTACGTCTGGGGTGTGGTCCAGGACCACCTCCGTCTGCGCCTCATCTAGCGGCAGTACGACTCCAGCTGGCGGGGACTGTTGAGTAAAGTTCCCCTCTTGAAGGTGATCGTCCCTCCACGCCCCGGGACCTTCACGACCCCCTGGACCTGCTGGACCATGTCCAGTTGCTTCGTCACGGGCGTCCTCGAGGTGGCGGTCTGGTGGGCCTTCATCAGGACCCTTAGTATCCTTCTCAACCTGGACCCAGTTGAGTCCTAAGTGAAGGAGATGGAGTCGACGGGGCCACCTCCAGTGACCCCACCCGTGACAACACCCGTGACAACACCAGTGTCACACACCCTGCGCATAACACCACAGCCCGTGACTCCTGTGATCCGGGGCAGGCGTGTCGGGATACGACCCAGGTCACGACCCAGGTCACCTGTGACACAGACGTGGTGCTACAGGACACCACCTGAGGCATAATTGGTGTTGACCACCCCCGTGACTACATCCGTGACAACCACTGTGACTATATCCGTGACAACCCCTGTGACAACAGCAGTGACCACCCCCGAGACAACCCCTGTGACAACACCAGTGTCACACACTCTGCGCATAACACCGCAGCCCGTGACTCCCGTGATCCGGGGCAGGCGTGTAGGGATACGACCCAGGTCACGACCTAGATCACCCGTGACACAGACGTGGTGCTACAGGACACCACCTGTGGCATAATTGGTGGTGACAACCCCCGTGACCAGCACTGTGACCACACCCGTGACTACCCCCGTGTCCACACCCGTGACAACCCCCGTGACTACCCCCGTGACTACCCCTGTGACAACACCAGTGTCACACACTCTGCGCATAACACCGTAGCCCGTGACTCCCGTGATCCGGGGCAGGCGTGTCGGGATACGACCCAGGTCACGACCCAGGTCACCCGTCACACAGACGTGGTGCTACAAGACACCACCTGAGGCATAATTGGTGGTGACCACCCCCGTGACTACATCCGTGACCACCCCCGTGACTACCCCTGTGACAACACCAGTGTCACACACTCTGCGCATAACACCGCAGCCCGTGACTCCCATGATCCGGGGCAGGCGTGTCGGGATACGACCCAGGTCACCTGTGACACAGACGTGGTGCTACAGGACACCACCTGAGGCATAATTGGTGGTGACCACCCCCGTGACTACGTCCGTGACAACCCCCGTGACAACCCCCGTGACAACCCCTGTGACAACAGTGTCACACACTCTGCGCATAACACCGCAGCCCGTGACTCCCGTGATCCGGGGCAGGCGTGTCGGGATACAACCCAGGTCACGGCCCAGGTCACCTGTGACACAGACGTGGTGCTACAGGACACCACCTGTGGCATAATTGGTGGTGACCATTCCCGTGACTACATCCGTGACAACCCCCGTGACTACCCCTGTGACAACACCAGTGTCACACACTCTGCGCATAACACCGCAGCCCGTGGCTCCCATGATCCGGGGCAGTCTTGTCGGTATACGACCCAGGTCACGACCCAGGTCACCCGTGACACAGACGTGGTGCTACAGAACACCACCTGTGGCATAATTGGTGGTGACTACACCCGTGACTACATCCGTGACCACATCCGTGACTACCCCATTGACCACCCCTGTGACAACACCAGTGTCACACACTCTGCGCATAACACCGCAGCCCGTGACTCCCATGATCCGGGGCAGGCGTGTCGGGATACGACCCAGGTCACGACCCAGGTCACCTGTGACACAGACGTGGTGCTACAGGACACCACCTCAGTCATAATTGGTGGTGACCACCCAAGTGAGAACACCTGTTACTACCTCTGTGATCACCCACGTGAGAACACCCGTGACAACACCAGTGTCACACACTCTGCGCATAACAACGCAGCCCGTGACACCCGTGACCCGGGGCAGGCGGGGCAGGTCACGACCTCAGTGAACTACAGTTCGTGAACTGAGGGAGAACCTGGTGTAGGAACACCAGATTCCTACCTTAACACTTTGCCGTGGGGGACTAACACTTTGCCGTGGAGTGACTAACACTTTGCCGTGGAGGTGACTAACACGGCTTTGGTTTTGCTGCCCTCTCGCTCGCTAGGTTATGCAGGCCTCTCGCTCGCTCGGTTTTGCGGGCCTCTCGCTCGCTAAGTTTTGCCGTCCTCTCGCTCGCTCGGTTTTGCGGGCCTCTCGCTTGCTCGGTTTTGCGGGCCTCTCGCTCGCTAAGATTTGCGGGCCTCTCGCTCGCTCTGTTTTGCGGGACTCTCGCTCGCTCTGTTTTGCGGGCCTCTCGCTCGCTCTGTTTTGCGGGCCTCTCGCTCGCTCGGTTTTGCGGGCTTCTCGCTCGCTCGGTTTTATGGGCCTCTCGCTCGCTCGGTTTTGCGGGCCTCTCGTTCGCTAAGTTTTGCGGGCCTCTCGCTCGCTCGGTTTTGCGGGCCTCTCACTCGCTCGGTTTTGTGAGGCTCTCTCTCGCTCTGTTTTGCGGGCCTCTCGCTCGCTCGGTTTTGCGGGCCTCTCGCTCGCTCGGTTTTGAGGGCCTCTCGCTCGCTCGGTTTTGCGGGCCTCTCGCTCGCTAGGTTTTGCGGGCCTCTCGCTCGCTAGGTTTTGCGGGCCTCTCGCTCACTAGGTTTTGCGGGCCTCTCGCTCGCTAGGTTTTGCGGGCCTCTCGCTCGCTCGGTTTTTCGGGCCTCTCGCTCACGCGGTTTTGAGGGCATACTGTTTTCGTGTTGTTAGTCACCCCCACGGCAAAGTGTTAGTCCCCCCATGGCAAGTTAAGTGTTAGTCCCCCAATTGCAAAGTGTTTGTCTCCCCTCCGCAAAGTGTTAGTCCCCCCCAACGGCAAAATGTTAGTCCCCCCAACGGCAAAGTGTTTGTCCCCCCACGGCAAAGTGTTTGTCCCCCCACGGCAAAGTGTTTGTCCTCCCACAGCAAAGTGTTATTCCCCCCCCCCCAACGGCCAAGTGTTATTCCCCCCCCCCCCCTCAACGGCAAAGTGTTAGGAGCGAGTGGCCAGGAGTATTCATCTAATTGTGCTTATGGGGGTTTGGCTCTTTCGGCTCCCTTCCCATCTGTCATATATCAAATTATTTTTTTTTTGCCACAAAACACACACACACACACACACACACACACACACACACACACACACACACACACACAGGTGTATTTAGCTCCACCACTACTATCACCAGGTAGCTCCACCACTACCATCACCAGGTAGCTCCAACACTACCGTCACCAGGTAGCTCCACCACTACCATCACCAGGTAGCTCCACCACTACTATCACCAGGTAGCTACATCACTACCATCACCAGGTAGCTCCACCACTACCATCACCAGGTACTCAGAGGAATTGACAGAGTGGACATAGACGAAATGTTCACACGGAATAGTAACAGAACGAGAGGACATGGATGGAAGCTTGAAACTCAGATGAGTCACAGAGATGTTAGGAAGTTTTCTTTTAGCGTGAGAGTAGTGGGGAAATGGAATGCACTTCAGGAACAGGTTGTGGAAGCAAATACTATTCATAATTTTAAAACCAGGTATGATAGGGAAATAGGACAGGAGTCATTGCTGTAAACAACCGATGCTCGAAAGGCGGGATCCAAGAGTCAATGCTCGATCCTGCAGACACAACTAGGTGAGTACAACTAGGTGAGTACACACACACACACACACACACACACACACACACACACACACACACACACACACACACACACACACACACACACACACACACACACACACATACACACACACACACACACACACACACACACACACACACACACACACACACACACACACACACACACACACACACACACACACACACACACACAGGTGTAGGTAGCTCCACCACTACTATCACCAGGTAGCTCCACCACTACCATCACCAGGTAGCTCCACCACTACCATCACCAGGTAGCTACACCACTACCATCACCAGGTAGCTACACCACTACCATCACCAGGTAGCAACACCACTACCATCACCAGGTAGCTACAACACTACCATCACCAGGTAGCTACACCACTACTATCACCAGGTAGCTCCACCACTACCATCACCAGGTAGCTACATCACTACCATCGCCAGGTAGCTCCACCACTACGATCACCAGGTAGCTCCACCACTACAATCACCAGGTAGCTCCACCACTACCATCACCAGGTAGCTACATCACTACCATCACCAGGTAGATCCACCACTACCATCACCAGGTAGCTCCACCACTACCATTACCAGGTAGCTCCACCACTACAATCACCAGGTAGCTCCACCACTACCATCACCAGGTAGCTACATCACTACCATCACCAGGTAGCAACACCACTACCATCACCAGGTAGCTACAACACTACCATCACCAGGTAGCTACAACACTACCATCACCAGGTAGCAACACCACTACAATCACCACGTAGCTACACCACTTCAGTCACCAGGTAAGTACATCACTACCATCACCAGGTAGCTACAACACTACCATCACCAGGTAGCTACACCACTACAATCACCAGGTAGCTACACCACTTCAATCACCAGGTAGCTCCACCACTACAATCACCTGGTATCTACACCACTACCATCACCAGGTAGCTACACCACTACCATCACCAGGTAGCTACACCACTACAATCACCAGGTAGCTACACCACTACAATCACCACGTAGCAACACCACTACCATCACCAGGTAGCTACCCGACTACAATCACCAGGTAGCTGCTCCACTACAATCACCAGGTAGCTACACCACTACCATCACTAGGTAGCTCCACCACTACCATCACCAGGTAGCTACACCACTACCATCACCAGGTAGCTACACCACTACCATCACCAGGTAGCTACACCACTACCATCACCAGGTAGCTACACCACTACAATCACCACATAGCAACACCACTACCATCACCAGGTAGCTACCCGACTACAATCACCAGGTAGCGGCTCCACTACAATCACCAGGTAGCTACACCACTACCATCACTAGGTAGCTACACCACTACCATCACCAGGTAGCTACACCACTACCATCACCAGGTAGCTCCACCACTACCATCACAAGGTAGCTACACCACTACCATCAACAGGTAGCTACATCACTACCATCACCAGGTAGCTACACCACTACCATCACCAGGTAGCTACACCACTACCATCACCAGGTAGCTCCACTACTACAATCACCAAGTAGCTTCACTACTACCATCACCAGGTAGCTTCACCACTACCATCACCAGGTAGCTTCACCACTACCATCACCAGGTAGCTCCACCACTACAATCACCAGGTAGCTCCACCACTACAATCACCACGTAGCTACACCACTACAATCGCCAGGTAGCTCCACCACTACAATCACCACGTAGCTACACCACTACAATCACCACGAAGCTCCACCACTACAATCACCAGGTAGCTCCACCACTACAATCACAAGGTAGCTCCACCACTACAATCAACACGTAGCTACACCACTACAATCACCAGGTAGCTACTCCACTACAATCACCTGGTAGCTGCCAGGTGCGTGTCGTATTTCTGCATGTTGTAACACATCTCATTTCCAAACATTAGCGATGAACAATACAGCAACAAATTAATAATATTCTGTAAAAAACAAAATACTTTTCAGAAAAAATAAAACATAAATAATGAGTACTGATAGAATCAACACCTCCATGATGATGGTGGTGGCGGTGGTGTGTCGTGTGTTGTGGTACGTCTGGGGTGTGGTCCAGAACCACCTCCGTCTGCGCCTCCTCTAGCGGCAGTACGACTCCAGCTGGCGGGGACTGTTGAGTAACGTCCCCCTCTTGAAGGTGATCGTCCCTCCACGCCCCGGGACCTTCACGACCCCCTGGACCTGCTGGACCATGTCCAGGTGCTTCGTGACGGGCGTCCTCGAGGTGGCCGTCTGGTGGGCCATCATCAGGACCCTTAGAATCCTTCTCGACCTGGACCCAGTTGAGTCCTAAGTGAAGGAGACGGAGTCGACGGGGCCACCTCCAGTGACCCCACCCGTGACCACCCCCGTGACAACACCAGTGTCACACACTCTGCGCATAACACCACAGCCCGTGACTCCCGGAATCCGGGGCAGGCGTGTGGGGATACGACCCAGGTCACGACCCAGGTCACCTGTGACACAGACGTGGTGCTACAGGACACCACCTGTGGCATAATTGGTGGTGACAACCCCCGTGACTACCCCTGTGACAACACCAGTGTCACACACTCTGCGCATAACACCGTAGCCCGTGATCCGGGGCAGGCGTGTCGGGATACGACCCAGGTCACGACCCAGGTCACCTGTGACACAGACGTGGTGCTACAGGACACCACCTGAGGCATAATTGGTGGTGACCACCCCCGTGACAACCCCTGTGACAACACCAGTGTCACACACTCAGCGCATATCACCGCAGCCCGTGACTCCCATGATCCGGGGCAGGCGTGTCGGGATACGATCCAGGTCACGGCCCAGGTCACCTGTGACACAGACGTGGTGCTACAGGACACCACCTGAGGCATAATTGGTGGTGACCACCCCCGTGACTACATCCGTGACAACCCCCGTGACAACCCCTGTGACAACACCAGTGTCACACACTCTGCGCATAACACCGCAGCCCGTGACTCCCATGATCCGGGGCAGGCGTGTCGGGATACAACCCAGGTCACGGCCTAGGTCACGGCCCAGGTCACCTGTGACACAGACGTGGTGCTACAGGACACCACCTGTGGCATAATTGGTGGTGACCACCCCCGTGACTACATCCGTGACAACCCCCGTGACTACCCCTGTGACAACACCAGTGTCACACACTCTGCGCATTACACCGCAGCCCGTGACTCCCGTGATCCGGGGCAGGCGTGTCGGTATACGACCCAGGTCACCCGTGACACAGACGTGGTGCTACAGGACTCCACCTGTGGCATAATTGGTGGTGACTACACCCGTGACTACATCCGTGACCACATCCGTGACTATCCCATCCGTGACCACCCCTGTGACAACACCAGTGTCACACACTCTGCGCATAACACCGCAGCCCGTGACTCCCATGATCCGGGGCAGGCGTGTCGGTATACGACCCAGGTCACGACCCAGGTCACCTGTGACACAGACGTGGTGCTACAGGACACCACCTGTGGCATAATTGGTGATGACTACACCCGTGACTACACCCGTGACTACATCCGTGACTACCCCAGTGACCACCCCTGTGACAACACCCGTGACAACACCAGTGTCACACACTCTGCGCATAACACCGCAGCCCGTGACTCCCGTGACCCGGGGCAGGCGTGGCAGGTCACGACCTCAGTGAACTACAGTTCGTGAACTGAGGAATAACCTGGTGTAGGAACACCAGATTCCTACCTTAACACTTTGCCGTGGGGGCTAACACTTTGCCGTGGAGGTGACTAACACCTTGCCGTGGAGGTGACTAACACGACCTTGGTTTTGCGGGCCTCTCGCTCGCTAGGTTATGCAGGCCTCTCGCTCGCTCCGTTTTGCGGGCCTCTCGCTCGCTAAGTTTTCCGGTCCTCTCGCTCGCTCGTTTTTGCGGGCCTCTCGCTCGCTAAGTTTTGCGGGCCTCTCGCTCGCTCTGTTTTGCGGGACTCTCGCTCGCTCTGTTTTGCGGGCCTCTCGCTCGCTAAGTTTTGCGGGCCTCTCGCTCGCTTTGTTTTGCGGGACTCTCGCTCGCTCTGTTTTGCGGGCCTCTCGCTCGCTCTGTTTTGCGGGCCTCTCGCTCGCTTGATTTTGCGGGCCTCTCGCTCGCTCGGTTTTGCGGGCCTCTCGCTCGCTAAGTTTTGCGGTCCTCTCGCTCGCTCGGTTTGGCGGGCCTCTCACTCGCTCGGTTTTTCGGGTCTCTCGCTCGCTAAGTTTTGCGGGCCTCTCGCTCGCTCGGTTTTGCGTTCCTCTCGCTCGCTCTGTTTTCCGGGCCTCTCGCTCGCTCTGTTTTGCGGGACTCTCGCTCCCTCTGTTTTGCGGGCCTCTCGCTCGCTCTGTTTTGCGGGCCTCTCGCTCGCTCTGTTTTGCGGGCCTCTCGCTTGCTCGGTTTTGCGGGCCTCTCGCTCGCTCGGTTTTGAGGGCCTCTCGCTCGCTCGGTTTTGCGGGCCTCTCGCTCGCTAGGTTTTGCGGGCCTCTCGCTCGCTAGGTTTTGCGGGCCTCTCGCTCGCTAGGTTTTTGCGGGCCTCTCGCTCGCTAGGTTTTGCGGGCATCTTGCTTGCTAGGTTTTGCAGGGATTTCGCTCGCTCGGATTTGCGGGCCTCTCGCTCACGCAGTTTTGAGGGCATACTGTTTGCGTGTTGTTAGTCACCCCCACGGCAAAGTGTTATTCCCCCCATGGCAAGTTACGTGTTACTCCCCCAATGGCAAAGTGTTTGTCCCCCCTCTGCAAAGTGTTAGTCCCCCCCAACGGCAAAGTGTTAGTCCCCCCCAACGGCAAAGTGTTTGTTCCCCCACGGCAAAGTGTTTGTCCCCCCACGGCAAAGTGTTTGTCCTCCCACAGCAAAGTGTTATTTCCCCCCCCCCCAACGGCAAAGTGTTATTCCCCCCCCCAACGGCAAAGTGTTATTTCCCCCCCCCCCTAACGGCAAAGTGTTAGGAGCGAGTGGCCAAGAGTATTCATCTAATTGTGCTTATGGGGGTTTGGCTCTTTCGGCTCCCTTCCCATCTGTCATATATCAAATTATTTTTTTTTGCCACAAAACACACACACACACACACACACACACACACACACACACACACACACACACACACACACACACACACACACACACACACACACACACACACACACACACACACACACACGCAAACACACACACACACACACACACACACACACACACACACACACACACACACACACACACACACACACACACACACACACACACACACACATACACACACATACACACACACACACACACACACACACACACACACACACACACACACACACACACACACACACACACAGGTGTAGGTAGCTCCACCACTACTATCACCAGGTAGCTCCACCATTACTATCACCAGGTAGCTCCACCACTACCATCACCAGGTAGCTCCACCACTACCATCACCAGGTAGCTACACCACTACCATCACCAGGTAGCTACACCACTACCATCACCAGGTAGCAACACCACTACCATCACCAGGTAGCTACAACACTACCATCACCAGGTAGCTACACCACTACTATCACCAGGTAGCTCCACCACTACCATCACCAGGTAGCTACATCACTACCATCGCCAGGTAGCTCCACCACTACGATCACCAGGTAGCTCCACCACTACAATCACCAGGTAGCTCCACCACTACCATCACCAGGTAGCTACATCACTACCATCACCAGGTAGCTCCACCACTACCATCACCAGGTAGCTCCACCACTACCATTACCAGGTAGCTCCACCACTACAATCACCAGGTAGCTCCACCACTACCATCACCAGGTAGCTACATCACTACCATCACCAGGTAGCTCCACCACTACCATCACCAGGTAGCTACATCACTACCATCACCAGGTAGCAACACCACTACCATCACCAGGTAGCTACAACACTACCATCACCAGGTAGCTACAACACTACCATCACCAGGTAGCAACACCACTACAATCACCATGTAGCTACACCACTTCAGTCACCAGGTAAGTACATCACTACCATCACCAGGTAGCTACAACACTACCATCACCAGGTAGCTACACCACTACAATCACCAGGTAGCTACACCACTTCAATCACCAGGTAGCTCCACCACTACAATCACCTGGTATCTACACCACTACCATCACCAGGTAGCTACACCACTACCATCACCAGGTAGCTACACCACTACAATCCCCAGGTAGCTACACCACTACAATCACCACGTAGCAACATCACTACCATCACCAGGTAGCTACCCGACTACAATCACCAGGTAGCTGCTCCACTACAATTACCAGGTAGCTACACCACTACCATCACTAGGTAGCTACACCACTACCATCACCAGGTAGCTACACCACTACCATCACCAGGTAGCTACACCACTACCATCACCAGGTAGCTACACCACTACCATCACCAGGTAGCTACACCACTACCATCACCAGGTAGCTATACCACTACAATCACCACATAGCAACACCACTACCATCACCAGGTAGCTACCCGACTACAATCACCAGGTAGCGGCTCCACTACAATCACCAGGTAGCTACACCACTACCATCACTAGGTAGCTACACCACTACCATCACCAGGTAGCTACACCACTGCCATCACCAGGTAGCTCCACCACTACCATCACAAGGTAGCTACACCACTACCATCAACAGGTAGCTACATCACTACCATCACCAGGTAGCTACATCACTACCATCACCAGGTAGCTACACCACTACCATCACCAGGTAGCTCCACTACTACAATCACCAAGTAGCTTCACTACTACCATCACCAGGTAGCTTCACCACTACCATCACCAGGTAGCTTCACCACTACCATCACCAGGTAGCTCCACCACTACAATCACCAGGTAGCTCCACCACTACAATCACCACGTAGCTACACCACTACAATCACCAGGTAGCTCCACCACTACAATCACCACGTAGCTACACCACTACAATCACCACGAAGCTCCACCACTACAATCACCAGGTAGCTCCACAACTACAATCACAAGGTAGCTCCACCACTACAATCAACACGTAGCTACACCACTACAATCACCAGGTAGCTACTCCACTACAATCACCTGGTAGCTGCCAGGTGCGTGTCGTATTTCTGCATGTTGTAACACATCTCATTTCCAAACATTAGCGATGAACAATACAGCAACAAATTAATAATATTCTGTAAAAAACAAAATACTTTTCAGAAAAAATAAAACATAAATAATGAGTACTGATAGAATCAACACCTCCATGATGATGGTGGTGGCGGTGGTGTGTCGTGTGTTGTGGTACGTCTGGGGTGTGGTCCAGAACCACTTCCGTCTGCGCCTCCTCTAGCGGCAGTACGACTCCAGCTGGCGGGGACTGTTGAGTAACGTCCCCCTCTTGAAGGTGATCGTCCCTCCACGCCCCGGGACCTTCACGACCCCCTGGACCTGCTGGACCATGTCCAGGTGCTTCGTGACGGGCGTCCTCGAGGTGGCCGTCTGGTGGGCCATCATCAGGACCCTTAGTATCCTTCTCGACCTGGACCCAGTTGAGTCCTAAGTGAAGGAGACGGAGTCGACGGGGCCACCTCCAGTGACCCCACCCGTGACCACCCCCGTGACAACACCAGTGTCACACACTCTGCGCATAACACCACAGCCCGTGACTCCCGGAATCCGGGGCAGGCGTGTGGGGATACGACCCAGGTCACGACCCAGGTCACCTGTGACACAGACGTGGTGCTACCGGACACCACCTGAGGCATAATTGGTGTTGACCACCCCCGTGACTACATCCGTGACAACCCCTGTGACTACATCCGTGACAAACCCTGTGACAACAGCAGTGACCACCCCCGTGACAACCCCTGTGACAACACCAGTGTCACACACTCAGCTCATATCACCGCAGCCCGTGACTCCCATGATCCGGGGCAGGCGTGTCGGGATACGATCCAGGTCACGGCCCAGGTCACCTGTGACACAGACGTGGTGCTACAGGACTCCACCTGTGGCATAATTGGTGGTGACTACACCCGTGACTACATCCGTGACCACATCCGTGACTATCCCATCCGTGACCACCCCTGTGACAACACCAGTGTCACACACTCTGCGCATAACACCGCAGCCCGTGACTCCCATGATCCGGGGCAGGCGTGTCGGTATACGACCCAGGTCACGACCCAGGTCACCCGTGACACAGACGTGGTGCTACAGGACACCACCTGTGGCATAATTGGTGGTGACAACCCCCGTGACCAGCACTGTGACCAGCACTGTGACCACACCCGTGACCACACCCGTGACTACCCCCGTGTCCACACCCGTGACAACCCCCGTGACTACCCCTGTGACAACACCAGTGTCACACACTCTGCGCATAACACCGTAGCCCGTGACTCCCGTGATCCGGGGCAGGCGTGTCGGGATACGACCCAGGTCACGACCCAGGTCACCTGTGACACAGACGTGGTGCTACAGGACACCACCTGAGGCATAATTGGTGGTGACCACCCCCGTGACTACATCCGTGACCACCCCCGTGACAACCCCTGTGACAACACCAGTGTCACACACTCTGCGCATAACACCGCAGCCCGTGACTCCCATGATCCGGGGCAGGCGTGTCGGGATACAACCCAGGTCACGGCCTAGGTCACGGCCCAGGTCACCTGTGACACAGACGTGGTGCTACAGGACACCACCTGTGGCATAATTGGTGGTGACCACCCCCGTGACTACATCCGTGACAACCCCCGTGACTACCCCTGTGACAACACCAGTGTCACACACTCTGCGCATTACACCGCAGCCCGTGACTCCCGTGATCCGGGGCAGGCGTGTCGGTATACGACCCAGGTCACGACCCAGGTCACCCGTGACACAGACGTGGTGCTACAGGACTCCACCTGTGGCATAATTGGTGGTGACTACACCCGTGACTACATCCGTGACCACATCCGTGACTATCCCATCCGTGACCACCCCTGTGACAACACCAGTGTCACACACTCTGCGCATAACACCGCAGCCCGTGACTCCCATGATCCGGGGCAGGCGTGTCGGTATACGACCCAGGTCACGACCCAGGTCACCCGTGACACAGACGTGATGCTACAGGACACCACCTGTGGCATAATTGGTGATGACTACACCCGTGACTACATCCGTGACCACATCCGTGACTACCCCAGTGACTACCCCAGTGACTACCCCAGTGACCACCCCTGTGACAACACCCGTGACAACACCAGTGTCACACACTCTGCGCATAACACCGCAGCCCGTGACTCCCGTGACCCGGGGCAGGCGGGGCAGGTCACGACCTCAGTGAACTACAGTTCGTGAACTGAGGAATAACCTGGTGTAGGAACACCAGATTCCTACCTTAACACTTTGCCGTGGGGGCTAACACTTTGCCGTGGAGGTGACTAACACCTTGCCGTGGAGGTGACTAACACGACCTTGGTTTTGCGGGCCTCTCGCTCGCTAGGTTATGCAGGCCTCTCGCTCGCTCCGTTTTGCGGGCCTCTCGCTCGCTAAGTTTTGCGGTCCTCTCGCTCGCTCGTTTTTGCAGGCTTCTCGCTCGCTAAGTTTTGCGGGCCTCTCGCTCGCTCTGTTTTGCGGGACTCTAGCTCGCTCTGTTTTGCGGGCCTCTCGCTCGCTAAGTTTTGCGGGCCTCTCGCTCGCTTTGTTTTGCGGGACTCTCGCTCGCTCTGTTTTGCGGGCCTCTCGCTCGCTCTGTTTTGCGGGCCTCTCGCTCGCTTGATTTTGCGGGCCTCTCGCTCGCTCGGTTTTGCGGGCCTCTCGCTCGCTAAGTTTTGCGGTCCTCTCGCTCGCTCGGTTTTGCGGGCCTCTCACTCGCTCGGTTTTGCGGGTCTCTCGCTCGCTCTGTTTTGCGGGCCTCTCGCTCGCTCTGTTTTGCGGGCCTCTCGCTCGCTCTGTTTTGCGGGCCTCTAGCTCGCTCTGTTTTGCGGGCCTCTCGCTTGCTCGGTTTTGCGGGCCTCTCGCTCGCTCGGTTTTGAGGGCCTCTCGCTCGCTCGGTTTTGCGGGCCTCTCGCTCGCTAGGTTTTGCGGGCCTCTCGCTCGCTAGGTTTTGCGGGCCTCTCGCTCGCTAGGTTTTTGCGGGCCTCTCCCTCGCTAGGTTTTGCGGGCCTCTTGCTTGCTAGGTTTTGCAGGGATCTCGCTCGCTCGGATTTGCGGGCCTCTCGCTCACGCGGTTTTGAGGGCATACTGTTTGCGTGTTGTTAGTCACCCCCACGGCAAAGTGTTAGTCCCCCCATGGCAAGTTACGTGTTACTCCCCCAATGGCAAAGTGTTTGTCCCCCCTCTGCAAAGTGTTAGTCCCCCCAACGGCAAAGTGTTAGTCCCCCCCAACGGCAAAGTGCTTGTCCCCCCACTGCAAAGTGTATGTCCCCCCACGGCAAAGTGTTTGTCCTCCCACAGCAAAGTGTTATTTCCCCCCCCCCCAACGGCAAAGTGTTATTCCCCCCCCCCCAACGGCAAAGTGTTATTTCCCCCCCCCCTAACGGCAAAGTGTTAGGAGCGAGTGGCCAAGAGTATTCATCTAATTGTGCTTATGGGGGTTTGGCTCTTTCGGCTCCCTTCCCATCTGTCATATATCAAATTATTTTTTTTTTGCCACAAAACACACACACACACACACACACACACACACACACACACACACACACACACACACACACACACACACACACACACACACACACACACACACACACACACACACACACACACACACACACACACCACACACACACACACACACTGTTACGGTGCCCTCTCCTATTTCTTTCGTTTGCCGGCTTAAAGAGTCATATCAGCTCTCCCTACTGATTCTCTGAGGTTCAGGGAGTCTAATGATATATGTGGCGACCAGACCGGCTGCCAGTTAAGGGAAGGGAGTTATTTTATAAGTTGTAAATAAAGGAAAATTGGCGCCCTGTTATAAAATGAAACAGTATCCCCTACGGCAGATGTGACCTTGTGGAAGGGACACTATGCCGATCGCGGATTGGCCGACGTAGGTCGCGGGCGACAAATCAGGGCCCGCCATGACGTCACCGAGTGCCCCGGGCGGCGCCAACGTCAGAGTTGTACTGACCGTGGAAGCGACAGGACGCGCCTCGGTCTGCTCTCAAGAATTGGAGGCTCTGCAAGCCTTGTCCAGTGGATTGAGCTGACCATCGCCGCCAACATAGTTATTGGAGACCCTGCGCTTCTGGGAAGCCAAAGAGGAACCAAGTTCAGTGAGCAGAGAAGTGCCCAAACTTGGAAAATAGTCGGCGACGACGCTGGGCGGCGCCGCTGGCTGGACGTTGAGGTCTGGAAGGTGGGCGAGCAAGCTAGCTGTGACTGGGGTCACATCCACTGAGAATCTTGGAAGGACGACACCGTGCCTAGGACAAGGAGCGACGCCCTGTGGGAGAGGCGAGTGTGGGGAAAGATAGTGATTAGCTCAGCGCCCATCGATGAACCAGGATTGGGGCAGCTGAATCTCAGGGATTGGAACGGCGACGACGCGAAGGCTTCACGACACCTGAGGACCTGTGGAACGCCCTGGATCGTCGAGGATCGACCCAAGGAAGCGTGGGAACCTCACACCATCGAGGGACAGGCGTCGTGAGCCAGGAGTGTAAGGTAGATCATTTTTCCCTCCCATTACCCCTTGTATGAGTAGGCTAGTTAGGCCACAATATTTACTTGTGTATGTGGCAGCAAGACTTTATTACCTTAATAGTAGAGTAGGCTGCAAGGCAGCTTGTGTCCAGGACTGTCAGAGAGGACAGTGTGTATGGATGGCAGGACAGTGAAGAAGAGGTGCCGACGTGGTGAAGAGGCCCTCCTGTGAGAGTGTGAGACTCCTGTCTTCCTGCCCAGTTGAAGGAGAGTTGGAGGTCGTGGAAGAAGAGGCTGACGATCTCCAGACTCATCATCCATATTCCATATTCATGTATTACTTGTGATTGTGTGTGTGTGTTCATGTATTTTGCGTCAGTAAATCCACACATTTTATTACTGTGTTTGAGTGTGCCTCCATTTGTGATATTTCTCTATGAGCATACATTTCTGGCTACAAACGATATATGATACACCCACTGAACTGCATTGCTGGGGTGCAGATATAATAACCCAGCTGGCGACCTTGCTAAGAGGAAGATAGAGAAGACAGGCGGGAAAGGAGTTCCTGCAACCTTTTTTTTGTCTGGCAGGCAAGACTCAGAGAGGCTATGGTTATAGGTAAGCCTGAGTCTTCCTTCACTCCCCCACGGGTCTAGGCCGGAACTGTTAACAGCAGTTTCCCCGTGGTTGACTGAAGGGCTTCCAGGGTGAATCAGTGGCACCCCTTTGTGGTGGAAGCAAAGACCTGCGGAGGTGGGCATTGTTGGTCCTATCTTGTGTGACCAAGGAGACTCCGGTGAATCCAGGGAGTCGGAGGGGCTGAGTATTTGGGCCCTTTGAGCCCCTAGCAGCCGAGTGTTAGCAGAGCCCCGGACCGCCCACCCCCCACGTGACAAGCGAACTGGCGACCTTGCCAGGATTCGAACCCCAGTAGCCAAGGACTGGGAACCTCGCCAGGAAGCGTGGATCAAGCTACAGTGTGGACCAAATTGCAAGACAAGTGTTGCCAGGGTACTAATACAGTGTGGCCAGTGAATTCGGTGGTACTGTTACTCAACCAGCTAAGGGACTGAAACGGTGAAATTAGTGCCTACTAACTTGTCTGTGCTGTCGTGTATGCTCAATGATATAGAGATGGAGGAAGACAAAGTAAAGAAATTTATTGACACAAGGGACGAGAGAATTTTGGAAGAGTGTACCAAGGCCCAGCTCCAACAAGTGGCAAACCACTTTGGGATCAGGTTGAGGACGACTAAGGTAGCGGGGCGAAGGATAGAGATCATGGCACAGCTCACAGCTCGAGAGGAAGCGACGGGAGAGGAGCCATCTCAAGAGGAGCCGTCCCGAGGAGAGCCGTCGCAAGGTGAACCGTCCCGACTAGGGCCACCCCAAGCGCCTACCAGTGTGGAGAGAATTCACAGTGAACATGGGAGCAGTGGAAGGTCCAGCTGTAGTAAGAGGAGCCTGCAACTGGAAATAATGAAGATGCAACTGGAAGCCCAGCTGCGACGAGAGGAAAGAGAAGCACGGCTGCAGCTGCAGCGAGAGGAGCGAGAAGCTCGGCTGCAGCGAGAAGAAGGAGAGAGACGACTGCGACTGGAGGAGATAAAGGCAAAGAAAGAAGTCGAATTGCGTCGCGTTGAACGTGGTCTGCCCTCACTACCTGCACGGCGGGATGACCTCAAGGTAAGGGAACGTGACTTACCTACGTTCGAACCACAAGAAGCTGAGGCGTTCTTCGAACACTTTGAACGGATAGCGACTCTGAAGGAGTGGCCGGAAGATGATTGGGCTGCTCTGGTCCAGGGCAGGTTGACTGGAGAGGCCCGGGAAGCCTATAACATGCTGGACCTAGAGGAGTGTACTAGTTATGACGCGATTAAGAATGCGGTTCTCCACTCATTCCGGCTGACTCCGGAGATGTACCGGAAGCGGTTCAGAGAGTGTACAAGAGCGTCGGGAAAGACTTACGCCGAGACCGCCAGGGATATGGAACGGAAATTCCTACGATGGTTGAAGGCGGAGGAAGCGGAGTCGGTGGATGATGTTAAACGACTGATAGTGATGGAGAAGTTCATGTCGGTGCTCCATCCTGAGTTGCGAGTAAGGGTGAGAGAAGCAGGTATTAAGGACCTGAAGGCTGCAGCGGATCGAGCCGACATGCTGGAGGAGGCACTACATATCAGGAGGGAGGGGCCGCCCAGACACTCGCCTTACCCCAGGTCGGGAGGGAACTTTAGGAGTTCAGGAGGAGCGAGGACGAGTGGGGACTCTCCCAAGAGTAGTGTGCCCGATGAAGTAACGTGGTTCAAGAGCTCAAGAGACGCGGGGAGGAAGCCCCAAGCTGTGAGCAGTGGACCTAACTCGGGAGCAAGTGCTGCAGTCCCGGACACGACGACAAGGAGTCCAAGGAGGACCCAGGGGACGTCTGCAAGTGGTACCGCCAGAGTGACTGGCGAGTGGCCGCCCAGGGGAGGCAGCCGATGCTACAACTGTGGTGTGAGAGGACATTATGCCCGCGAGTGTGAGGAGCACCAAAGGAATGTAGGATTAATGTTGGAAAAGGAGAGAGTGTTTGTTCACACCCCATATTATAGTGGACCCAACGTGAATGGTTGGGAAATGAAGTTGGGTGAACATCCCTTCGTTTTCGGGGCCAACGTGAAGTTTGGAAAGTCAGACCCAGTGGAGGTTGCCGTGCTTCGAGATACGGGTGCTGACATAAGTATGGTGACCAGGAGTATTCTCCCCAAGGAATTTAATGATTCACCTGTGGGAGTGGTGAGGATACGCAGTGTGGGGGAGGAATACAGGTTGCCACTTCACGAAGTACAGCTGATTGCCGACTGCGGAGTCGAGAAAGCTATAGTAGCTGTAGCCCCTAAGTTACCCCTAGAGCATGTACAGATGGTGCTGGGTAATGACCTCGGAGGAGGCAGGATACAACCCGATTGGGCCAGGAGTGCCTATGTGGCAAGCAGCGGTACAACCCTGCCAGGTGAGGTATCGGTCGCTCCAAATAATAGTGAGGAAGCCGACTTCGCCAGGGGAAACGTCGCCAGAGACGACGACAACGAGGGCGAGAGTGCAGAGAGGTCGTCGGAGGTTGTGGAAAACCCCGACGGGGACCTCCGACTAAGCCTGATGATGCGTGTGGAGGAGTGGCGAGGAGCAGCTGTACAAACGCCTGGGGCGGTGAAGAGGCTGCAGACCGCACTCCCTCCATACCGAAACGTGAATAAAGTAAGCTCAGTGGATGAGCGAACGGCGGTGAGGGGCAGAGTGGAGGAGCCACGACACAGTGCACCCTATGCCAGCCAGATGAATAGTGGTAGGTGCAAGATGAACCACCGTGGTGAGGTGAGCCACAGGGAGGTGGAAGAGCCCAACCACGAACCGAAGAAGACGTCTGCAGGGAAGAGAATCTCATGGAGGAGTGAAGATGTTCGTCGGGAACGAAGGAGCGAGTGGTATAGGAAAGGCAATACGAAGAAAGCAGGGAATAGGTACACCCAGGGTAGGCGCCAGCCTAACCAGAGGGGCATTGGGCCATCGCAAAAGCCTAGTGTGGAAGAGAGGGAGCTGCTGGATGGAGTACAGGTTACAAGTGCCACTGTGAGGAGACAACGCACCTACGGGAGAAGAGGAACCGAGAAGAGAGAAGATTGGCGAAGAGGAGATCATGGGAGGAAACATGGAGTACCTGTAGGACGCAATGGAAATGCAAGACTATCTCGGAGTGCACGACGCGGTGGAGGCGCTGCATGCACTGAATCTTACAGTGGTAACGAGCCGTGGGAGTACACTCGTAGCCACGGAGAGAGGATTTCTTGTAGGTGTTCAGGGAACACCCATCACACCCGGTACTATGCGAGGTGGAGATACAATGAGGCAAGTGACTGGCAAGGTGGTACGAGCCACGTCACCAACTGGAGGAGTGACACTTCAGGAACGGAGGGAGCAAGAGTATAGATTGCCCTCTTGAGTGCTGCTCTTCCGATATGACTCTTATTTTAAGGGGAGGGGTATGTTACGGTGCCCTCTCCTATTTCTTTCGTTTGCCGGCTTAAAGAGTCATATCAGCTCTCCCTACTGATTCTCTGAGGTTCAGGGAGTCTAATGATATATGTGGCGACCAGACCGGCTGCCAGTTAAGGGAAGGGAGTTATTTTATAAGTTGTAAATAAAGGAAAATTGGCGCCCTGTTATAAAATGAAACAGTATCCCCTACGGCAGATGTGACCTTGTGGAAGGGACACTATGCCGATCGCGGATTGGCCGACGTAGGTCGCGGGCGACAAATCAGGGCCCGCCATGACGTCACCGAGTGCCCCGGGCGGCGCCAACGTCAGAGTTGTACTGACCGTGGAAGCGACAGGACGCGCCTCGGTCTGCTCTCAAGAATTGGAGGCTCTGCAAGCCTTGTCCAGTGGATTGAGCTGACCATCGCCGCCAACATAGTTATTGGAGACCCTGCGCTTCTGGGAAGCCAAAGAGGAACCAAGTTCAGTGAGCAGAGAAGTGCCCAAACTTGGAAAATAGTCGGCGACGACGCTGGGCGGCGCCGCTGGCTGGACGTTGAGGTCTGGAAGGTGGGCGAGCAAGCTAGCTGTGACTGGGGTCACATCCACTGAGAATCTTGGAAGGACGACACCGTGCCTAGGACAAGGAGCGACGCCCTGTGGGAGAGGCGAGTGTGGGGAAAGATAGTGATTAGCTCAGCGCCCATCGATGAACCAGGATTGGGGCAGCTGAATCTCAGGGATTGGAACGGCGACGACGCGAAGGCTTCACGACACCTGAGGACCTGTGGAACGCCCTGGATCGTCGAGGATCGACCCAAGGAAGCGTGGGAACCTCACACCATCGAGGGACAGGCGTCGTGAGCCAGGAGTGTAAGGTAGATCATTTTTCCCTCCCATTACCCCTTGTATGAGTAGGCTAGTTAGGCCACAATATTTACTTGTGTATGTGGCAGCAAGACTTTATTACCTTAATAGTAGAGTAGGCTGCAAGGCAGCTTGTGTCCAGGACTGTCAGAGAGGACAGTGTGTATGGATGGCAGGACAGTGAAGAAGAGGTGCCGACGTGGTGAAGAGGCCCTCCTGTGAGAGTGTGAGACTCCTGTCTTCCTGCCCAGTTGAAGGAGAGTTGGAGGTCGTGGAAGAAGAGGCTGACGATCTCCAGACTCATCATCCATATTCCATATTCATGTATTACTTGTGATTGTGTGTGTGTGTTCATGTATTTTGCGTCAGTAAATCCACACATTTTATTACTGTGTTTGAGTGTGCCTCCATTTGTGATATTTCTCTATGAGCATACATTTCTGGCTACAAACGATATATGATACACCCACTGAACTGCATTGCTGGGGTGCAGATATAATAACCCAGCTGGCGACCTTGCTAAGAGGAAGATAGAGAAGACAGGCGGGAAAGGAGTTCCTGCAACCTTTTTTTTGTCTGGCAGGCAAGACTCAGAGAGGCTATGGTTATAGGTAAGCCTGAGTCTTCCTTCACTCCCCCACGGGTCTAGGCCGGAACTGTTAACAGCAGTTTCCCCGTGGTTGACTGAAGGGCTTCCAGGGTGAATCAGTGGCACCCCTTTGTGGTGGAAGCAAAGACCTGCGGAGGTGGGCATTGTTGGTCCTATCTTGTGTGACCAAGGAGACTCCGGTGAATCCAGGGAGTCGGAGGGGCTGAGTATTTGGGCCCTTTGAGCCCCTAGCAGCCGAGTGTTAGCAGAGCCCCGGACCGCCCACCCCCCACGTGACAACACACACATACACACACATACACACACACACACACACACACACACACACACACACACACACACACACACACACACACACACACACACACACACACACACACACACACACACAGGTGTAGGTAGCTCCACCACTTCTATCACCAGGTAGCCCCAACACTACTATCACCAGGTAGCTCCACCACTACCATCACCAGGTAGCTCCACCACTACCATCACCAGGTAGCTACACCACTACCATCACCAGGTAGCTACACCACTACCATCACCAGGTAGCAACACCACTACCATCACCAGGTAGCTACAACACTACCATCACCAGGTAGCTACGCCACTACTATCACCAGGTAGCTCCACCACTACCATCACCAGGTAGCTACATCACTACCATCGCCAGGTAGCTCCACCACTACGATCACCAGGTAGCTCCACCACTACAATCACCAGGTAGCTCCACCACTACCATCACCAGGTAGCTACATCACTACCATCACCAGGTAGCTCCACCACTACCATCACCAGGTAGCTCCACCACTACCATTACCAGGTAGCTCCACCACTACAATCACCAGGTAGCTCCACCACTACCATCACCAGGTAGCTACACCACTACTATCACCAGGTAGCTCCACCACTACCATCACCAGGTAGCTACATCACTACCATCGCCAGGTAGCTCCACCACTACGATCACCAGGTAGCTCCACCACTACAATCACCAGGTAGCTCCACCACTACCATCACCAGGTATCTACACCACTACCATCACCAGGTAGCTACTCCACTACCATCACCAGGTAGCTACACCACTACAATCACCAGGTAGCTACACCACTACAATCACCACGTAGCAACACCACTACCATCACCAGGTAGCTACCCGACTACAATCACCAGGTAGCTGTTCCACTACAATCACCAGGTAGCTACACCACTACCATCACTAGGTAGCTACACCACTACCATCACCAGGTAGCTACACCACTACCATCACCAGGTAGCTACACCACTACCATCACCAGGTAGCTACACCACTACCATCACCAGGTAGCTACACCACTACAATCACCACATAGCAACACCACTACCATCACCAGGTAGCTACCCGACTACAATCACCAGGTAGCGGCTCCACTACAATCACCAGGTAGCTGCACCACTACCATCACTAGGTAGCTACACCACTACCATCACCAGGTAGCTACACCACTACCATCACCAGGTAGCTCCACCACTACCATCACAAGGTAGCTACACCACTACCATCAACAGGTAGCTACATCACTACCATCACCAGGTAGCTACACCACTACCATCACCAGGTAGCTACACCACTACCATCACCAGGTAGCTCCGCTACTACAATCACCAAGTAGCTTCACTACTACCATCACCAGGTAGCTTCACCACTACCATCACCAGGTAGCTTCACCACTACCATCACCAGGTAGCTCCACCACTACAATCACCAGGTAGCTCCACCACTACAATCACCACGTAGCTACACCACTACAATCACCAGGTAGCTCCACCACTACAATCACCACGTAGCTACACCACTACAATCACCACGAAGCTCCACCACTACAATCACCAGGTAGCTCCACCACTACAATCACAAGGTAGCTCCACCACTACAATCAACACGTAGCTACACCACTACAATCACCAGGTAGCTACTCCACTACAATCACCTGGTAGCTGCCAGGTGCGTGTCGTATTTCTGCATGTTGTAACACATCTCATTTCCAAACATTAGCGATGAACAATACAGCAACAAATTAATAATATTCTGTAAAAAACAAAATACTTTTCAGAAAAAATAAAACATAAATAATGTTTACTGATAGAATCAACACCTCCATGATGATGGTGGTGGCGGTGGTGTGTCGTGTGTTGTGGTACGTCTGGGGTGTGGTCCAGAACCACCTCCGTCTGCGCCTCCTCTAGCGGCAGTACGACTCCAGCTGGCGGGGACTGTTGAGTAACGTCCCCCTCTTGAAGGTGATCGTCCCTCCACGCCCCGGGACCTTCACGACCCCCTGGACCTGCTGGACCATGTC